>NC_074668.1:74219226-74819226 GCF_029448725.1 Salvelinus fontinalis | reverse complement strand
CCCCGTGTTTCCTGTCTCTCTGTGCCAGTTCGTCTTGTATGTTTCCAAGTCAACCAGCGGTTTTCCCGTTCTCCTGCTTTTTGCATTCTCCTTTTTCTAGCCCTCCCGGTTTTGACCCTTGCTTGTTTCTGGACCTTGTACCTGCCTGCCTGACCATTCTGCCTGCCCTGACCTCAAGCCTGCCTGTCTGTACCTCCTGGACTCTGATCTGGTTTTGACCTTTTTGCCTGTCCACGACCATTCTCTTGCCTACCCCTTTGGATTAATAAACATTGTAAGACTCCAACCATCCGCCCCATGTGTCTGCATTTGGGTCTCGCCTTGTGTCTTGATATAGATTTAGTTAGATGGAGTTAGATTGTTAATGGAGTTAGATGGAGTTAGATAGTTAATGGAGTTAGATGGAGTTAAATAGAGTTAATGGAGTTATATGGAGTTAGATAGTTAATGGAGTTAGATGGAGTTAGATAGAGTTAATGGAGTTAGATGGAGTTAGATAGAGTTAATGGAGTTAGATGGAGTTAGATAGAGTTAATGGAGTTAATGGAGTTAGATGGAGTTAGATAGAGTTAATGGAATTATATGGAGTTAGATAGAGTTAATGGAGTTATATGGAGGTGGAAATGATGAGTTTGGTAGAGCAGAACATCTTTCTGTGTTCTCTTGATAATATCATTCATAGCAAGCCTCCATGAGATATGCATGATATAAGCATCTTCATACTATTATTGGAGAGAAACAGTGGTGCTTCACTGCAAAAACAATTGACTTGCTTAAGTATCAAATACAGGTCCCCAAACAGGCTGAGCCCAAGACACGTTTTGCATTTTGATTACATACAGTGTATGTGAATCTCTGGAGTGTCTATTTTTCTGTGTATGTGTCCCTGCTCCTTTTTCGCCATCTCCATATCTGTGTGTGAGAGTGTGTGTGTGTGTGTGTGTGTGTGTGTGTGTGTGTGTGTGTGTGTGTGTGTGTGTGTGTGTGTGTGTGTGTGTGTGTGTGTGTGTGTGTGTGTGTTTGCTGCCCACAGGGGAATCTCATTCCCCTGTTGTGATATTCAGCAGTGATGCAGATGTAACCCAGCCAGGCTGCCTGGGCAGACAGTCATCCACCCTGACAGAGGACCGGAGCTCTGACATCATCCCATCAGAGCGCCAGTCAACACCCCCAGGGGAAGCACGATTAGATGAATAAAGAGATAGAGAGGTAGGGGGAGGGAAAGAAAGGCCTGACAAAGGGAGGGAAGGTAAGTAAAGGGTTAATAGATCAATCAGATCAAGGGAGGAAGAGAGACTGCATGAGAGGCAGAGAGAGACAGTGAGAAAGAATGAGAGATGGAGAGATGAATTGAGAGGAGGCGGGGTTGGTGTTGTAGAGGGCAGCGTGATGGAGGGAGGAGATGGAGGTGAGGTGGAGTGGGAGTGAGGGGTAGGTTCTAATGATGGGAGAGGGGGTGGAGTGGTGAAAACATGAGAGATGAGTTGTATCCATAAACATACAGTATATGGGCATGCTGACCATACAACACCCCAGGAGAGCAGTGCAACACAAGCACAGGTCCCCAAGCTGTGAAGGATGAGGCCGGAGCTCTGGTGTCAGCCCACTCAACGCAAATCAGCAGGCCACCTCCCTCCGCTCCAGCTTAATACAACTAATGGAGCCATCTACTATATGTTGTCCAGCTAACTGCTGTTTGAATACTTCTGAGTTTTCCTGATTGGTTGGTACCCCGTGAATTCTGGTTGATGCTTCAACTGATCTTTAAACTCCCTCTTATTGCACAAACACTAATAAAGTAAAGAGATGGTAGTGATGTCATTTCCTCCTCATATCTCACTTAGATATTGATTAAGGTGAATTTATGCTACGCTTTTTTCCACACAGGACTTCCGAAGCGGATTTCTCACTGTTTTTCATCAGATTATATAACTGTGCTTTCCTTTAATCAACTTTGTGTTCCGACTCAAACGCCTCAGCAAGGCATGGTGAATGACTTCCTGAGACAGAGCTGACATTTTATCAAAATGGCTCTTTTGTGCTGACCTATATTGCTGTTCCCAGCCAATCAAGTTACCCTGAGCTAGCTCCAGAGGCGGCCATGGAGACCGTTGCCAAGCCAGAAGAGTAATTATAAGGCTTGACTCAGTTTGATTACAGGCCAGATGAAGAAACTCTGGCTCCAAGGAGTTGGTGGTCCAGGCTCAAAGAGCATGGAGCGCTGAGCCCCTTATTTACGTGTTCTCTGTGTGTCTGCGTGTCTGGGGGCTAGCACTGTCATGCTACAGCAGATTTTATTTTGAAGATGGTAATGATACTGAGCTGCCATGATAAAACTCCGTAGCTACTGCATGTTGGTGGGAGGGTTAGTCCAGTGACTCCAGTCAGCTGTGAGGCTTAAGGCGTCTGACACAATGGACCTCAGCCACCAGTGCATGACTCGATGACCACAACTTCAATAACCAGCTTTAAGGTATAGCTAACAGAATACTGTATTCACTCTTTGGACCGAGTTTTTACAATACAAACACTTTCTGGATCAGATATCATATCTGTAAGAATGGTATCGTCAGAGAACAGTACAATGCTCAATAGAAGCAGCTGCAGTAGCATGCTTTAGAGTCAGACAACATTGGGGTTAAACTACTTTGTGGAGTATCACTAATCTCGCAGCACAAATTTTTCCAGACTACTAATAAATACAAATGACTTCCAGGATAATTTCATTGTTTTCCTCCCTCATCTCCTTGTGGATAGAGCTTGGTTATCACTGGCTTTAGAGTTGTGCTGTAACACTATGATTAGTTTCTAATTGAGCTGCCAGAGCAAAAGAAACAGAGATTACGCTGCCTCTAGTTTATGCTTCTCACGAAGCTTTGATTACCTGCTTCTAAGCATCTGAGTTCACACTCCTGTCTCCTGAGAATGAGCCAAGGCATATCGTTCTCCATCCATCTGAATAAAGATTTCCTCTCTGCCCAAAATAGATAATATTCCGTTGTACTCAGTACTACAGGGATAAACAAGACAGGTCTCACGGATGCAGCAGAACATATTCTCCATTTGAGAGAATGGTTGACCTTCCCTCTCTACCAATGACCCTTTCTCTGTCTATGCAAGGACATCCTATTCTCATATACAGTAAGGTGTGTGTATGGACGGAGGGTATATGCTTTGTCTGTCAATGTCAGTTTCCACCCTTTCATCTGTATGTGTATTTATTAATCTCATTGAACTGTATGTTTCTAGGCATCTGAATGGTTCCATTTCTCTGAGTGAATACTTCTGTCATTTTGGCAGTGAGTGTACATTTCTCTAGCAACCTGAGAGCAAAGGTTTCTCTCTTTGTCTCACAGCATATGTGTGCTCACACACACACACTGTCACGTTCCTGACCTGTTTTCTGTTAGTTTGTGTATGTGTTAGCTGGTCAGGACGTGAGTTTGGGTGGGCAGTCTATGTTTTCTGTTTCTATGTTGGTTTAAGGGTGACCTGATATGGCTCTCAATTAGAGGCAGGTGGTTTTCATTTCCTCTGATTGAGAGCCATATTAAGGTAGGTGTTTTCACACTGTTTGTTTTGTGGGTGATTGTCTCCTGTGTCTGTGTGATGTTACGCCACATGGGACTGTTTCGGTTTTGTTTGTTCGGTTTATGTAGTCTGTTCCTGTTTTCATGCGTTCTTCGTTATACGTAAGTTCTTATGTTCAGGTGCGTCTACGTCGTTTGTTGTTTTGTAGTTATTCAAGTATAGTTCGTTTTCTGTCTATGTCGTGTCTTGTTTAAATCAATAAATCATGTCATCATACCTCGCTGCATATTGGTCTTCAGATCCCTCTCTCCTCTCCTCGTCTGAGGAGGAGGAGGATTTAGAGTATCGTTACACACACACACACACACACACACACACACACACCCACCCACCCATCCAGAGGGATCATCCATTTCCATCATCTTCAGTCTGCTGGGATCCATCATAAGGCCAGGGGTGGGCAAGTCAGGGGCACTGGGACCCACACAGGGGTAACTAGAGAGACTGAGGTATGGACAGAGATGATGATTGAAAGTGGTTATTCATTGTGGAAGGACACTAGACAAGTTGGCACACGCGACTGTGCCTCGCACCAGATCGCTTTGATTAAAGACTGGTGTTGGACAGGCACCCGGCCAGGAAGAAGAGGGAGAAGATGAGCATGCAGGCGTGCCTCCACACCGTGACTGCAATGTAGGCATTTCAAGGCTAAACAGGTCAGAACCGTGGCATGACCGTGAAACACGATTAGTATGACCATGACAGGACAAACCCACAGGCCAATACAGCACAATAGCGTTCCTTCAGAACAAAATTCGTATGTATTCTGACCTCTGCACAGAACTCCATCTACCATCGTTCATATTTTGTTCCTTTTAACACTCAGTACAAAGGAAATGTGGAAATTCCAGGAGGCATTACAAATGGTATTGCAATCATAAGATGCAGTACAAAATAGTCTACATCAGAGGAATTCAGTGAAAACAAACTATCGTCTGATGAATGTAAGAGCTCATCTGGGACAGAAATGTACTGAACGCTACCATGAAAAAGCACTCACTACTACACCACCTTACACAGTAGGACTCCTTACCCAATAATAGGGATTTATGTACAGTCCACTACCCATGAGGGACAGGAGGCAAGCCTAGCACTCAATTCCTGAGAACGTTTTAGGTGATAACACGGCAGCCTATCTAGCTGTTAGCTCACCACAAGAGTTGCTCTGGTTCCTATTTCCTATTTAGCGTGTTTGTACTGACAGCTGTTGGGGAATGCATATGGAGTCGGTGGCAGAAGAAGGGTTAGCATATTTTTAGACAGGCATTTCACACGGGGGGACCACACTCCCGAATAATGAGTCCGCCCCCACCATGCTCCCTGCTGAGGAACAGAGACACGCAGATCAAACCCTCTTCGAGCTGGCGAGGAAGAGCGGGAGGCAAACAGGCTAACAAGGGTGAGGCAGGATGAGAGGGAGCATGAAAAGAACAAGGGAGCATGAAAAAGGAAATATGGGAAAACTGAGGAAACAAAGCCAAAGCAGACTTAGAATGGCAAAAGTCAACAAACATGTTGCGGTAAGGCTAGGACCAATGAAGTGGGACAGGATGTAGACACATAGTTAACACTTGATGAAAGGACATTCTAGTGTTATTACCTGCTAATTCCTATTTCAATCATGAGAGGGAATTGGGGAATGGTTGATTGGCTGGGATCAGAGACATGGTGAGCAGAAGCTTGTTGAAAATGTAATAAAGCTCATTAATTCCTGCTACCTTCTCAGAGTGACTATATCTAATCCTGATACTAATGTACTAACTCAGGACTCTCACAGCAGCAAGACACTGAAACCAACCAATCAGATGCTTCTGTCAGACATCCAATTACAGCGTCCCCATTGGGTCGTTATAGGCGCCCTCTCACTGTGAATCATGCTGATCACACAGCAGCTTGAAAACTGGACCACAAGGATCTGCTCTGAACCTCCGAACATCAGACACACTGCTGAGAAGTCTACACCAACTATTTTCCTTCAATCTCTCTTATATCATTTCACCAGGGCTTTATCGCTCAACTCACTCTTTCTTTCATTCTTTCTTTCTTTCTTTCTTTCACACTCTCTCTCTTTCTCTTCCTTTCACTCTTTTGTTCGTAGGCTGGCTGGTACCTTGATTTGTCCGGTGGAGTTGAGTTTTCTTGGCACGCTGGTGCTTCCTGTAGATCTGGGAGGTTGGCGAAGTCATCTTGTTCAGCCAGCCCGATCGCTAGAGACAGAACAACCATCTTCCCCTCGCTGCTCCACACAACGAGTACAGAGACAGAGACAGGTAGTTAAAAGAAACTGGAAAGAGGAGAGAAAGGTCAAGGTGATATTGATTGGTGAAACATTTACATATTATCACTTGGATTGATACAAAACCTCCTCCTTAAAACATTTAATTGAACCCAAGCTGTTGTAGACACAGATTGTTGACTTTCTGTGAGCTTTGGAGCGTACCGTGTAACAGGCTTTAGTCATATTGAAGTATGCTGAGGTCTGAAAGGGGCCAGGCACACAGTGCTCTTAACTAGCAAACATTCACACACACACACACACACACACACACACACACACACACACACACACACACACACACACACACACACACACACACACACACACACACACACACACACACACACACACACACACACACACACACACACACACACACACACACACACACACACACACACACACACACACACACACACACACACAGCTTCCCCTAAGGGATCCTCTTCCACGATTTGTGTAAAGCTGTGAGGTGAGTCACTGTTTCTCTGGACCCTGTCCTGTCTAATTCTCTCCATCATTCTCTTCCTTCCCTCACAGCGCCTTTACATAACACATTCCTGACCCCTGTTCAACAAAACCCACTCTGACCCTCACTGTTCTCTAATCATCTTCGGTCTTCCTGCACAAGAATATCACAACATAATGTCTTTGGGGGACAAACTCGTAGTGTCTAGTTAATAGTAGTAGTTAACATCTTTTAGTGCAGTCTGAGGAGGCTGAAGATGTTTTGCTCCATGTCCAGCTACCTTAATGACACATGGAGTCTGTGCATCATACAGCTATTCATCACGATGTAGAAATGTATTAGCATTCAACCTGCTTGTGCTTTTCCTCCCTCTTATAGCAGTTTCTTTTTCCCTCCATCTTTGACCCAAATAGTTTATTTTCATGTCATTTCTATTTCTGCCATTCTATAGTCTCTCTCTCTCTCTCTCTCTCTCTCTCTCTCTCTCCCTCTCTCTCAAAATGACATTTAGCAAAAGAACACGACCGCCTGCAAAAAGTTTAACACAACCATACTTATCTCTTGAGTCGAAGCAGACAAAACAGAAATGTTGTCTGTGTTTTAAAATCCAAGTAGATCAATACACGTTCTTTACAGTCACTAAATCATGATGATCAAAATAAAGTACTATCCAAGGTGGTAGTTCACCAAACCATTTCATTCACATTAAATCAAATATCATTCCTGATGGAAAAAAAGCACATTATGTGCAGGATTCATTCATCGGTATCATCACAATCCAATTCCATGTATTCAATACAAAGGTTGGTTTGCTCATAGTTTTGCAGACTTTCCATTGGCGCACAGAAACACAATAAGGAAAGGTGAATACAATAGAGGAACACAACTGCTATGAATTTATAGACCTAAATCCACACCAAAGCAAAACTCTATAATGGAAGGTTACAAGGTTGGAGAAAAAAGTAACCCAACTTCATTCTCTGCATCTCTGCATATCCACAATAGAAAAAAAATCATAACAATAAAACAGTCCGCATTGCCTAGATCTTTCCATTGCCTAGCTCTTTCCACCTCTTCCCATCCTCCCATCCCCCAGAGCCTGGTCCCAGTCCAGAAAGATTCATGTTTACAGGGACTGTGGGCAAGGCCACCTCTCCCTCCATGTTCCACATATCTGCCCTGCTTTTATTGAGTGATGATTCAGTGAGGAGGTCACTGGTCTGGGGCCTGTGTTAATGGGCCAGAGAGACTCAAGTGGAGGGCAGGGGGGTCGGGGGTGTCCGCAGGCTGCCCTACACAGCCTCAGACATCCATCATCGTCCACACACACAGGAGGAGAAGGAATCAATGTTTTGTTTACCAAACAAATGGTTCATCCCCAGCCAATCATTTCAATACCAAATTCATTGGAAAATTGGTGACACCATCAAATGTGTCAGGAGTTTCTGGCCTCCAGATCGCTCCTCTACCTTCAGTAGATCTACTCTCCAATATGCTGTGAGGGGTCTGTGAAGTACTGAAGTTCTGCTGACTGCAGGGTAATAATAAAAAAAGTTTTACTGTTTTGTACAGTGGTTGATGACTAATTATTCTGGGAACCTTAAAGTGTATGGTAAAAAGTACATTTAGTGGCACATTTAGCTTTATCATAGGATATTGTAAAAGTTGCAGCTAAATTGAATTAGGAAGTGGTTGTTTTTCATCCATATCCACACAGTGAATTGAACTCTCTCTCCACCTCAACAACTCCTCCTCGTCTCCTTGGGTTTAACCTTCATCCTATACCCCTTCTCTTTCCATCTTTCACACACTACTCCTCTCTACCTTTATCTCTCTCTGTATCTAATAGGGACAGTCCATCGTGTGCGTAATGATGCTGTAGACAGGAGATCAATGTAATGTAGAGTTTCTACATGCTGCTGCTTAACCCCTGCACCTATGTTGATGCACACAGGCTATACATGTGATACACACACACACACACACACACACACACACACACACACACACACACACACACACACACACACACACACACACACACACACACACACACACACACACACACACACACACACACACACACACACACACACACACACACACACAGTAAAGACTTCAGAGTACGGTATGCAGCTGCAGCATACTTATTAGCTCAAATAGTTTGTCCCCCACCCTCAGGTAGACAAGTGTGACCTATGCAAAGATAATGACAGACACTAAAGACACTAAAGGGCATACAGACAGAGTAACCAAGAACAATGCATCAATTACACAACATGTTAAAGTAATGCCAAAAGACAAGAAGTTAAAATATGTCATTACAACTACAGTACATGGCTTAGGCTTGGCATTTTGGGAGTGAATCTTACAGTATATGAAACTCTTTTGGACAATTACCTGAGGAGAAGGGGGGAGATTTGATATAATAAGGACAACACAGTGAGGTTGAGAAAGCCCAAAGAGATAGACAGAGGACAGTGCAGACAGGTTCAGAATAGAAACAAGAGCAGAATCTAGAACATTCCCAGATCAGCAGACTCACAGGAAAGACTTGACATCCAGTCCTCTGTTGCGGATCTGTCCCATCATGTGGTCCCAGCTGCCTGGGTTGGACCTGGAGCGTCCTCCTCCTGCTCCTCTGTACCGGGAAGCACCTGTCCCCGCCGGACTCCCCCGCACCCCCCGTGGGCCTCCCCGGTGCCCCCCGCCCCCGGGCCCTGTGTGCAGCTGGCCCAGGCTCTGGGAGGTGGCTGGGGGGTCATTGGGGCCCGGAGGGGGCTGGTGGCTGAGAGGCTGCTGGAGACTCTGCTGTCGCACCAGGGGACGAGGACGGGCTGCTGCAGAGGATGGAATGTGCTCCAGGGTAGAGGCGGCTGAGAGGGAGGGGTCCCCAAAACTGACCAGACAGAGTAGCAAGAAGAGAGGGTAACAAGGGTTTTGCAGGGGTTGCACGTGAGAGAAGAGGGAAGGAGAGGGACAGATGAGAAGGATAGTGGTAACCAGAGAGATAGACAGAAGAGATACATAATTGGAAAATAGGAGATACAGAGAGAGTGTGAGTACAATACAAGTACCAGAGGGAACAAAAATGAGGACGGCCCAGAGAGTTCAACATAGAGAAAGGAGGGTATGGAGAGATGAAAAACAGGAAATAGAGCATTGTCAGGTTAAATCAGTTTAGCAGTAGTCATACAGTTGTAGAAGATGCTTGTATGTGAGTGTCTGACAGTCTGTGGGTAGGCTTGTGTTTTTGACAGTGCTCAGCCCAACACCAAAAAGGACAAACAGGAGCTAACAGCCTTTATCTCTATTTTCCTTCATCCACTGCTCTTAGTAGAGGTCGACCGATTAATCGGAATGGCCGATTAATTAGGGCCGATTTCAAGTTTTCATAACAATTGGAAACCGGTATTTTTGGTATTTTTTATTTAACTAGGCAAGTCAGTTAAGAACACATTCTTATTTTCAATGACGGCCTAGGAACGGTGGGTTAACTGCCTTGTTCAGGGGCAGAACGACAGATTTTTACCTTGTCAGCTCGGGGATTCAATCTTGCAACCTTACGGTTAACTAGTCCAACGCTCTAAACACCTGCCTTACATTGCACTCCACGAGGAGCCTGCCTGTTATGCGAATGCAGTAAGAAGCCAAGGTAAGTTGCTAGCTAGCATTAAACTTATCTTATAAAAAACAATCAATCAATCAATCATAATCACTAGTTAACTACACATGGTTGATGATATTACTAGTTTATCTAGCGTGTCCTGCGTTGCATATAATCGATGCGGTGCGCATTTGCGAAAAAGGACTGTTGTTGCTCCAACGTGTACCTAACCATAAACATCAATGCCTTTCATAAAATACACAAGTATATATTTTTAAACCTGCATATTTAGTTAATATTACCTGCTAACATGAATTTCTTTTAACTAGGAAAATTGTGTCACTTCTCTTGCAACAGAGTCAGGGAATATGCAGCAGTTTGGGCCGCCTGGCTCGTTGCGAACTGTGTGAAGACTATTTCTTCCTAACAAAGACAGCCAACTTCGCCAAACGGGGGATGATTTAACAAAAGCACATTTGCGAAAAAAAAGCACAATCGTTGCACGACTGTACCTAACCATACACATCAATGCCTTTCCCAAAATCAATCTACAGAAGTATATATTTTTAAACCTGCATATTTAGCTAAAAGAAATCCATGTTAGCAGGCAATATTAACCAGGTGAAATTGTGTCACTTCTCTTGGGTTCATCGCACGCAGAGTCAGGGTATGCAACAGTTTGGGCCGCCTGGCTCGTTGCAAACTAATTTGCCAGAATTTTACGTAATTATGACAGAACATTGAAGGTTGTGCAATGTAACAGGAATATTTAGACTTATGGATGCCACCCATTAGATAAAATACGTAACGGTTCCGTATTTCACTGAAAGAATAAACGTTTTGTTTTCGAGATGATAGTTTCCGGATTCGACCATATTAATGACCTAAGGCTCGTATTTCTGTGTGTTATTATGTTATAATTAAGTCTATGATTTGATAGAGCAGTCTGACTGAGCGATGGTAGACACCAGCAGGCTCGTAAGCATTCCTTCAAACAGCACTTCGTGCGTTTTGCCAGCAGCTCTTTGCAATGCTTCAAGCATTACACTGTTTATGACTTCAAGCCTATCAACTCCCGAGATTAGGCTGGTGTAACCGATGTGAAATGGCTAGCTAGTTAGCGGGGTGCGCGCTAATAGCGCTTCAAATGTCACTTGCTCTGAAACTTGGAGTAGTTGTTCCCCTTGCTCTGCATGGGTAATGCTGCTTCGAGGGTGGCTGTTGTCGATGTGTTCCTGGTTCGAGCCCAGGTAGGAGTGAGGAGAGGGACGGAAGCTATACTGTTACAAAAAATTACGTCTTCGTCTTTTGAGCTTCTAGTCATGAAATCTATGCAGCCTACTCAATCCCTTTATATAGCTACTGTTTACAGGCCTCCTGGGCCATATACAGCGTTCCTCACTGAGTTCCCTGAATTCCTATCGCAGATAATATTCTAATTTTTGGTGATTTTAATATTCACATGGAATAGTCCACAGACCCACTCCAAAAGGCTTTCGGAGCCATTATCGACTCAGTGGGTTTTGTCCAACATGTCTCTGGACCTACTCACTGCCACAGTCATACTCTGGACCTAGTTTTGTCCCATGGAATAAATGTTGTAGATCTTAATGTTTTCCCTCATAATCCTGGACAATCGGACCACGATTTTATTACGTTTGCAATCGCAACAAATAATCTGCTCAGACCCCAACCAAGGAGCATCAAAAGTCATGCTATAAATTCTCAGAGAACACAAAGATTCCTTGATGCCCTTCCAGACTCCTTCTGCCTACCCAAGGACGTCAGAGGACAAAAATCAGTTAACCACCTAACTGAGGAACTCAATTTAACCTTGCGCATTACCCTAGATGCAGTTGCACCCCTAAAAACATTTTTTATAAGAAACTAGCTGCCTGGTATACAGAAAATACCCGAGCTCTGAAGCAAGCTTCCAGAAAATTGGAACGGAAATGGCGCCACACCAAACTGGAAGTCTTCCGACTAGCTTGGAAAGACAGTACCGTGCAGTATCGAAGAGCCCTCACTGCTGCTCGATCATCCTACTTTTCCAAATTAATTGAGGAAAATAAGAATAATCCAACATTTATTTTTGATACTGTCGCAAAGCTAACTAAAAAGCAGCATTCCCCAAGTGAGGATGGCTTTCAATTCAGCAGTAATAAATTCATGAACTTCTTTGAGGAAAAGATCATGATCATTAGAAAGCAAATTACGGACTCCTCTTTAAATCTGCGTATTCCTCCAAAGCTCAGCTATCCTGAGTCTGCACAACTCTGCCAGGACCTAGGATCAAGAGAGACACTTAAGTGTTTTAGTACTATATCTCTTGACACAATGAGGAAAATAATCATGGCCTCTAAACCTTCAAGCTGCATACTGGACCCTAATCCAACTAAACTACTTAAAGAGCTGCTTCATGTGCTTGGCCCTCCTATGTCGAACATAATAAACGGCTCTCTATCCACCGGATGTGTACCAAACTCAGTAAAAGTGGTAGTAATAAAGCCTCTCTTAAAAAAGCCAAACCTTGACCCAGAAAATATAAAAAACTATCGGCCTATATCGAATCTTCTATTCCTCTCAAAAATTTTGAAAAAGCTGTTGCGCAGCAACTCACTGCCTTCCTGAAGACAAACAATGTATACGAAATGCTTCAGTCTGGTTTTAGACCCCATCATAGCACTGAGACTGCACTTGTGAAGGTGGTAAATTACCTTTTAATGGCGTCAGACCGAGGCTCTGCATCTGTCCTCGTGCTACTAGACCTTAGTGCTGCCTTTGATACCATCGATCACCACATTCTTTTGGAGAAATTGGAAACCCAAATTGGTCTACATAGACAAGTTCTGGCCTGGTTTAGATCTTATCTGTTGGAAAGATATCAGTTTCTGTTCAACTTCTGTTAAATCTGACAATTAATCTTGATGGTTGTAAAGTCATCTCAAATAAAGCTGTGAAGGACCTCGGCGTTACTCTGGACCCTGACCTCTCTTTTGACGAACATATCAAGACTGTTTCAATGACAGCTTTTTTCCATTTACGTAACATTGCAAAAATCAGAAATGTTCTGTCCAAAAATGATACAGAAAAATTAATCCATGCTTTTGTTACTTCTAGGTTAGACTACTGCAATGCTCTACTTTCCGGCTACCCGGATAAAGCACTAAATAAACTTCAGTTAGTGCTAAATACGGCTAATAGAATCCTGACTAGAACCCAAAAATTTGATCATATTACTCCAGTGTTAGCCTCCCTACACTGGCTTCCTGTTAAAGCAAGGGCTCATTTCAAGGTTTTACTGTTAACCTACAAAGCGTTACATGGGCTTGCTCCTACCTATCTTTCCGAGTTGGTCCTGCCGTACATACCTACACGTACGCTACGGTCACAAGACGCAGGCCTCCTAATTGTCCCTAGAATTTCTAAGCAAACAGCTGGAGGCAGGGCTTTCTCCTATAGAGCTCAATTTTTATGGAATGGTCTGCCTACCCATGTGAGAGACGGAGACTCGGTCTCAACCTTTAAGTCTTTATTGAAGACTCATCTCTTCAGTAGGTCCTATGATTGAGTGTAGTCTGGCCCAGGAGTGTGAAGGTGAACGGAAAGGCTCTGGAGCAACGAACCGCCCATGCTGTCTCTGCCTGGCCAGTTCCCCTCTCTCCACTGGGATTCTCTGCCTCTAACCCTATTACAGGGGCTGAGTCACTGGCTTACTGGTGCTCTTTCATGCCGTCCCTGGGAGGGGTGCGTCACTTGAGTGGGTTGAGTCACTGACGTGATCTTCCTGTCTGGGTTGGCGCCCCGCTTGGGTTGTGCCGTGGCGGAGATCTTTGTGGGCTATACTCGGCCTTGTCTCAGGATGGTAAGTTGGTGGTTGAAGATATCCCTCTAGTGGTGTGGGGGCTGTGCCTTGGCAAAGTGGGTGGGGTTATATCCTTCCTGTTTGGCCCTGTCCGGGGGTATCATCGGATGGGGCCACAGTGTCTCCTGACCCCTCCTGTCTCAGCCTCCAGTATTTATGCTGCATTAGTTTGTGTCGGGGGGCTAGGGTCAGTTTGTTATATCTGGAGTATTTCTGTCTTATCCGGTGTCCTGTGTGAATTTAAGTATGCTCTCTCTAATTCTCTCTTTCTCTCTTTTTTTCTCTCTCTCGGAGAACCTGTGCCCTAGGACCATGCCTCAGGACGACCTGACATGATGACTCCTTGCTGTCCCCAGTCCACCTGGCCGTGCTGCTGCTCCAGTTTCAACTGTTCTGCCTGCGGCTATGGAACCCGGACCTGTTCACCGGACATGCGACCTGTCCCAGACCTGCTGTTTTCAACTCTCTGGAGACCGCAGGAGCGGTAAAGATACTCTTAATGATCGGCTATGAAAAGCCAACTGACATTTACTCCTGAGGTGCTGCACCCTCGACAACTACTGTGATTATTGTTATTTGACCATGCTGGTCATTTATGAACATTTGAACATCTTGGCCATGTTCTGTTATAATCTCTACCCGGTACAGCCAGAAGAGAACTGGCCACCCCTCATAGCCTGGTTCCTCTCTAGGTTTCTTCCTAGGTTTTGGCCTTTCTATGGAGTTTTTCCTAGCCACCGTGCTTCTACACCTGCATTGCTTGCTGTTTGGGGTTTTAGGCTGGGCTTCTGTACAGCACTTTGAGGTATCAGCTGATGTACGAAGGGCTATATAAATAAATTTGATTTGATTTACACTGGCAATACTAAAGTGCCTATAAGAACATCAAATAGTCAAAGGTATATGAAATACAAATCGTATAGAGACAAATAGTCCTATAATTCCTAATAACTACAACCTAAAACTTCTTACCTGGGAATATTGAAGACTCATGTTAAAAGGAACCACCAGCTTTCATATGTTCTCATGTTCTGAGCGAGGAACTTAAACGTTAGCTTTCTTACATGGCACATATTGCACTTTTACTTTCTTCTCCAACACTTTGTTTTTGCATTATTTAAACCAAATTGAACATGTTTAATTATTTATTTGAGGCTAAATTGATTTTATTGATGCATTTTATTAAGTTAAAATAAGTATTCATTGTCATTATTACAAATAAATAAATAATAAAAATCGGCCAATTAATCGGTACCGGCTTTTTTTGGTCCTCCAATAACCGGTATCGGCGTTGAAAAATCATAATCGGTCGACCTCTAGCTCTTACCCTTTTCATGTCACTTTTCTCCCTGATTTACCTTGACCTCATCCTCCTCCTTTGTATCCATTATTTTTCATCCCATTAATCTGTCCTCCTCTAACCCATGATGACTTTACACTAGCCTCCTAGCTACCTCTCACACTATGCTGCTTCTCTTAGGTCAACTGGTCTTTGTCAGCTCTATTCATCTTGCCTGCCTTACCTATCAGTTCAACACATTCATCTGACCAAACAACCCTCTCCCCTCCCTCAATCCTCTCTGTCTTTCTAATCATCCGTCTGCTTTTACACTAGTTTAATAGTGCTTCCCTACTCTCCCCCTTCGATTTCTGCCCTTCATGATTACTGTAAGCTCTGGCTAAACAGCCTCTGTCTTAGGCTAGTGCAGCGCTGGAGGATTTACAGCCTTTGGCTGTGTTGACTGTGCTCTTCAGTGGGCCCGGGCTAGCTCCACAGCGCTGTAGTAATTCTACTGGAGAGCACCAGAGGCAGGGCCCCGAGAGGAGGGATTTGTGGACCAGATTAATACCAGTCACACTTCATACTCCCCACATGGCCTTTCAGATAGCTCACATACAGCTCAGGACAATGTGTTGACTGAATATGGGCTGTGGTTAGTGAGAATGAGTGTTACAGTCATTATATGAATGGTCAGTGGGTATGGAAGTGTCTTGGGATGGGCTTATGGTATGAGCTAATAGCGGTTACAGCACATTTGATGAGTGTACGGACGTTGCTTTAAACATTCCAGAAAATCTACAAGTGCCATCAGATTTGATTGGATTGTATATAATATAAGACATTAGGTTGGTTTGATTGAAGTTCATCAGTATCATGCTTTCCCACTCTCTCTGTTCACCTGTATCACCACTGCCTAAATCCTTCCTTCCTCTCACTCATCTCATCCAAAGTATTATCATTGGACCTTTTATATGGCATAAAGAATCTAAAGAATGAGGTAGGGAAGAAATAATATGGATGGATGCATTAAGTATGAAAGATAGGGATAAGCTTACAAGCTATCAGTGACAAGAGAAAAATATAACAATATAAACAATAAATGTGACTCAGAGATAGAATAGTATCTATGAAAGCAGCAGGTCATAGATAGCAACATCAAATAAAAGTCTTTCAATAAAATAATTCCACTCTGCTCCTCCAACAATGATGCATTCAGTGCCAAGCTGCAGTATGCGCCACATCAGCTGCAATATGCGCCACATCAGCTGTAGTATGCGCCACATCAGCTGCAGTATGCACCACATCAGCTGCAGTATGCACCACATCAGCTGCAGTATGCGCCACATCAGCTGCAGTATGCGCCACATCAGCTGCAGTATGCTCCACATCAGCTGCAATATGCGCCACATCAGCTGCAATATGCGCCACATCAGCTGCAATATGCGCCACATCAGCTGCAATATGCGCCACATCAGCTGTAGTATGCGCCACATCAGCTGCAGTATGCGCCACATCAGCTAACAATATGCGCCACATCAGCTGCAATATGCGCCACATCAGCTGTAGTATGCGCCACATCAGCTGCAGTATGCGCCACATCAGCTGCAGTATGCGCCACATCAGCTGCAGTATGCGCCACATCAGCTGCAGTATGCGCCACATCAGCTGCAGTATGCGCCACATCAGCTGCAGAATGCGCCACATCAGCTGCAGTATGCGCCACATCAGCTGCAGTATGCGCCACATCAGCTGCAGTATGCGCCACATCAGCTGCAGTATGCGCCACATCAGCTGCAGTATGCGCCACATCAGCTGCAGTATGCACCACATCAGCTGCAGTATGCGCTACATTTTACAGTCCAACAATTTTTTTTGTCATAACTGACAGAATGATTCATCAATAAATCTGGATGGAATTTGTGGCATAGGGCCAGCCAGACATCTGGGAGTCCAATTCAAACAGAAATACATTTCTCCTGTGTCATAAAGTTGTCTTTGGCTTTTTACAGCTCCTACCCACATACCGTAGCCAGCTCAACACCTAATCTGTACATTTCTCTACTATTTCAATATCTCTATTGTCCAAGGTTGAATACATTCAACTGCAAATAGATATTTAATTTGTCTCTCTGCGTGTATAGTAAATGACTTACCTACCCTGTCTTTCAAGTGGACAGGCAGGCTATAAGCCCTTCTATCTGCTAACTGTATCCTCCCCCTGCTAACTTAAGGAGGGCTTCTCAGATATCTCCTACCCAGAAAGTCAATTAAACTGACTAAAAACCTTGAGAGATTTGTAATTAAAGAGCCTTGAGGAGGGGCAGAGGTAGAGAGAGGGGAGAGTGAGACATATCTTACAGCAGAAACATAGACACACATGGCTACCTTAAATTAGAAACCAATTACAGACCAGAAATGGCAAAAAAGTTAGATTTTATTAGGAGGCGGAGGTAAAAAGTAGAGGAGTGAAGAAGGCAGGTAAAGAGGGAATTGGATTTTGACTGAAAGTGTTAAAATGGTAATACACTCTTACAAAAAAAGGGTTATTTGGCTGTCCCCATAGGAGAACCCAATTAGTTCCAAGTAGAAACCTTTTTGGTTCCAGGTAGAACCATTTAGAGTTCCATGTAGAACCCTCTACAGAAAGGGTTGTACTGCATATGGAACCGAAAAGGATTCTACCTGGAACCAAAAGGGTTCTTCAAAAGGGTTCTCCTATGGGGACAGCCAAAGAACCGTTTATTTTTTCTAAGAGTGTACATGAGGAGAGTTTCAGGCGTCTGCTATAAGATTCCAAATCAAAAAGTAGATATTTTGTGGTCCAATACAGTGATGAAGCAGTGGCAGACGTTGCGTAACTTTTGGTATTTGTTTGTGAGAGAGGATGTTCTCTTTAGTCAACAGAGCCTTCCCATGACAACATATTCCCATGCATCAGAAAATGTCAGTACAAGCACTCACATTTTCAGCTCATTATTTCCTTCAGTAGTTTCTTCCCTCTTTCCATCCATTCTTCCTTTCATAAATCTCTGCACTTCCGAATGCAGCATATATCACATATAAGCCTTGCTGCTTCTAACTGCAGTCCCCCAAACCATCCATTCCATGCCTCTGTGCTGCTCAGCAATACCCCCCATGCGTGACCTCATGCCCAGCCAACCCGTGTCACTCATGTCACTCACTTTCTGGGCCTCAGGCCTCCGGCGTGCATGTGGCTCTGGACCGTCTGCCAGCGCCCAGCCTTGCTGCCAGGGCCCAGCCCCGTCACTATGCTTCTCACGCTGTCACTGCGACTGGGACCTGCCCCGCTCCCACACCCAGCCCCGCCCCCATCCCCCTTCTCCACCCCACTGAGAGACAGGGGGCACCAGATAGACAGACAGACACAGACATAAAGGAGAGAGAGAGACAGACGGAGGAGAGAGAGAGAGACAGAGAAAGAGAGAGAGAGGTGGATAGTAACAGTAGAATCAGTGAGGTAGAACAACCCGGAAAGTGAACCACACAGCAGAATAGCATTAGGATGGGGGTAGTGTTATCAATCCAGCTACAGGTTTCCAATACAGAGGAGTAGCAGCCAGCCGCGAGGATCCAGCAAGTCAGTATGCTGTGCTGCTGCTGGGTTAGCAGGAGGGAGATGGGCTGAGATTCACTGTATATATCTGTCTGTCTGTCTGAACCAGATGGGAAGAGTGACAGAGTGGTGTGTGTTTGGATGCAGTAGGACTGAGACAGACAGATGCTGGCTGTGTTTTGAGTACCTGTCAGTTAGACTGACTGGCCATTCTGCAGCTTTCCTTTATACTGCACATTAAATATACATGACCAAATGTATTATTCTATAAAGGACTTCATGGTGTTTGCAATAAAACTGAGGGGGTCATGGTCATTGAATTATGTAGGCAATCTATGGCCTATTTACATTTGAAAAGAAACAGTTGATCTACTTTGTTATCAAGTACAGTAGGAACTACAACGTTAAATGAAACAGATAGGCTTGATTGAAAGATTGTGGTGTGTGTAATGACATTGTTGGAGTGAGTGGCTCGAAAGCCTCTAGTAATACATTGTAGTGTATAGCAGTTAATCAGCACAGTGAATCTGTTGAGTACACACTTCATTCCTCTCCCGCGTCACCCAGAGCAGCACAAGCAGCCGTAACCTAGACAACGTGACAGAGACAACAGCAGACAGACGAGACACAGTTTCACTACAGGGTCACTACACTCAGTGGAGACACACAGACACAGTCAGTGAACACAGCTGCTGGCCGAGAGGGAAAACACTTTAGACAGAGGATATGTACGTCCAGCCTGCAACAGTTCTACAGTGAGCATGGGGTAGGGGTAGGGATGGAGTTGACTATTTAGGGATATATAAGGTAATTCATATTTAGCTTATGCACAGGGCTTCCCATCCCTTGCTCAAGACCTCGTCACATGACGGCAGAAAGAGCAAACATTTGATTGGATCTCAAAAAGGGATCAATGGATCCTAGCAGGTTCACTGTACTACAGCCCATGAACTCTAAAGACAATACACCCATTGAGAATAAACCCCCTCTTTATCTTTTCTCTGGTAAACTATAAAATAAAAAACTACTTTCTCAGTGCAGGAAAAACATCAATGACATTAGAGCCTTTAGTGATTAATGTACTGTACAGCTATAGAGTAACTGGTGTGTCCAGAGAGCTCTGGTGGTCTGACTAAGGAGAGGCAGCCTTATAGCACCTGGAGGTGGTGGTGGTGGTGGTGGTGGTGACACAAAACCACGAGGCACAACGGGAGTGAGGAGAGGTGATTAGGGAACGACACAGGACTCCTATAGAATGTGACAAAAAAACGACAACAGCAGAAACTAGGAGCAAAAGCCCAAAACAACGGTCAACCCTCGATGACAGAGCTGAGGGGATGGTTTAAACCGAGGGCAATGGGTTTACAGTTAGGTTAATACCCTTAAGATTAGGGGATGGTTGGTTAGTTGGTTGGTTTCAGTGGGAAGGTGGGTATTGGGTTGTGTGAGTGGGATCTATAAAGGGTTTCTGCTCAGATGGTCTGAGGGTTGTCCGTCTCCATGGTAGCACTCCATGGGCTGGAGGTGAAGGATTAGAGGTTAAGGGTTAGTGAGGCTGGCAGGGCTGTAAGGAATAGGGGGCTTTTCAAATGTTGGTTGATTGGTTGGTTGGTTGGTATATAGGTAAATGTTGGCATTTAGGTAAAATTTTCTGTATGTAAAGTTTCAGTATGTTCAGTTTCAGTATGTTCAGTTTCATTATGTTCAGTTTCATTATGTTCAGTTTCAGTATATTCAGTTTCAGTATGTTCAGTTTCTGTATGTCTATAGTGTGTGTATTTTAAAGATTCATGTTACATATTCATGTGTCCACATGGGAAAGGCTAGTATAATGAATAGTGTGTTTATAGTGGGGGGCAGCTTCAGACATGATCTGCATCTATTAGTGTCACCATCCAATTAATATTTGATCTGTTCTGGTAACACCACTAGAGACAACCCCCTCTGCATCCCAAATGGCTCCCTATTCCCTATGTAGTGCACTACTTTTGACCAGAGGGAATAGGGTCAAATTTGCGACGCACCCGAGATGAAAATCAGAGGGCTGGAGGGAGAAAAGGCTGACCTCACGCCTGGCCATCCCTATACTGGTGTCAGTCACCTCTAAGGTGAGGCAAGTAGAAACATCCTAGTGGCAGCCCTGTACATCTCAATCTAGTTCTGCATGGTCAACAATGCATACTAAATAGCTTTACCTTTCAGACCCTGTTGGCTGCAGGAAAAGGAATTACTAATGCCAATCAACGGAACTCTCCCAAGACAGAAGATACTGTATGTAAGATGTGCATGTTATGTGGATAACATCACTTAATAATGCCATTTGGCCCCCTTAGGCTATTACATTTTACCTTAGCAATGACCTTTACCGGGACATATGCATTAGGTTATGCCTTGGGTTCAGAGCTACTGTTTGGCAAATGAGCTACTTTTGTGTAGAATATAAAGCGCATACTTTGCACATCATGTAGCTCTTACGTGTATGTCCGGCAGAGAGAAATGCATGCAAGTGGACTATAAGGTGGCATGGTCCTATGTAGACAATGTACTGTGTCTTTGGATGCATATTTTGTCTGCAATGTTTGTCTGTTTCTAGAATGTAGTGTTGTTCTAGTGAGTCAGTCTGAGGGGGTTGTGGAGGGTTGGGGGTACGGGGGCACAGAACTCAATGTAAGAGGCTTGGCTCCCCCGCTTCGTTACAGCCCTGCACAGAGAGAGGGGTCCCTTACCAGCCGACCGAGACTCACTTGGGCGTGAGGCGAGGGTCTCCGTACGGGGCATAGGGGGACATGTTTAAGAGGAACTCCTTGGGCGGGTAGGAGCTCCATCTCTGCTGCACGTTGCTGCTGTCATTGTTATTCCAAAAGTCCCTGTCTAGATCACTGCGGCCAGAGAGAGAGACAGGTAAGAGCAGTACAGCCAATCACAGTGGAGTAGGAGGGAGGAGTTTCAGGGATAGAAAGAAAGATAGGTCAGAGCAGCAGAGCCAATCACAGTGGAGCAAGTGAAGGATGTTTCTTGGAGAGAGACAGGATATGGAAACAACCTTAGTTTAATAGGTGAATGAGAGAAATGTCAATCAGGCAATAGATACACCTCTAATAATTGTAGAAAATAATTGGGAAATACATTAGGGGTCCAGCACAGGGCCGGACTACCACATTAGGGGTAGGTGCCCTGGGGCACCGACCTCCGGGGGCCCCCATTTCTGAAATCAGCTAACTTCCTACATTTCAACACATTTTTCCATGGTGCAGAGAGAAAACCTTTACCTTCTCCCACAGGACCACTGTGCCCACCCACACCTCCCACCACAGGACAGTTGCACTGACCCACAGGTACCGGGAGCACCTTGAAGGCATAGAGAGCATTTTGGGGTTGGATTAATTTTCATTTGGAATAGTCTACGCAGGGATCTGTGGACAAAATTAAAATGGATATTCTGATAATTAGGATTTCTAGAAGAGAGATTTACAGACCAGTTAATTTCAGTGAATGAAGGTAAGAGGTCTCTCTTCTATAGTAGGTTGATTGGCAGGGGCTTCTAAAATGTTTTTAAGAAATGCATGTATAGATCAGAAAACAGTTCCCTGGGTTTAGGCTGGTTCTCAAAAATGTTAGGAGGGATTCATAATTCTACATTAAATCGTCAACTGCCATCTCGTTTGCCCATTTTTCCGCAGTGTCACAGAGGTAAGATGCTGGTCTCTGCCCCCTGTCTGCCCAGATCTGTCTAGCCTGTACTCCCAAACTACATTAAAATCATGATTATTAAATAATGCAATGACCTGCTAATTTTTTCTTTGCTAATTTCCTGCAATTCTACACTTTTTCCCATGGGGCGGAGAAAAGAATGTGCTGTTTTATAGCTCATCTCATGCTTTTGTTCACATTTTGCCATGAGGCTGAGGGAAGGTTTAGCAATTTTCAAGCTAATTTCCTGTTATTCTATACATTTTGCCATGAGGCGGAGACAAAATGTTGCAGTTTTAAAGCAAATTTCCTGCAATACCACACATCTTGATATCATATGCTATCTTGGGGCCCCCCAATTTAACAAAAAAAAATGGGTTAGGGGCACCCTGGAAGTCAGGGGCCTAGGGGCACGTGCCTGTTTGGTAATCCGGCCCTGGCCCTGCATTTATAAAATAATTCCATTGTAATGTTCCTAATAGAGTTTCAGAGGAAAACATTTATGTCTTTGAAAAGAAAGTAGGAAAACAAGGAAGGTAAAAAGTGTATCGGTCTAAAGGGGATGGGCTTTGGGAAAAGCATATCATCTATTCTGTGAGCTGACACAGCATCCAGACTCATGGACAAGTTAATAGATTATACCTTCCCCTGTACAAGGGATTAGAAAACAGTGAAAGAGTTAAACATATATTCAACATCAATCACAGAGTAATATACAGTATGTTATAAGTCAAAGTGAAACAACAAAGGTTGATTACACAGATAAAACATATCTTGGAAAAAGGGAAAGAGACAGAAAGAGAGAAGGGAGAAACAAAACAGGGAGGAGAGTGATGAAAGGGAGAATGGGAGAACAGGTGGCATGGTGACAGAGGAGGGAGAGGACTGTGGGGTTAGCTGGAGACAGAGACCACCGTCAGTCAGGACTGCAATGTTAACAACAAACAGTCATACAGTAGAATATATCATCAAAACATTGCAGCAGGTAACATGGACATCAAATACTCTTTTTTTAATTGGGATTGGGCTTTAGTTATAAATGTACTATGATACGCTTAATATTCGGTATTGTGCTCGTTTAAGTGATTCTGACTATTTTACTTTACAAGGCATTGAGATAAAGGGTACCTTAGTGCAATCCAAGTAGAACATTGGTTTTAGGTTTAAACTCTGGATGTAGTGCAAATTTCAACTGAAACAGCCAAGGTAATCACATTCAGGCTGTAAAATAAAGTAACACTGCAGTTGGACAGTAAACTAGTGGCTTATCAGGGGTTGGGTTAAATGCGGAAAACACATTTCAGTAGAATACATTCAGTTGGACAACTGACTAGGTATCCACCTTTCCCTTTATCAGTAAGACATTATTACAGTTCCATTGAGTGTTCAGGGACAGATCATGTAGTTCCTAATTTTACTGGAGTTTAACATGCTCTTTATCTGAAGCCTGTCAAATGAAGTATGCTATAATTTGTGCCTTTTGTTTTCACAGGAAGGACTGTGAGGAGTTGTCAAGATACGCTTATTTAACAACCACAACTGCCCTTTTCCTTGCTAAATATGTTCCTTCCCCTCCATATCTCAGCGAGATTCAGTGTTTTAGCCTTTTATTTGAGCACACCCAGGTTATTTGCCTCTGATCCTCTTGACAGTCCCAGTTAGCTGTGCTGTAGTGAGTAGCTCAGCCAACTTTCCCAGCCCCCCCCCCCCCCCCCCCCCCCCCATCACCTACTTGATGGCTTTGTTTTCCCCTCGGCCACGAATCTGAACTGAATCTGGTGTGCTGGCTGCTTCCACACCAGGCTTGTTCCTCTTCCCCTGGAGAGAGAGCGAGAGAGAGAGAGAGAGAGAGACAGAGAAACAGAGACAGACACAGAGAGAAAGAATGAGAGAGCGAAAGAGAAGGAGATAAATAATTTCCTTCGTGTCCATTGCCTTGTGTCTGTCTCTCTGTGCGCTGTCTTGATTGCTGTTTACATCTGAAAACTCTTTACCAGTGGAGCCTTCATTACAGAGCCTTTAGAATACCATCAGGTGCCAAAAATATGCTAAATGATCCCAGGCAGAGACAGAAGAGCAACACTTTGGATGTGAGCCAGCACATACAGTAGCATGTGCATGCCCCGCCCACCTGAGGATCTATTTCCTGTGTTTGAGGGGTGAAAAATCCACTTGTCACTTAAATTTTGCTGGATTGATTGCTTTCATTTTACTCCTGTGACTCTTTCATACTCTTGCTTATGCCTGTCGTTTTTCCCCGTTAATGTTACGACCGTGGAAATGTTTGTAATGACGTGTCGAACACACCACAGCAATGGCTGAAATGGGCTCAATGGAATACAGTCTTTCCACTGCATCTAAAAGAACGCTTGCTTAGTCTGGGATTTAATGCATCGTCTAGACACTTACATCACAAGAAAGAGAAGAAAGAGACCTCTATTCTGATGGGTGTTCATATTTTGTGGAATTGAAAAAAGTTTGATTTTAATTCAGTTGAAATGTTTACAAATTAAATAAAAGCCTCTTCTGAAAATGAACACTCTGATTATAGTGATATTACGTTTGATGTCGCAAACAATGTAAAGTATGTCATCTGGAGCCAAGCGTGTTGATTTTTAATCTGAGGGTATCCTGCTATTGACATACTTGGGGTGCCAGGTAGCCTAGTGGTTAGAGTGTGAAAGGAGCAAAGTACAGAGAGATTCTTTATGAAAACCTGTTCCAGAGCGCTCAGGACCTCAGACTGGGGTGGTTTCACCTTCCAATAGGACAATGACCCTAAACATACAGCCCAGACAATGCAGTAGTGGTTTTGGAACAAGTCTCTGAATGTCCTTGAGCCCGGACTTGAACCTGATCTAACATCTCTGGAGAGATTTGAAAATAGCTGTGCAGCGACGCTCCCCACCCAACGTGACAGAACTTGACAGAATCAGCAAAGAAGAATGGGAGAAACTCCCCAAATACAGGTGTGCCAAGCTTGTAGCGTCATACCCAAGAAAACTTGAGGCAGTAATCGCTGCCAAAGGTACTAATGTAAATGTGATATCTTGCTTTGTCATTATTGGGTATTGTGTGTAGATTGATGAGGGAAAAAAAACATTTAATCAATTTTAGAATAAGGCTGTAACATAACAAAATATGGAAAAGGGCAAGGGGTCTGAATACTTTCCGAATGCACTGTATGAGTGCATAAAAAAGGGAAATTGTACAATAAATTGAATACCTGAATTCCCACCAGAATCCCTGAACTCCATTCATTAGTTGTCTGTGCCAGTAATATGTTTTGTGTGCTATAATTCAGTTAATATCTGAAATATTTTAAACATTACATTTTTTTGGAGTATCTTTATCTATTGTCCAACTGTTGCATTTATTAGAATTGTTTTTAAACCTTTTAACAATGTTGATGAACGTTGCTACATACAGCCAGCTCTCAGGATCTACATGTGAATCCAAACCCTCTCCACAGCCATAATCCATACATCTGTTAACCATACAGAATGAACGGATGGAGCATCAAGCATCAGACAGAGTGGGGATTAGACACGTCCACACACATCCAACACTACACACTCAGAAACAGTTCACGCCCAAACATACATAAAACATAGGTGTTAAAATAGATGCTGTTTCCACAATTCACAACAGTCAGTGGAATTATAATGACACATTTTGAGATTAATCTGATGACTGCAACTACATGATACACCTTGGAATTCAGGACTGCAGCTACATGATTGGCTGGCCTTGTGTTTCAAATGAATTCAGGGTGTGTGACAATTTGTACACTGAAGCCAAACACTCAGTAAACACTAAACACACACTGTCACAAAGTACAGCTACATAAATCTTGTTTTTCATTTCAATGCTCATTACATTTTCAATGAATAAAGAGAGTACTACACCCTTCAAATAGACTGGAAAACAGCTAAAGCTATTCCATTTGAAATGTGTAAGAGCACAGTGAGTGGACACATCAACCATGTACTATGAGTGATGGGTAATCAGCCTTAAATACATCATCTTATAATGACTTGTGTTTCTGATCATACATTTGATATGGTTTGACTCAAACTTTTATAGTTTCATATCAAAGTAATACTCAAGAGTTTCTAAACTAACTTGATTAATAGGTGTTACTCACCAAACCTAATATTTACAATGTGATCCTTGTAAAATCAAATAATGATGGATTTTCCTTTCATTTCGGTTCCATCACATGTAGTAGAGGAAACCTTAATCCTGTAAAGAAAGGTTTTCAAAAGGCAGTTTGGAGCAGGAAAGGGTTTTACTATAGACTTACTGTCACATTCTCTGTCGCAAATTATATGGCCTGTTTGTTATAAACACTTATCAATAGAAGGCAGATCTCTGGAAATGACCTAACCCCACTGCCCACCCATCCACCCCACACACAGTCATTCACTCACACAGTTGTTTTAGAGACTCCGAAAAGTCTAGATTTCAAACAGTCAAGAATATGCTATCAAGTGGAGCTCATCTATCATTTAACACTATCATCAAATCTTCAGGAGGCTAGAGAGTAGGGGAAGGAGAGAGAAGATAACACTGAAGACAGGGAGTGGGACAAGAGAGAGGGAGAGGGAAGAGAAGGGGAAAGAAGATGGAGAGAAAGGCAGAGGCAATGTAGGATTGAGTGGGAAGGGTAGGCAACACAGACAGACAGACAGACAGACAGACAGACAGACAGACAGAGACAGAGACAGAGACAGAGACAGAGACAGACAGACAGACAGACAGACAGACAGACAGACAGACAGACAGACAGACAGACAGACAGAGAGAGAGAGGGAGAGAGAGAGAGAGGGAGAGAGGATGAGCGGGGTTGAAACAGAATTAAGTGAGATGGAGAGAGGAGAGACATCAGAGGATGTGGGAGAGAGTGGGGAGGATGGGGGAGAGGGAAGGGGGAGAGAATAGAGGAGAGGATGGGGAGAGGATGGTGAAGAGGAGGGGGAAGAGAAGAGGGTGGGGTAGAAGAGGTGGAGAGTATCATGGATGTCTCCCCGCTAGGAACAGCGTAATGCTGCAGCCTTGTGAAGGATCTGTCCTCAGCTCTCAGTCCCGCTGTCTTTATGTCTGTCACAGCCCAACACACACAATGGCCACCAACACCACTCCTATCTCCCTTCTCCTCCCCAGCCTCTATCCAACTCTTTCTTCCCCTCCTCCTCTCCTCTATCCCCTCCTCCCTCCCCTCCTCCTGCTTCCTCCCTCTCCTCCTCTCCTCTATCCCCTCCTCCCTCCCCTCCTCCTGCTTCCTCTCTCCTCCTCTCCTCTATCCCCTCCTCCCTCCCCTCCTCCTGCTTGCTCCCTCTCCTCCTCTCCTCCTTCCCCTTCTCTGCTCCCCCCTTCCCTTCCATCCTCTCCTCCGTCCCTCGTCCTTCCTGCCATAATCGACCCATGAGACCTGTTTATGACGTCTTCATCTTCCCTCACCCATATGCTGGGCTGATATACTGCACCTCTACACAGGGCTGCATCTATCAACTACCATGGGCTAAATATCACTGTATTTATCGAATTGTGTCTACCTCTGTGTACTTCCTCATAAACACAATTCTGTAGCTGTCCAATGTATTTACTTAATTGTTATTTTTATTTGCCATCAACTGCGTCCCGAAGTGACACAGCTCCCAGGTCAGGTAACTGATTAGGGGTTTTATCTTCATACAGAGGTGATGTCACTACTGTAAGTTGCCCATTTTATGCACATTGTTCCATGCAAGGTTGATTTTTATACAGTCATTCATGTCCTATGAGTTTAAGGAAATGTGCTGGGTCGTTCCACCAACTCGGTGCCTTTTGAGAAGTGTAACTTGGTAAAAAACAACAACATTTGATTTCACCTTATTTTAACATGGTCAAAATGAGAACATGTTCAACTTAATAAAAAACAAGTTTTCCCATCTCAAGAGGGATGAAATAAAATAATGACTATTAGGTGCCAAATAAAGTAACAGGGTTCACAATTCTTTCTTAAATCAGCAATTAATCCCCTTGCGACAGGCGGAATGGAAGTTCGTTGTGAGGAGCAGAGAGTGGCAATTAAATGCAAACTTGACAAAAAAAAATTATTGTGAAAAACATTACTAGCCTGTCTATGGGTAACAGGGCTGACGTGTTATGCTCGACCCACTCAGTTTTCCACCACAAAACACCAGACAATGACCAAAAAGAGTAGAACCTGCTCACCTGCTTTTACTCTATGATTTGACTTTTACATGTTTAATGTCTCTTTTGAAAACAATATTTAAAACCGGAATAGTTTCACCATATTAAAACGAGAGTTCAGTTCACGCAACAGGGTTGACCTTAAAATGAGGGACAGACGTAAATGAATCACTAATCACATGAAATAAATAATAATCTTCAGAAATGACGGTCAAGGCAAAGAAATACAGTGCATTCAGAAAGTATTCAGACCCCTTGACTTTTTTCACATTTTGTTACATTACAGCCTTATTCTAAAATAGATTTTTTTTTTTTAAATCCCCCTCATCAATTTACACACAATACCCCATAATGACAAAATAAGTATTCAGACCCTTTACTCAGTACTTTGTTGAAGCACCTTTGACAGCGATTACAGCCTTGAATCTTCTTGGGTATTTAATTAATTAATTATAGATTTTTGTACCTTTATTTAACTAGGCAAGTCAGTTAAGAACAAATTCTTATTTTCAATGACGCCTAGGAACAGTGGGTTAACTGCCTTGTTCAGGGGCAGAACGACAGATTTTTACCTTGTCAGCTCGGGGATTTGATCTTGCAACCTTTCGGTTAGTAGTCCAATGCTCTAACCACTAGGCTACCTGCCGCCCTGAGCTTGGTACACCTGTATTTGGGGAGTTTCTCTCATTCTTTTCTGCAGATTCTCTCAATCTCTGTCAGGTTGGATGGGGAGCATTGCTGCACAGCATTATTCAGGTCTCCCCAGAGATGTTTGATCGGGTCTGGACTCTGCCTTGGCCACTAATGGATATTCAGAGACTTGTCCCAAAGCCACTCCTGCGTTGTCTTGGCTGTGTGCTTAGGGTTGTTGTCCTGTTGGAAGGTGAACCTTCGACCCCAGTTTGAGGTCCCGAGCGCTCTGGAGCATGTTTTCCTTAAGGATCTCTGTACTTTGCTCCGTTCATCATTCCCTTGATCCTGACTAGTCTCCCAGACCCTGTCGCTGAAAAACATCCCAACAGCATGATGCTGCCACCACCATGCTTCATTGTAGGGATGGTGCCAGGTTTCCTCCAGATGTGACGGTTGGCATTCAGGCCAAAGAGTTCAATCTTGGTTTCATCAGACCAGAGAATCTTGTTTGTCATGGTCCTTTAGGTGCCTTTTGGCAAACTCCAAGCGGGGTGTCATGTGCCTTTTCCTGAGGAGTGGCTTCCGTCTGGCCACTCTACCATAAAGGCCTGATTGGTGGAGTGCTGCAGAGATGGTTGTCCTTCTGGAAGGTTCTCCCATCTCCACAGAGGAACTCTGGAGCTCTGTCAGAGTGACTATCGGGTTCTTGGTCACCTCCCTGACCAAGGCCATTCTCCCCCGATTGCTCAGTTTGGCCAGGTGGCCAGCTCTAGGAAGAGTCTTGGTGGTTCCAAACTTATACCATTTAATAATGATGGAGGCCACTGTGTTCTTGGGGACCTTCAATGGTGTTGTGGTACCCTTTCCCAGATCTGTGCCTCGACACAATCCTGTCTCGGAGCTCTACAGACAAATCATTCGACCTCATGGCTTGGTTTTTGCTCTGACATGCACTGTCAACTATGGGACCTTATATGGACAGGTGTGTGCCTTTCCAAATCATGTCCAATCAGTTGAATTTACCACAGGTGGACTCCAATCAAGTTGTAGAAACGTCTCAAGGATGATCAATGGAAACATGATGCACCCGAGCTCAATTTCAAGTCTTATAGCAAAGGGTCTGAATACTTATGTAAATTAGGTATTTCAGTTTTTTATTTTATACATTTGCAAAAATAAAAATAAAACTGTTTTGCTTTGCCATTATGGGGTATTGTGTGTAGATTGATGAGGAAAATATTTTATTTAGTCAGTTTTAAAATAAGGCTGTAACGTAACAAAATGTGGAAAAAGTCAAGCGATCTGAATACTTTCCGAATTAACTGTAACTAAGGCTTTACAATGATCGTGAAAATTGGAGACATTTTGGGATTAAGTGAGTTCAAATCTTCCTACAAATGACACAGGATTGACGGAGGGACATGTCAAAATAAAAATTAAAATATAAAAATAAAATAAGATTTATTGAATTCTACATAATTTAATATAACCAGCTTTAAAAATGTAATATTGGTGCACAATGTCTACTTAAAATACTGTATCAAAGATACGCAAAAGGCACTCTTTTCGTGGAATGACCCTGCTATGTATAAATAGAGTCAGACAGAGAGAGAGAAAAAGGACAGCAAAGAGAGAGAGAGAAGGAAGATGATGCCGAAGATAACACAGAGACAAGCAAGGACTAGGAAGCGGAAACAGTGGAGGTATAAATAGAAAAACAAAAAGCACAGTGATGTACTGACAAGGACATAGCGATAAAGTGGCAAAGGGACAAACGCATAAAGCGCTTATCAGAGTCCAACCGTGTAAGCGTCCTTTCTAGAATATTGGACCGTTGGTTTTCATACTAGCAACCAATGGTTTTCATACTAGCAACCAATGGTTTTCATACTAGCAATTTCTCCAACTGTCACCACATTCAAATGAGTAAAGGACATGTACAACGAGCCGCGTTGGTTGGGAATTTGGGGGAGGTGTGCGGTTGGGCTGTGCTTCTCCCGTGGACGGTGGTCTCAGAGCTGCATAGCTATGTCACAATGGGACGCCGTACTATCCTGTCTCTCAGCATCTGTGGACTCTGAATTACGGTTATGAAACACTGGTAAAGAGGGAGACATGGTATTTGCAAAGACAGACATAAAGAGTGTGAGGGTAAATAGAGAAATAGAAAGGGCGAGGACAAGAGAAATGGACGGTGAGGGTTAAGTAGCTTTACTGTGTGTGTGTCTGTGTATTTGACAGGGTATGATATGATTCATCTTTGAAGACCAGACTGAAAGTCCTCAATCTACACAGGGTGTGACAGACTGGTAATATATCATAGATGTGCAGCAATACAAATGTGCGTAATACCAGTTACTAATATTACATCTTATTTACATGCTTTATGCATGCTTATTCAATTTCCATCTCACTTCAGAACCGTTCTATCACTCAGCTGAATTCAGTCCTCGGCATATTTTACCCACCTATGTGCTGTCCTCACTCCACAAATGCTCCTAGACAGAGAGAGAGAGACAGAAAGAGAAATAGAGAGAGACAGAGAGAGAGAGAGATAGGGAGAAAGAGAGAGAGAAAGGCCAAGATAGGGACAGAGAGAGAACTAGAAAGAGGCGGAGAGAGAAAAGCCAAGAGAAGGACAGAGAGGAGGGGGAAAACGATGGAGAGAGGGAGGGAGCAAAAGCAGGGGAGAGTATTTCCAGATGAAACGTATGGGCAGAATCACAGTTGCTCAGGCAGCAGCCAATAGCTCAGAGTGATGTGTACATTAACATATGAATCATTAGCATGGGACCAGGAGCCGGCGACAAGCAGGCACACGCACTTCTCTAGGCACAAAGCCATGTTTACATAACCTAATGAAGAATTCTGTTCATGTTCACCATCATGGCCACACAACATCTCCCCATATCATTCCCCATGCACACTACCAAGAGCCCACACACAAAGTTATGGAATCAGAAGGAAACTCCAGAAAATAGAACAAAACCCTGAAAGCACTGCAACTTTTATCCAAGGAGCTTTTTATGGCAGAAAATTGTAATTTGGAGTTGTGCCGTCCAGCATATAAACTAAAGCTGGCAAGAGACTGAAAATGTTTTTTATTTTTTATTTACAGGCAGCAAATAGCTCATTATTAATCGTAGCTAATTACCTGGGTGTCCAACTGTACCATTTTAATGGCACGGGGTACGGAGAGGGGCACGGACACAGCCTGGATTCGTACCAGGGACTGTAGTGACACCTCTTGCACTGAGATGTAGTGCCTTAGACCGCTGCCCATCTCGGGAGCCCGAAATATGAACTCAAAAGTGTGATTCTGCCATTGACTAACTGCTAGATACAAAATTCAATGTGCTCATGTTCTATCCTCAGTGCCTGCCTTTTAGTGTCCTTGAATGTGTGTATTACTGTTTTGCTTATGTTAATGTAGTGAATGTAGCCTACAGTTTATGCACACATATTTGTTGCCATACACTGAGACCAGATGTACGGGTGGGGGAGGTGAGAGAATGAAAGAATGAGGAGGGGAAATCATGCTTTACTTAATAGAATATGATATACTCAATTATATAGAATATGATGTACTCAATGATATAGAATGGTGAAAGGATTTAATCAACGAGACTATCTTTTCATTCTGAATGTCTGATCCATGAACCATCTTTCTGCTTTCCTCTAATAGCCAAACGGCGGGCAGCAAATAGCTCATTATTAATCACAGCTAATTACCTGGGTGTCCAACTGTACCATTTTAATGGCATGGGGTACGGAGAGGGGCACGGACACAGTGCATTGTCATGGAGAGAGAGAGAGAGATGGAGAGAGAGAGAGATGGAGAGAGAGATATGGAGAGCAAAAGTTGGAGAGAATAGATTAAAACTTTTATAGCGCTTTTCATTACAGACAGAATCTCAAAGCATGTCTTTGCATGTCTCGGTCTCTCACATGTCTCGGTCTCTCACAGTCTTCCTCTTGTGCAATATGTAACACCTACAGCCTAACACCTCTCTCTCACACTATCCTGCAGTTCTATTATGAGGATGTGGGGCATGTCTGTGCAAATGTGTGTGTATACAGTTCTGGGGTTCAACCTTCCCAGGCAGCTAACCTTGCCAGGCAGCTAACCTTACCAGGCAGCTAACCTTACCAGGCAGCTAATCTTACCAGGCAGCTAACCTTGCCAGGCAGCTAACCGTACCAGGCAGCTAAACTTACCAAGCAGCTAACCTTACCAAGCAGCTAACCTTGCCAGGCAGCTAACCTTACCAGGCAGCTAACCTTACCAGGCAGCTAACCTTACCAGGCAGCTAACCTTACCAGGCAGCTAACCTTACCAGGCAGCTAACTCAGGATAAATCCCTACTAGCTCTGGGGAATATTGTGGGTCAATGCTGGGGTGTGTATAATGACCTGAACATGTGTGTAATGACCTCTCGGACAGGTCATAATTGCCGATGATAACTGACCAAGCTAGTCGAATTAAAGTTATACAAATAAATAAGAGTCATGGAAGAGTGGATGGAAGCCTGCTGTACTGTGTTGTTCTGGGAAGGACAATGTGTCCTAAAACCAAATAATAGGATATAATGTCATATGTAAATGTTAGTGGTCCACTCACCAGTTTGCGTTGACACCAGGTGCAGACTCCACACAGAGCTACGAGCCACACGGCACACACCGTCAGCCCCAGAGATACTAGGAACACACTGATAGATAGAGACCCTGCAGAGAGACAGAGGGGGGAGAGGGGAACGGAGAGGGGGAAGGGGAGAGAAAGAGGAGGAGATGGGAGAGAGATCGAGAGATCGGGAGAGGAAGAGAGATAGAGATTAGGAAGAGCGATAGAGGTTACTGTTAAAATGCATGCCAATCATGAGAGGGGAAGGAGAAGGAGACAAAGGACAAGACCTAGAGAAAATGTTGTTAAAAGAATATCTCTACATATCCCTTTGGCAATATGTTGGTAAAATCTAATAAACAAATGCAGGAAAAATACACAAATGAGGCAGATCATGATGGGAGGAGATGTGCTCAGATGTGTGAGCCTGTAATGAGCTTTTTTAATATGCTCTCTCCCACTCCATCATCACAAACCTGCAGACAGAGCAATCTATCAAGAGAAAAAGGGAAAGAGACAGGAAAAGAGGGCAAGTGTACCGGCATAAAATATCATGTCTACTTTCCCCATCTGTGTCAGTATCTACAGCTGGTGAATGAATACAGAGTCTGTGAAACAAAGGAAAATAAAAACAATGGTCATTAAGAGGGTTCAATTACAAGTCTTGTAATCTGCAGCTTCCTTCCTCTTTGGTGTCTCATTGTACATGATCAGTACTGCAGCTCTCCTCCTGTCTTTTGTTCATCTTTCAATAAGTCAAGACCCAGCTTGAGAGATAAAAGCTCTTTCACTCACACATTTCTGATAAAAATAACTACATCACTGCCTCTTGAATGCTATTCATCTAGCCCACCTCCTCTGCCAAGACAATTCAAGAGGCAAAGACGTGTTGGCAAACAACATTGTGCATAAACAATGGACTTCAATTCCACCTCATCCTCCCATTCTTTCTGTTACATTCTCCCCTCTGCCTACACAATTCCTCTGATTTCACATCCCTTCCTCTCTCCATCCCTCTCTCCATCTCTCTCTCCATCCCTCCCTATAAAACTTCAGGTCTTGTAAGTTGTTCATGGCAGAGAACAGAAGGAGTAGCTTGGTAAAAACATCCACATATCACTATTCCCTCACACTTTCTTTCATTTCCTGTCATCCTTCCTCTATTTCCACATGAGGCCTCATACCTTTCTCCATTCTTTCTTGCTCTCCCTTTGCTCAGTATGTTGTTCAATTTATTTTCCTACTATCTATTGTGAGAAAATTACAGTGAGTAGCCTTTGTAGAACACATCCATCAATGGAAGCAATCAGTTGACATTATGTTTTCAACAGAACCTGATCAATGACAATGATACTGTAACGATCCATTACTGGTCATCTCACTCAGACAGCAATTCAACATGTCATAATGCTGCTGATAAGTGGCCATAATGGCAGGTGTTTCATGGAGCTCTTTTATCTTTTCAGTATTTTTTTAAAGGGATGAAATAGATGACCCTGAGGCCTACCATATACAGTATGCTGCTGTAATGTTAAACATTTTAAAAAGTAGAAACAGCCATAAGTGGTTCACCAATAGATCTGTGTATTGAAGGCATTTTTAATTGCAGAGTATTTTTTTCTTCTTCTCTTACCTTCGTCATTGCTGTGGATTAGACTACAGTGTATACGTTTCAGTGAAAAACAGTTCCTAGCCTATTTAGTCCAATGTTAAGCTACATAATGGCTGAAGGTCATCGTTTGGTTAAATGTAGGCTAATTTATGAACAAAGACCAATGTCAATGACAATCTATTAGCACCGAACAGCCAATGGAGGTTAAACAAACAGCAGTGATTCAGTCCAATGGACAGCGACAGAATCGGAATTCACCCGAACAGTGTGGACAGCGACAGAATCGGAATTCACCTGAACAGTGTGGACAGCGACAGAATCGGAATTCACCCGAACAGTGTGGACAGCGACAGAATCGGAATTCACCTAGCGGAGCCCCCCACCCCCATTATGACCATCCCTGAAGATAAATGGGGAATTGCCTATAGGCTTATACCAGGAAGAAATAACACACTAACATGATTTAACAGTAAATAGTTAATGACCTGGCCTGGCACAGGGGAGCTGTTAAGTACAGCATACATAATAACCAGAAGGAGAAATAAGCCGAGGTAGCTAGCTTCCTGACTCTAAGGTTTCTACACAGCGCAATTACTACTGTGAGCTGGCCCACCCTAATATTGAAACTCATCTTGATCTCCCAGAGGCACTTCCATTAGATGCTTCTGATAGGGCAGTGAATTGCATCCTGGTCATTAGCTCGGTGAGTTCCTGTAATGATTAAACAGCAGCTTTCATATGTCTACCAGCCCAGCCGTGCTGCTGTAAAAGAGCCTGGGATGGAGATAGATGGATACAGCTGGGCTGCATGGAGCTGAGGAAACAGGGTGGAAAAAAGCAACGAGCCTAACAGAAGGTGGTGATAGTGTAAACAAGGGGTTGAATCAGACTGCTGTATTACAGCTGTGGTTATTATTATTTGACCATGCTGGTCATTTATGAACATTTGAACATCTTGGCCATGTTCTCTTATAATCTCCACCCGGCACAGCCAGAAGAGGACTGGCCACCCCTCATAGCCTGGTTCCTCTCTAGGTTTCTTCCTAGGTTTGGGCCTTTCTAGGGAGTTTTTCCTAGCCACCGTGCTTCTACACCTGCATTGCTTGCTGTTTGGGGTCTTAGGCTGGGTTTCTGTACAGCACTTCGAGATATTAGCTGATGTACGAAGGGCTATATAAATACATTTGATTTGATTTGGTGTGTATGGTTGTTGGGCAGGGATGGGTGCGGCAGGTAGGGATGTTTTCAAGAGGATTGGGACAGCTCCCCTAATATTTGTATGGTCCAAATAGTTTACATGGATGAATGTGAATCAATAAAGACTAATGAGTTCTGCCCCAGTAAGGCGATTTATTACAGAGAACAACACAAAGACAGCTCTGGCAAAAACAATATGGTCACATGGATGGCCCTTCACACTGGCTCTCTCCCCAGGAGTGGCCCCATGCAGCGCTGTGCTGGGTGTCACACAGAGAGCCTCCTGTGGCTAATTCCAGCGCCAGACATTCACAGCACATGCAAGCACGCACACGCGCACACGCACACACACACAGCACAAGCTCTTATTGTCTCATTTCATCACTGCCCTCTTGAAAGTTCATTTTTATTGCACACATACTGGATGAGCTTTGGCGTTTCCATAAACTACAAACTACAAAACTACAAAATATAAAGCGAGTGTTCCTCTCGGTTGTTATATTTCTCTCTCATCTTCCCTCTCGTTGCCTCTCGGTGCACCACTATTTTCCCTCATCAAGAAATTACATGATTTTCTACTGAAACGATTAAAACTACTCATCAGAAAGAATAGCCTTCATAACAATCCCTCCCACTCTCTCTGGGGTTTAACCCCCCATTAACCCCACATGCAGCCATCCTCTCCACTGGTCTACTAGTACCTAAGGATTGTACGGATAGATAAAAAGATTACCAAATTACACTGCAATTCACGTCTGTTTTGTGACTGGTAGTGTACCAAATGCATGCATATTCAAAATGTCATTAAACAATGAATAAGACTCAAATAATCGCAATAGAGAGCTGAGGAATACTGAGAGCACTGTTAGACCTTCTACACACTGATTTCTCTCTCCACTAGAGGTTTACCGATTAATCGGAATGGCCGATTAATTAGGGCCCATTTCAAGTTTTCATAACAATCGGTAATTCCACCTTTATTTAACTAGGCAAGTCAGTTAAGAACACATTCTTATTTTCAATGATGGCCTAGGAATGATGGGTTAACTGCCTTGTTCAGGGGCAGAACGACAGATGTTTACCTTGTCAGCTCGGGGATTCGTTTTTGCAACCTTCCGGTTACTAGTCCAACGCTCTAACCACCTGCCTTAACCACCTGCCTTACATTGCACTCCACGAGGAGCCTGCGTGGCAGGCTGACTACCTGTTACGCGAGTGCAGCAAGAAGCCAAGGTAAGTTTGCTAGCTAGCATTAAACTTTTAAAAAACAATCAATCTTCACATAATCACTAGTTAACTACACATGGTTGATGATATTATTAGTTTATCTAGTGTGTCCTGCGTTGCATATAATCGATGCGGTGCCTGTTAATTTCTCATTGAATCACAGCCTACTACGACAAACGGGTGATGATTTAACAAGCGCATTTTCGAAAAAAGCACCGTCGTTGCACCAATGTACCTAACCATAAACATCAGTGCCTTTCTTTAAAATCAATACACAAGTAAATATTTTTAAACCTGCATATTTAGTTAATATTGTCTGCTAACATGAATTTCGTATAACTAGGGAAATTGTGTCATTTCTCTTGCGTTCCGTGCATGCAGTTTGGGCCGCCTCGCTCATTGCGAACTGTGTGAAGTCCATTTAGTCCTAACAAAGGTCGTAATTAATTTGCCAGAATTGTACATAATTATGACATAACATTGAAGGTTGTACAATGTAACAGTAATATTTAGACTTAGGGATGCCATCTGTTAGATAAAATACGGAACAGTTCCGTATTTCACTGAAAGAATAAACGTTTTGTTTTCGAAATGATAGTTTCCGGATTCGACCATTTTAATGACAAAAGGCTCGTATTTCTGTGTGTTATTATGTTAAAATTAAGTCTATGATTTGGTAGAGCAGTCTGACTGAGTGATGGTAGGCACCAGCAGGCTCGTAAGCATTCATTCAAACAGCACTTTCGTGCGTTTGACAGCAGCTCTTCGCAATGCTTCAAGCATTGAGCTGTTTATGACTTCAAGCCTATCAACTCCTGAGATTAGGCTTGTGTAACCGATGTGAAATGGCTAGCTAGTTAGCGGGGTGCGCGCTAATAGCGTTTCAATCGGTGACGGCACTCGCTCTGAGACTTGGAGTAGTTGTTCCCCGCAGCTTTTGTGGAGCGATGGGTAACGCTGCTTCGAGGGTGGATGTTGTTGATGTGTTCCTGGTTCGAGCCCAGGTAGGAGCGAGGAGAGGGACGGAAGCTATACTGTTACACTGGCAATACTAAAGTGCCTACAAGAACATCCCATTGTTAAAGGTATATGAAATACAAATCGTATAGAGAGAAATAGTCCTATAATTCCTATAATAACTACAACCTAAAACTTCTTACCTGGGAATATTGAAGACTCATGTTAAAAGGAACCACCAGCTTTCATATGTTCTCATGTTCTAAGGAAGGAACTTAAACGTTAGCTTTCTTACATGGCACATATTGCACTTTTACTTTCTTCTCCAACACTTTGTTTTTGCATTATTTAAACCAAATTGAACAGGTTTCATTATTTATTTGAGGCTAAATTGATTTTATTGATGTATTATATTAAGTTAAAATAAGTGTTCATTCAGTATTGTTGTAATTGTCATGATTACAAATACATTTTTTTTTAAATCGGCCGATTAATCGGTATCGGCTTTTTTTGGGGTCCTCCAATAATCGGTATCGGCGTTGAAAAATCAGAATCGGTCGACCTATACTCTGCACTGCTCAAAACTATTGTTTTCCTCAGTCAGACTGCCAACAGATCCAGATTACCAGTATTATGAATATAGGGAATGTCTCATACTGTCAAACAAACATTCAGTAAATAGTGCCATTGGCTCAAGCTCATCAATCAAAACACAAGCAAAATGGCCAACCAGTCAATAACAGTCTCTACCTGAAAGTCCCAGGTAAACCTGCATCTACACCTGGCTGCTCTCATCCTTCTCACTCTGAACTAAAGGTTGCTGCTGTCTGTCTTCCCCGGGCACCTCTCTCTCCACCTCGCCAGACAGATGAAGAGGATCCATCATAATGAGGTCACTGACCCACTTCTAAAGCACACACACATAACGGCATCATCATTTCATCAGCATAATCCCTAAGTCATCTGCTGTAACTACGAGTGATGGGGGGGGGGGGGTCGATCCAGTTTGGACAATGTCATATCGATATAAACTTAAATTTTTTGGGGTAGCGTTAACTAGCGCTAGTCAGCTGTACCGGCGCAAAAACACTGGTATTTTTCATCTTATAGTTGGTTCTCCATCTTTGTTTTAAACAGTGAGCCAACATTTTTTCAGCTCTTTTATTTCCCTGACTGATCAAAAGCAACACTTGTTTTCTCCTGCTCTCTCTTGCCTCTCTGCAGGAGACATATAGTGAGCAATATGTTTGGAACATCAAATCGCAATAAAATCACAGTATCGAATTGCAATGCATACATTGTATACTGTAGAATCATGAGAATCGCAGTACATAGTAACTACTAATGTATTACATATTAATACATATTTACAAATGACTCAGTATGATTCACTAGATGACCTGTTTCAGTGCACAGTGAAGAGGACCCAGAGTTATTTATAGCTGCTTTAAGTGAGATTCCTGTGCGCTGTCAGAAGAGCCAGCCTCCCTTATTCCCTCTCTACCTTGCTCCTGTCTTCCCTCTCTCTCCTCTCCTTCACCTGCTGTGCTAATCTGCTTGTGTTCTGCTCACTCAGCCCCTGGTGTTTGTGCCCAAGCTGACACAGAATCAGGGCTATTAGTCACAGGGGACCAGCAGAGGAGCATGTCTGTCTGGCCCAAGGGACGGGGACGGGGGATCGGGGAAGGCAGAGCAGAGTGGAGCCCTACCTGGGGAGCTGAACCCTTGACCCTGCCACCCGCCACTAGGACCAGCCATCAGCGGAGAAAAAAAGAGCCGACACCTTGGCTGTTCTCATTATACAGGACCAGCACCTGAGATCTATTCCTGTAACAGTATATTGCCACTAGATCTCATGTTGGGTGGGTTACAGGGTGAGCCAGTAGCCCCCGAGCAGGTGAAAAACGATCCCTCAACGATGAGGCAACATTGCCTATCATCCGGAGCCCTGGCAGTCCCAACAAAACACTCTTAAACCTAATTTATTTGATTAGCAGGTGTGTTTATCCGGCCAAAACATCCAAGCAGTTCTCAGGCAGGACCCATCAAAGGCCATTTCTCATAGCCATGCCTTCACTGAGGAGGATCCAAAGGTTTGTTTTGAGCGACAAGGCCATCTATGAGTGTGTGCAGTTGAGTCATCATAACTCAGGGACAGAGGTGAAGAGACTGCAGGTAAGAGAGGGGGAGTGGAGGTCAGAGAAGCCAAGGTAAGAGACCGAGGGGTTCTGAGAGGAGAGCAGGAGAGAAGAAGCAGCTGCATTAAAACATGAGCTTTCTGTAGGGTTACAGGTGTCAGGGGTCAACTGAGGGAGAGGAGTGGAAGGTCAAAGACAAGAAAGGATCATGGAGTGTTGAATTGCTTTAAAGAGCGACTGCCCCTAAAAAGCAACTTCTTGTTTTTAAAACAGCCTATGTGGCATCAATATGAGTCAGAAAGATTTATTCTAGTGTCAAAATGTACTACAAAGTGTCAATAGGATACATTTGGTCATAAAGTCAGTCTTGTCCAAAACGGAGATTTGTGAGATGATAGGAAAAAATGGTATGTTACAGAAAGAAGGGTACCGTAACAGTTTTCCTTCGGTTGGGTTTATTTCAATCCTGTCCACATACCCACAGCTGGCAGCACCAAGTAATCATCAATTTGGAGCCCAGTGACCGAATCATAATGACCATGGTCAATTTGGTTTGACATTTGATATCCCTATGAGGATAGTTAGGGACCATCGGTAAATCACACAATTTACATGGGACAATATTTTAAAATGTCAATAGCTCCAAATGTCAATGACTTAAAAACCTCAAACCAACTATAAATTGTGGAAATTCATGTACAAATATTGAAAGCATTTAATGAGACAACTAAAAGATGTGCAACATGAACATATTGTCCCATATACATTGGGTAATTTATTGACGGTCCCTAACTATCCCCAAAGATAGCAAAGTTGGTTTGACATTGGATAGCCTAACAGTTACTTCAAGATACAAGACCTGAATAGAGTGTTAAGTTATCTAGAAGGGTAAATGACTAACTGTTTTGACAGAAAGAATGTGCAAACGCTTGCCATGTGCGAACACACACCCACATTAAACCACCCCAAGACAACTCTCGTTTGGCTTCAGTCATGGCCACTGCATTTCTTAATGACCAAGCCAAAAAACAATGCTAAATCAGGGAAGTTCCGCCCCTCTTTAAGAGCAAAGAAAATAACACCTAAGTAAGGAGGAAGAATATATTTAGGGGTGGTGAGGAGAGAAAGAGAGAGAGAAAGAGGGGTAGAGGTTGGGTTGAGAAGGGGGAGAGGGGAGGATGAAAGAAATTGAGTGTTTTCAGCCCAGTTGGCAGTTCGCCTGCAGCGCTTATACATTCTGAATGTAAAGTTGACTTTTCCCACCAATAAAACAAAAACATTTCTGAAAGTCTACTGCTAAAGATCTCAGAGGTGCTGCTGTCTAAAGTGCAGATAGAGCCAAGGAACAGTTGGATTGCAAGTTGCGGAGGCGAAAGAAGCGCACACCTGTTTAGGTGAGGTGCTGGCTAGCAGAGTAGAACACTTGAAAAATAAAAGGAGAGGCCTCACTCTAGGAGCACAGATGCAATAATTTAATAACCAATGTTTCGACAGACAAGCTGACTTTATCAGGGTATAATGACAAACAGATTGCAAGTTGCAACAAAGAGAAATGTGCATAAAAATCCACACAGAACATCCACAACACCTCCAGGAGAGTATCCTATTACCAACAGAATGTACAGCTGAGTGAGCTATACAGAGCTACACTACATTACCAAAATGATATGGACACCTGCTCTTCGAACATCTCATTCCAAAGTCATGGGCATAAATATGGAGTAGGTCCCCCTTTGCTACTATAACAGCATCCACTCTTCTGGGAAGGCTTGTTGGAACATTGCTGCAGGGACTTGCTTCCAATCAGCCACAAGAGTATTACTGAAGTCAGGCACTGATGTTGGGTGATTGGGCCTGGCTTGGAGTCGGCGTTCCAATTCATTCCAAAGGTGTTCGTTCGATGGGGTTGAGGTTAGGGCTCTGGGCAGGCCAGTCATGTTCATCCACACCAATCTTGACAAAACATTTCTGTATGGACCTCGCTTTGTGCACGGGGACATTGTCATGCTGAAACAGGAAAGGGCCTTCCCCAAACTGTTGCCACAAAGTTGGAAGGACAGAATCATTTAGAATGTCAATGTATGCTGTAGCGTTAAGATTTCAATTCACTGGAACTAAGGGGCCGAGACTGGACCATGATAAACAGCCTCAAATCATTATTCCTCCTCCACCAAACTTCACAATTGGCACTGCATTGGAGCAGGTAGCGTTCTCCTGGCATCCGCCAAACCCAGATTCGTCCGTTGGACTGCCAGATGGTGAAGCATGATTCACCATGGCTGCTCGGCCATGGAAACCCATTTCATGAAGCTCCTGATGAACAGTTCTTGTGCTGACGTTACTTCCAGAGGTAGTTTGGAACTCAGTAGTGAGTGGTACAACCGAGGACAGATGATTTTAATGTGCTACGCGCTTCAGCACTCGGCGCTCCCATTCTGGGAGCTTGTGTGGCCTACCACTGCGTAGCTCAGCAGTTGCTGCTCCTAGACGTTTCCACTTCACAATAACAGCACTTACAGTTGACTGGGGCAGCTCTAGCATGGTAAAATTTTTACGAACTGACTTGTTGGAAAGGTGGCATCCTATGACGTTGCCACATTGAAAGTCACTGAGCTCTTCAGTCAGGCCATTCTACTGCCAAAGTTTGTCTATGGAGATTGCATGGCTATGTGCTCAATTTTATACACCTGTCAGCAACAGGTGTGGCTGAAATAGCCAAATCCACTAATTTGAAGGGGTGTACTTTTGTATATACAGTATATATACAAAAGTATCTTCAACACATAAATTCACTTAGATCTCGCTTACTGTATCTACACAATCAATAACCATCATGGTAACCGTGGTCCCCTTACAGTCAATGCCAAAAGAAACCAAATAAATATTATTTCAATGTTCTGTATGTGACACCATTACCGCAATATCATCATCCTCCCATCAGCTCTTCCCTTCCCTTTCCTTCTCCTGTCTAATCTAGCTGCGGTCTCTCTCTCTAACACAGATGGGGCGAGTAAGGATGGTGAAGCGGAGTTGGAGGGAGATGGGGATAAACCTTAATCCCTTAACTCTTAATAAACTACTGACAATCCTGTTTACACCGGAACAGAACACAGACCTACACATACACAGACCCATTACATGACACATACATGCTCTGTACATCCCAACTTCCCCCAGACCCATTATGGAGGAGCATGCTCACACATACATTATGCACACCCTCTGAACCACATCACATCATTTCACAATCAGCAGGGCTTGATTGGTCTAGGGTGTGAGGGGAAAGGAGATGAGATGAGAGCATAGGGAGAAGAGAGGAGATGATTGGAGACGAGAGAGAGGGATTATGGGAATAGAGTCCTGCTACTGCTCAATAGCAGGGTCCCCAGAGGGGGCAGAGGTGTCTGGGTACATTAGGGAGGACTCTGACAGGGCTGTGCTTGGGCGAAGGGTGCCAGCCAGTCTCATGGTGAATCAGTCACACTCGCACACACAGATCACGTAATCCGTGCACCTGATGTGAGTGAACACATCTTCTACTACGGGGTTTGAGTCTTTCCAGCACCGCAGCACTGTCCAACTATACATAGACACAGGACTCATTTTCTCTTGCAATGACTGTTACAGAGAAACACACACGCGGGGCACTATAAAACCTATTTTATTTTTCGTCTGATTTCGTTTCATTTTTCCCCACATTCTGTTTTCTCTGTTTTATTTTTCCAGGTTTCCGCTTTCCCCATTTTTTTCAGGTTTTCAAACTCAAAATCACACCTTTTTAATAGAAAAACAACTCAATTGGATGTTCTAAGTCAACAACAACAATGCTTAAACCACAACAGGAAAACACTTTTGAGTCTGGGACATTTTTGGGGACATTTAGATTTTGGGGTGTAGTTACCATTTAATTCCAGTGCCCACCTAGGAATTTTGTAGCACACGTGATGGTAGAGTTTGCTAAACAAATACCCACTGGATTGATGCAAATAATCATTATATCATTCTGCCAGGTAAGCATAGGCTACTTTGTAGTTAACATGTAATTGAGAAGGTTTTTGGGAAAGCTTTTCCATCTAACAGAAGAGTTTTCATTAGCATCATCACTAACGGCGACACAAAGTGGTAGCTGCACGCACCATACATACACAGACAGGGGGAATTTTCGTTGCCTCTTCAGAAGGTGGCAGGAAATACAAATCACTGATACATTCTGTTAATGTCTCATGATAAACAAGCATTTTACAAGCATTTCGCTACACTCACAATAACATCTGCTAACCATGTATACGTGACCAATAAAATTTGATTTGATTTAAACTTCAGCTAATTAATTAATTTCCAATACATTTAGTTGATTCCCTACTAAGTTCAATAAAAAAAATTATATTGTTGGATTCTGTGATTCTGTCCGTGTTCTCTGCATCGTGGATTTTATAGGGCCCTACACACGTCTCTCTCTCAGTTTTTCAGTCCCTCAGCCAGACACACACAGACACTCTGGCCTTTGGAGCCATGTGGAAAAGCCAGTATTTTGTGGTCAGATGCAAACACCTGGGTCTGATAACCTCAGTGCAAAGATAATTAGCCAGTGGCGGTGCTTCCGTCTGGCTCCATCACTTTAAGGTCCCTGTGTGGAGTGCTTTATGACTTCATTACTGGCAGTTAGACCCGAGAACAGTGTTAACCCTGCCCCACAACACTGTGATGGACTGAAGTGCTGAGTGCTTTTGACAGGGGAGTCCATTAAACATAACCCCAAATGGACACACTTCCTCTGGCCCCTGCTTTTGCGTCCACAGCCTGTCTGGCTGTTGGGCTGGGGGCCTGTATGTGGAGCGATATGTCACTGGCGCTCTCTTTGACTCTCTCTCTGTTTTCAGGAGTCTGTCTATTTAGGTGTCTGCTGTCGGGTGTCTGCTCGATGTCTGTCCTTTCACATCCGGTCAGTTCGTCTGTCTGGTCGACTATCTCTCCACACACCTGTCTGCCTGCCCATCTCATAACCCTTCTGCCAACATCTTGCATATCCATCTCTCTCCCTCTTATCAGCATCGCAATAGGTTCGTCTCTGTGGAAAGAGACAGATGTGAACAAGGGACATGGAGGGGAGAGAAGAAGGGAGCGAACCGAGACAGAGATAGAAATGCGGAAAGAGAGAACAGAAACAGCCTGGGGATCATCACTCTGTGTCTGTGTGGCAGAGGGAGCGAGAGAGTCGTGTCACAGACAGAGAACGGATGCCATACTGAACAAGCGTTACCACCCATTAACATGCACTAGCACTTTTAAAGAGTCCTTTATTAGAGGCAACATTTATGGAATGAGCTCGGCCTCCCAAGGTCATGTTCAGAGACCACGAGGAGGAGAGATGTGAACCTTTTGTTAACGTGGGCATTATGAACTTCACTGCACCAATCTACAGACCTCAAGACCCCAACCATGCTCGGAAGTCTCATGTCTGGGACAAAAATAGTGCAAGATGAATTTAGGCATTAGACATTTTTTTACTGTTTGAGTACTCGCATTAAAAAAAGACGTGTACATTTATCATAACTACTACAGATAACAAATCATAACAGCTAAATTGCCCCATATATATAAATATTTAGTCAATGGGGTGGCAGGTAGCTTAGTGGTTAGAGCATTGGGCCTGTAACCGAAAGGTTGCTGGATCGAATCCCTGAGCTGACAAGGTGAAAATCTGTCGTTCTGGCCCTGAACAAGGTACTGTTCCCCAGTAGGCTGTCATTGTGAATAATAATTTGTTCTTAACTGACTTGCCTAGTTAAATAAAGGTTAAAAAAGCAAGTACCATTCAATAATAATTTATTGAAACCGTAATATCAACTGGTTATATTATATCGTGGAACACAATCTTCAAAAAGGAAGTAACCTCAGCAGTGGCGCTTGCTAGTAGAAGCATATGGCTGTGAAATGGCATAGCATTGTTTTGTTCATTTAGCAGACACGAAGCTCTTATTTCCAAAGCCCTTATCACTGTCAAGACACACCTATTTTAGAGTAAAAACATGATGTAATATAACAGAATAAAATATAACAGAATATTTTTCCAAATGAAGAAAGTTTCCAGCGTGAAGTGATGCACATCTCACTTCTGGAACAGTTATTCTCAAAAAGTGATCATTTGAAACGGGGTGTCACGCCCTGGCCTTAGTATTCTTTGTTTTCTTTATTATTTTAGTTAGGTCAGGGTGTGACATGGGGAATGTTTGTGTTTTGTTGGTTTTGGGTGATTCTATGGTAAAGGGGTTGTTGGGTGTAGTATATGGGTTTGTGTTGAGTACATGTGTCTAGCGTTGTCTATGTATGTTTAGTTGTCTAGGAGAGTCTATGGTTGCCTGAATGAGTTCCCAATTAGAGACAGCTGATTTCGGTTGTCTCTGATTGGGAGCCTTATTTAGGGTAGCCATGGGCTTTCATTTGTTGTGAGTAGTTGTCTATGTGATACGTTTGTAGCCTGTGTATGTGCACGACGTTTATTAGCTTCACGATCGTTTGTTGTTTTGTTAGTTTGTATTAAGTGTTTCGTGTTTATTCTTCGTCGTCTTTAAAATAAAAGGAGATGGCTTATTTTCCTAAAGCTGCGTATTGGTCCGTCAATCCTCCACACGATCGTGACAGAACTACTCACCAATACAGGACCAAGCGGCATGGAAAGCGGCAACAGGACCCACCTACACAGGATTCGTGGACATGGGAGGAGATACTGGATGGTAAGGGGCCGTGGGCACAACCGGGAGAATATCGCCTTCCTCGTGAAGAGCTGGAGGCAGCTAAAGCCGAGAGGAGGCGATATGAGGAGGCAGCACGGAGACAAGGCTGGAAGCCCGTGAGTACAACCCAAAAATTTCTTGGGGGGGGCCTTAAAGGGAGTGTGGCGAAGTCAGGTAGGAAACCTGCGCCTACTCCCTGTACTTACCGTGGAGAGCGAGAGTACGGGCAGACACCGTGTTACGCAGTAGAGCGCACGGTGTCTCCTGTACGCGTGCATAGCCCGGTTCGGTACATTTCAGCTCCACGTATCGGCCGGGCTAGACTGAGCGTTGAGCCGTATGTCATGAAGCCGGCCCAACGCATCTGGTCACCAGTGCGTCTCCTTGGGCCGGCGTACATGGCACCAGCCTTACGCATGGTGTCCCCGGTTCGCCTACATAGGCCGGTGCGGGTTATTCCACCTCCCCGCACTGGTCAGGCGACGGGGAGCATACAACCAGGTAAGGTTGGGCAGGCTCGGCGCTCAAGGGAGCCAGTACGCCTGCACGGTCCGGTATTTCCGGCGCCACCTCCCCGCCCCAACCCAGTACCACCAGTGCCTCCTCCACGCACTAGCCATATGGTGCGTGTCTCCAGCCCTTTACCACCAGTGCCTAAACCACGCACCAAGCCTCCTGTGTGTCCCCAGAGTCCTGTGCGTCCTGTTGCTGCTCCCCGCACTAGCCCTGAGATGCGTGTCCCCAGCCCGGTGCCACCAGTCCCGGCACCACGCACCAGGCCTACAGTGCGCCTCAGCCGGCAGGAGTCTGCCGTCTGCACAGCGATGCCTGAACTGCCCGTCTGCCAAGCGCCATCCGTCTCCCCAGCGCCATCTGAGCCATCCGTCTCCCCAGCGCCATCTGAGCCATCCGTCTCCCCAGCGCCATCTGAGCCATCCGTCTCCCCAGCGCCATCTGAGCCATCCGTCTGCAATGAGCCTGCAAAGCCGCCCGTCTGCCATGAGCCTGCAAAGCCGCCCGTCTGCCATGAGCCTACTGAGCCGTCCGCCAGACAGGAGCCGCTAGAGCCGCCAGCCAGACAGGAGCCGCTAGAGCCGCCAGCCAGACAGGAGCCGCCAGAGCCGCCAACCAGACAGGATCTGCCAGAGCCGCCAACCAGACAGGATCTGCCAGAGCCGCCAACCAGACAGGATCTGCCAGAGCCGCCAACCAGACAGGATCTGCCAGAGCCGCCAACCAGACAGGATCTGCCAGAGCCGCCAACCAGACAGGATCTGCCAGAGCCGCCAACCAGACAGGATCTGCCAGAGCCGCCAACCAGACAGGATCTGCCAGAGCCGCCAACCAGACAGGATCTGCCAGAGCCGCCAACCAGACAGGATCTGCCAGAGCCGCCAACCAGACAGGATCTGCCAGAGCCGCCAGCCAGCCATGAGCAGCCAGATCCGTCAGCCAGCCATGAGCAGCCAGATCCGTCAGCCAGCCATGAGCAGCCAGATCCGTCAGCCAGCCATGAGCAGCCAGATCCGTCAGCCAGCCATGAGCAGCCAGATCCGTCAGCCAGCCATGAGCAGCCAGATCCGTCAGCCAGCCATGAGCAGCCAGATCCGTCAGCCAGCCATGAGCAGCCAGATCCGTCAGCCAGCCATGAGCAGCCAGATCCGTCAGCCAGCCATGAGCAGCCAGATCCGTCAGCCAGCCATGAGCAGCCAGATCCGTCAGCCAGCCATGAGCAGCCAGATCCGTCAGCTAGCCATGAGCAGCCAGATCCGTCAGCTAGCCATGAGCAGCCAGATCCGTCAGCTAGCCATGAGCAGCCAGATCCGTCAGCTAGCCATGAGCAGCCAGATCCGTCAGCCAGCCATGAGCAGCCAGATCCGTCAGCCAGCCATGAGCAGCCAGATCCGTCAGCTAGCCATGAGCAGCCAGATCCGTCAGCCAGCCATGGGCCGTCCTTCAGTCCGGAGCTGCAGTCCCTCAGTCCGGAGCTGCAGTCCCTCAGTCCGGAGCTGCAGTCCCTCAGTCCGGAGCTGCAGTCCCTCAGTCCGGAGCTGCCGTTCCTCAGTCCGGAGCTGCCCCTTATCCTGGTGCTGCCCCTTATCCTGGGGCTGTCCCTTACCCTGGTACTGCCCCTTAGTTCGGAGCTGCCCCTGACCCTGGTACTGCCCCTGACCCTGGTACTGCCCCTTACCCTGGTACTGCCCCTTACCCTGGTACTGCCCCTTAGTCCGGAGCTGCCCCTTAGTCCGGAGCTGCCCCTTAGTCCGGAACTGCCCCTTAATGCAATGGGGTTAATGTGGAGGGGGGTCATTTGGAGGAAGCTAAGGAGGCGGTTAGGGACTGTGGTGACGTGGGGACCACGACTAGAGCCGGAGCCGCCACCGTGGATGGAAGCCCACCCAGACCCTCCCCTAGACTGTGTAATGGTGCGCCCGGAGTTCGCACCTTAAGGGGGGGGTTATGTCACGCCCTGGCCTTAGTATTCTTTGTTTTCTTTATTATTTTAGTTAGGTCAGGGTGTGACATGGGGAATGTTTGTGTTTTGTTGGTTTTGGGTGATTCTATGGTAAAGGGGTTGTTGGGTGTAGTATATGGGTTTGTGTTGAGTACATGTGTCTAGCGTTGTCTATGTATGTTTAGTTGTCTAGGAGAGTCTATGGTTGCCTGAATGAGTTCCCAATTAGAGACAGCTGATTTCGGTTGTCTCTGATTGGGAGCCTTATTTAGGGTAGCCATGGGCTTTCATTTGTTGTGAGTAGTTGTCTATGTGATACGTTTGTAGCCTGTGTATGTGCACGACGTTTATTAGCTTCACGATCGTTTGTTGTTTTGTTAGTTTGTATTAAGTGTTTCATGTTTATTCTTCGTCGTCTTTAAAATAAAAGGAGATGGCTTATTTTCCTAAAGCTGCGTATTGGTCCGTCAATCCTCCACACGATCGTGACACGGGGCTCAATTTGGTGAGTTGAAAGACAATTTTTTCAGGGTTGCAAACCAAAATCTGTCTTTTCGATATACGGTACAGAAGTTCAAATTTGTTTATTCTGCCTGTTCTTTGGAATTTTCTAAATGGATAAATAATTCCACATTGAACACTGCATGATGATGAATTATGGCCAGGACATCTGTTTGGTAAGTAGGCTTATGCTCAATGATTCTAATGAAAATACGCTCTGTCTTAATCAAACTAATGTTTTTGCAGATTGTCAGCGTGGAACCTGTGTAGCCTAGGCTAGCTAATTCTAAATGCCACTAGCAGTTCGCAAAGTAGCCTAAGCGGAAAATAGACAGGATGCAATATTCCAAAACTGCAGCTCGTTGTTGGAACACATTTTTTTCCTACTTCAATCAACCAGTCCATTTTGAATGAGTGACTAAACTGTCATCATTTGGCAAGGAATGTAGCTTGTGTATCCCATCAGTTTGATCTGTTTTTACAGGTATTATTTCTGTAGCCTTAACAGGACATTGTGTTCACAACTGCGCACTCTGCCCGCGTGTGTGGAGGGAGCGGTCAGAACTTACTCAGCCCCCGTGTGTGGAGGGAGCGGTCAGAACTAACTCAGCCCCCGTGTGTGGAGGGAGCGGTCAGAACTTACTCAGCCCCCGTGTGTGGAGGGAGCGGTCAGAACTTACTCAGCCCCCGTGTGTGGAGGGAGCGGTCAGAACTTACTCAGGCCCGTGTGTGTGGAGGGAGCGGTCAGAACTTACTCAGCCCCGTGTGTGTGGAGGGAGCGGTCAGAACTAACTCAGCCCGTGTGTGGGAAGGGAGCGGTCAGAACTAACTCAGCCCCCGTGTGTGGAGGGAGCGGTCAGAACTAACTCAGCCCCCGTGTGTGGAGGGAGCGGTCAGAACTAACTCAGCCCCCGTGTGTGGAGGGAGCGGTCAGAACTAACTCAGCCCCCGTGTGTGGAGGGAGCGGTCAGAACTAACTCAGCCCCCGTGTGTGGAGGGAGCGGTCAGAACTAACTCAGCCCCCGTGTGTGGAGGGAGCGGTCAGAACTAACTCAGCCCCCGTGTGTGGAGGGAGCGGTCAGAACTTACTCAGCCCCCGTGTGTGGAGGGAGCGGTCAGAACTAACTCAGCCCGTGTGTGGAAGGAGCGGTCAGAACTAACTCAGCCCGTGTGTGTGGAGGGAGCGGTCAGAACTTACTCAGCCCCCGTGTGTGGAGGGAGCGGTCAGAACTTACTCAGCCCCCGTGTGTGGAGGGAGCGGTCAGAACTAACTCAGCCCCCGTGTGTGGAGGGAGCGGTCAGAACTAACTCAGCCCCCGTGTGTGGAGGGAGCGGTCAGAACTTACTCAGCCCCCGTGTGTGGAGGGAGCGGTCAGAACTTACTCAGCCCCGTGTGTGGAGGGAGCGGTCAGAACTAACTCAGCCCCCGTGTGTGGAGGGAGCGGTCAGAACTAACTCAGCCCGTGTGTGGGAAGGGAGCGGTCAGAACTAACTCAGCCCGTGTGTGGGAAGGGAGCGGTCAGAACTTACTCAGCCCGTGTGTGTGGAGGGAGCGGTCAGAACTTAGTCAGCCCGTGTGTGTGGAGGGAGCGGTCAGAACTTAGTCAGCCCCGTGTGTGGAGGGAGCGGTCAGAACTAACTCAGCCCGTGTGTGTGGAGGGAGCGGTCAGAACTAACTCAGCCCGTGTGTGTGGAGGGAGCGGTCAGAACGCAATTGAGTGAGACAAGGAGGGGAAAGGGAATTTAGGGAGAAGAACTGTGTGATGCTTGGCTTGGCTTCTTTTTTGTTGTGCCCAGCTAATGCACATGTACAAATGGAACACTAGAGTCAAAGCAATTTTACATCTTCAAGACAAAATTTCACTTGCCCGTTCCAGCAGCCACAAAGCACATCCCACCAAACAGTTTCACAGTATTTGATTTTTTTTAAATCTCTGTTTAAAGATTGAGCTTTGACATCCATTTGAGTACTCAAGAACTTGATTACTCATGCTCATTCCTATTGTAGAAATTATAATTATTCCCAGCTTTCATCATAAGTCTTACAAACCCAAGCCTAAACCTATAGCCCTTACCTTCACCCCTTTTTAAAATCCTAATCCTAATACCAGCCTAATGGCAAGACCATGTCAATCATCTAGGTTTATAGCTCTGGGTTTAAAAAATAAGAATACTCATATTCCACCTTGCCGAGGGACCTCTCTTTGCACTCCCGAGTCTCGACTGTGTGGAGACCCAATAAATAGGTAAAGCGGTAATTAATTTATGTGCATGACATTAATTACCCAGGTGTATCCAATTTGTCCAAGCTAGCGCTCTATAGTCTGGCTGCTCGTGTTGTGTTGGGGATGGTGGCTTTTCCCTCTTCCTGTAACACAGCGAATGTTTCTGAATAACGGAAAATTAGATAACACTTCTTCTATTACCAGAATTATATTACTGTAATTATTTTCCACCCTCCACTTGCTATTAAAATACCTTGGCACAGTGACCAAGTGATGTAAAACAACTGACAGCACATTAAAGCGGTGTGACTAACAGTGCACATGAGATATATTTATCAAAACAGACGGAGAGTTTAATTCTGTGTCCTACTGTAACACACACTTTCTGTCACAGCGGTGGAGCCTAATGGAGGGAGCCAAATTAGACCATTAGTAGCATGTCGAATAGCACCTTGCATTTTCCAAAGTCAGCTGCAACATGTGCAAAAACATTAAATAAACTCTAAGGGCATATGCAAAGCACTGTTGGCCACCATCATAAATAAAACCCAAGTTAAAAAATGATTGGGTCCCTCAATGAACAGCTAAGCAGCTTACAGAATCCCCAGTTCAACACCGGCTTGAGAAAGAGCTCAACAATAGGCCATGCTAATAAAATGACTTGTTCTGCTAACACAACCAGAGTGTCTGACCTTTTTAACTCGTGGTCAGGGCTGTCACACACACACACACACACACATGCATGATGCACACACGGACATGTGTGTGTTCAGACAGCAGTCATTTGCTGACATGGCTATGCTACTTGACATAGTAACGACGGGTGTGTGTGTTCAGACAGCAGTCATTTGCTGACATAGCTATGCTACTTGTCATAGTAACGACGGGTGTGTGTGCAGTCGTGTAGGCTGATTGGTGGTGATGCTCATGCTTCCTATCAGTCAGAAGTTATGTAGCAAGTTAACCTGACAACAATGCCTGTCATGTACGTTTCACAATTGCTTTGAATATTCAACATCATAGTGTAAGAACACTTCTAAAGCCTCAAAGGATAAGATGAGCCAACTTTCAAAACAAGTCATTTTTGGCCACATTAGTCAACTAGGTAGGTGTTTGGCTTTCTAGCACATTCACAAATGTGTTTGTAAACAATTAACAAGCTTTTAACGTAGCTACCACATGTTCTTGTCAAACTCAACAGAGTAGCTAGCAAGCAACAAGATATTCCAAATAACAGTCTACAAACCACTTAAGAGCAAATCAATCAGATTTGACCGTTCAGACAAGTCACATGGCCAGGAATCCGATTTGTATCAAACTTCACACCACCTACGAAGCTGGTTTGAAATGTGGCTTGAAATATCAGATTCCATGTGCTTTTTAGATGTTCTAACCGCAGGAAAAAGAACAGATTCAAAATGGATATGGAAAATTGGCTTTGAGTCACTTCAAACTGCCAATGTGAACAAAGGACTTAGACCTTTCCTCAATACAGATTCTTTCCAGATCCTTTACAGCCTTCGTATGTGCTTATGGACTGCCCTCTTCAATTCAAACCACACGTTTTCATTGAGATTCAAGACCGGAGACTGAGATGGTCATTACAAAATGTTGATTTTGTGGTCAATTAACAATTTCTTTGTGGATTTTGATGTGTGCTTGGGGTTATTGTCTTGCTGGAAGATTCCCTTGCGGCCAAGTTGCAGCCTCCTGGCAGAGGCATCCAGGTTTTTGGCTAAAATGTCCTGCTATTTGGTAAAGTTCATGATTCCATTGACCTTAACAAGAGCCCCAGGACCATTGGAAGCAAAAATAGCCCCATAACATTAAAGATCCTCCAACGTATTATACAGTAGGGATGAGGTACACTATATATACAAAAGTGTGTGGACACCACTTCAAATTAGTGGATTCGGCTATTTCAGCCACACCTGTTGCTGACAGGTGTATAAAATTGAGCACACAGACATTCAAGACAAACATTGGCAGTAGAATGGCTTTACTGAAGAGCTCAGTGACTTTCAACGTGGCACCATCTGCCCTGCTAGAGCTGTTACTGTGAAGTGGAAATGTCTAGGAGCAACAACGGCTCAGCCCTGAAGTGATATGCCACACAAGCTCACAGAATGGGACTGCTGAGTGCTAATCGTTTGTCCTCAGTTGCAACACTCACTACCAAGTTCCAAACTGCCTCTGGAAGCAACGTCAGCACAAGAACTGTTCATGAAATTGGTTTCCATGGCCGAGCAGCCACACACAAGTCTAAGATCACCATGCGCAATGCCAAGCGTCGGCTGAAGTGGTGTAAAGCTCGCAACCATTGGACTCTGGAGCAGTGGAAACGCGTTCACTGGAGTGATGAATCACGCTTCACCATCTGGCAGTCTGATGGACGAATCTGGGTTTGGTGAATGCCAGGAGAACGCTATCTAACCGAATCCATAGTGCCAACTGTAAAGTTTGGTGGAGGAGGAATAATGGTCTGGGTTGTTTTTCATTGTTTGTACTAGGCACCTTAGTCACAGTGAAGGGACATCTTAAGGCAACTCCAAGGAGACTGGCCCTCCCAGGTTTTCTCCATTGGGCCCGACTAATAGGGAGTTTTTGCTCCTGGCCACCGTAACGCCGTCTCTAACGCGGTAAGCTCCAAGGAGTACAGGCCGGGTCAAGGGAACCATTGAAGTCGAACTTACCCCGCTTTCCATCACGACACGTAGCGTACCAAAGGGCCCGTTAGTAGGGAAGTCCGTTGATTCTGCCGCAATTCGTACCGTTCAACTAAGGCTGGGTTAAAGCTAGATGTTAATGCTACAGCATACAATGACATTCTAGACGATTCTGTGTTTCCGACTTTGTGGCAACAGTTTGGGGAAGGCCCTTTCCTGTTTCAGCATGACAATGCATCCCTGCACAAAGCGAGGTTCATACAGAAATGTTTTGTCGAGATCTGTTTGGAAGCACTTGACTGGCCTGCACAGAGTCCTGACCTCAACTCCATCGAACACCTTTGGGATGAATTGGAACGCCGACTGCGAGCCAGGCCTAATCGCCCAACATCAGTGCCTGACCTCACTAATGCTCTTGTGGCTGAATGGAAGCAAGTCCCCACAGCAATGTTCCAACATCTAGTGGAAAGCCTTCCCAGAAGAGTGGAGGCTGTTGTAGCAGAAATTTTGGAATGAGATGTTTCGACGAGCAGGTGTCCACATACTTCATGCACCGAATACAACAGGTGTAGTAGACCTGACCGTGAAATGCTTACTTACAAGCCCTTAACCAACAATGCAGTTTTAAGAAAATAGAGTTAAGAAAATATTTACTTTTTTTACTTTCCTTTTTTTTACGTAGCACAATAAAATAACAATAATGGAGGCTATATACAGGGGGTACCGGTACTGAATCAATGTGCGGGGATACAGGTTAGTCAAGGTCATTTGTACATGTAGGTGGGGTAAAGTGACTAAGCGTAGATAATAAACAGCGAATAGCAGCAGTGTGGCTCTTTGATTAATTATTAAGCAGTCTTATGGCTTGGGGGTAGAAGCTGTTAAGGAGCCTTTTGGAGCTAGACTTGGAGCTCCGGGTACCGCTTGCCGTGTATAGCAGGGAGAACCGTCTATGACTTGGGTGACTGGAATCTTTGACAATTTTTGGGGCATTCCTCTGACACTTCTAGTATATAGGTCCTGGATGGCAGAAAGCTTGGCCCCAGTGATGTACTGAACTGTACGCACTACCCTCTGTAGCGCCTTCGGTCGGATGCTCTCGATGGTGCAGCTGTAGAACTTTCTGAGGATCTGAGGAACCATGCCAAATCTTTGGTGGAGTAGGCATTGTCGTGCCCTATTCACAACTTTCTTGGTGTGTTTGGACCATGATAGTTTATTGGTGATGGCCCTTGGAACTCTCGACCCGCTCCACTACAGCCCTGTCGATGTTAATGGGGGGCGTGTTCGCCCCTACTTTTCCTGTAGTCCACGATCATGTCATTTGTCTTGCTCACGTTGTTGGAGAGGTTGTTGTCCTAGCACCACACTGCCTGGTCTCTGACCTCCTCCCTATTCGCCGTCTCATCGTTGTTTGTGATCAGGCCTACCCCCGTTGTGTCGTCAGCAAACTTAATGATGGTGTTGGATTCGTCATTGGCCACTCTGTCGTGGGTGAACAGGGAGTACAGGAGAGGACTAAGCACGCACCCCATGTAGTGTATTTTCTGCATGTGCATTGTTCTTTTGAAGTCCAAACCCACTGCTGGTGTGTGTGGCTAAAGACCTCTACTTTCATGTCATATGGAAGGGATGGTTTAACCTCTACAGGAGCGGTGTCGCCCTCGCGGGACGGTTGAACTAACGTAGGCTAATGTGATTAGCATGAGGTTGTAAGTGTCATGACGTTGGCCTAGGGGTAGGTTTATGACAGTCATAAATACCTCTTTCCCCCCTTTTCCCTCTCCCTACTATAACTGATGTGACATAAGAAAACCCCTTGGTTAACATAGAGATTCTGGGAACATCAGAAGTGGGGGGAAATGAACTATATTCTGGTAATCCGACCAACTGAACATATGCGGTGGTACTTAAGGTATATTATGTCAGTTCGGTTGCCCTCTGACACATTCTCATCAATGATAGAATGACATAAACTCTACTGTGGAAAGTCTAAACGTCAGAGGTATCGGATTCACATGGAATTGTTGTTTAATTCAAATGTTTGAATATGAAATTATTTGTGAAGAGATTAAATGTAATTTTAGCTTCCAAATGAGAGATTTGGATTTTCATAAATTTGGGCTTCTGCTCAACTAGGGGCCCGCCCCTGTGAAGAGACATAGGTTATAAACTTTTCAGACACACCCCTCTCCCTCCACTATAAAAGCCATTGACAAAAATATAACTTCCTGTTCCGGGTACATTTAGGATGACGATCCGATGTCAGAATGGTTCAGATAATAACTACAGAACTAAGCCAACATCAGCATGGACTTTGGTTGTAAATGGTATGAACTTTGAACTCGTATTCACTACAGAAGGGATACCTCCTAGCCGTTGAGTTAGCAACAGCTGCTACAAACGTAGGTTAGGAAGGACAGTCAGAGTATCCCGTCTACTACACACGACGTTACTCCAACGTATCCAGTGACCACCAGAGACATTCTTCAAAGGACAGAGGACTCGGGTTGGCGATACGGTCTTCCATCTACCACCAACCTACTGAAGCGCAGCTCAGAGTAAATATTTATTGCATTTTCCTTTTTCAAATGGGCGGTATTATATAGAATGCATAAAATACTGTATTTACGATGGTACAGCTTCGCCTATGTTCCAGTCTCCCGCTCTTTCACTAAATTCCCGCCCCTTTTCTTTGTGTAACAAGCTGTCATATCTATTCTGCCCGCTAGGGACGTTTTCCGTTATGACGGCACTTTGTGATCAAATTATGATTTAATTGTGTATGTGTGTTTCTGTGTGATTAGTTAGGTATTTAGTAAATAAATAATTAAACCCAATTTTGTATTGCTGATTCAACTTGTTAGCCAGGATTCTTGCAGATAACCAAGGATTTACCACTTTCAGATGAGACTGAATAAAATTACGATTAATGTGACTGCTATGGATGTAAAATATTACTAAATCTTTAAGAGTTTATTCGAAAGATAACAGCTCTATAAATATTATTTTGTGGTGTCCCTCTAGTTAATTAACATTTACATGATTAGTTCAATCAGGTAATATTAATTACGGAGAAATTATTTTATAGAATAGCATGTCATAGCAATTAATCTGGCATAGCCAAAGACACGACATAAGTAACAAAAACAAATCCCAGGACATAGACATATCGGACATGGGCAGAAAGCCTTAATTATTGTTCATATAACTGCACTGTTCAATTTACTGTAGCTATTACAGTGAAAGAATACCATGCTATTGTTTGAGGAGAGTGCACAATAATGAACTTGAAAATGTATTAATAAACCAATTAGGCACATTTTGGCAGTCTTGATACACCATTTTGGACAGATATGCAATGGTTCATTGGATCAGTCTAAAACTTTGAACATACACTGCTGCCATCTAGTGGCCAAACTCATAATTGTGCCTGGGCTGGAATAATACATTATGGCCTTTCCCTTGCATTTCAAAGATGATGGGAAAAATAACGCATGTTTTTTTCTTTCTATTATCTTTTACCAGATCTAATGTGTTATATTCTCCTACATTCATTTTACATTTCCACAAACTCAAAGTGTTTCATTTCAAATGATATCAAGAATATGCATATCCTTGCTTCAGTTCCTGAGCTACAGGTAGTAAGATTTGGGTGTCATTTTAGGCAAAAATTGGAAAAAAAGGGTTGGATCCTTAGAGATGTCTGTTATTGATAAATCAGGAAATCAGATTATACGTGTCCATTAAAATCCTTTATAATCCAGTTCACAATGGCCTATCAATTTGAAACTTTTTAGGGTCATCAAAGTCAAATTCAGTCCAAATTTGGTCTGTGGACTCATCACAAAAGTCCCTAAAGAGTTTGAGAAAATAACGTTGATGCATTGAAAGATGGCCACACTATACCAGTAGATGCATATTAGCACATACACAATATTCTTCTTGTGAACCATAGGACCAAATGTTCCGGAACCACGCACCAGGCTTATAGTACGCCTCCACAGCCCAGTACATCCTGTTCCTTCTCCCCGCACTAGCCTTGAGGTGCGTGTCCCCAATCCGGTACCAACAGTTCCGGCACCACGCACCAGGCCTACAGTGCGCCTCGGCAAGCCTGAGCTGCCCGTCTGCCCAGCGCCGCCTGAGCCGCCCGTCTGTACAGCGCCGCCTGAGCCGCCCGTCTATACAGCGCCGCCTGAGCCGCCCGTCTGTCCAGCGCAGCCTGAGCCGCCCGTCTGTCCAGCGCAGCCTGAGCCGCCCGTCTGTCCAGCGCCGCCCTAGCCGCCCGTCTGTCCTGAGCCGTCAGAGCTGCCCGTCTGTCCTGAGCCGCTAGAGCCGTCCGTCAGTCAGGAGCCGCCAGAGCCGCCCGTCAGTCAAGAGCCGCCAGAGCCGCCCGCCAGTCAAGAGCCGCCAGAGCCACCCGCCAGTCAAGAGCCGCCAGAGCCGCCCGCCATTCAGGAGCCGCCCGCCATTCAGGAGCCGCCCGCCAGTCAGGAGCCGCCAGAGCCGCCCGCCAGTCAGGAGTCGCCAGAGCCGCCCGCCAGTCAGGAGCCGCCCGCCAGTCAGGAGCCGCCCGCCAGTCAGGAGCCGCCCCTCAGTCCGGAGCCGCCCCTCAGTCCGGAGCCGCCCCTCAGTCCGGAGCCGCCCCTCAGTCCGGAGCCGCCCCTCAGTCCGGAGCCGCCCCTCAGTCCGGAGCCGCCCCTCAGTCCGGAGCCGCCCCTCAGTCCGGAGCCGCCCCTCAGTCCGGAGCTGCCCCTCCGTCCAGTGACGCCCTCTACGACGGTCTTCAGTCCGGGACTCGCTGCAAGGGTCCCCGCTCCAGAGGCGCCACCAAAGTGGGTAATGACTATGGTGGAGTGGGGTCCACGTCCCGTACCCGAGCCGCCGCCGTAAGAAGGTCCACCCGGACCCTCCCCTTCAGTGTCAGGTTTTGCCGCCGGCAGTCCGCACCTTTGGGGGGGGGGTACTGTCACGCCCTGTCCTTAGTTATTGTTCTCATTATTATTTTAGTTAGGTCAGGGTGTGACATGGGGGATGCAGGTGTTTTTGTTATTGTCTAGGGGTTTTTGTATTTCTATGGGTGTTTGCTAGTCTAGGTGTGATGTATGTCTATGGTTGCCTAGATTAATTGAGAACCAGAGGCAGCTGTCTATCGCTGTCTCTGATTGGGAACCATATTTAGGCAGCCATATTCATTGGGTAGTTTGTAGGTTATTGTTTATGTTAGTTGCCTGTGTCTGCACTGTTTATATGTAGCGTCACGTTCGTCGTTTTGTTGTTTTGTATAGTTTGTCAAGTGTTCTTCGTTTCATTAAAAGAAGAATGTATTCAAATCACGCTGTCTTTGGTCCACTTCTTACGGCGATCGTGACAGATTTTAGATTCTTCAAAGTAGCCACCTTTGCCTTGATGACAGCTTTGCACACTCTTGGCATGCTCTCAACCAGCTTCACCTGGAATGCTTTTCCAACAGTCTTTTAGGAGTTCCCACATATGCTTAGCACTTGTTGTCTGCTTTTGCTTCACTCTGCAGTCCAACTCATCCCAAACCATCTCAATTGGGTTGAGGTCGGGTGATTGTGGAGGCCAGGTGATCTGATGCAGCACTCCATCACTCTCTTTCTTGGTCAAATAGCCCTTACACAGCCTGGAGGTGTGTTGGGTCATTGTCCCATTGAAAAACAAATGACAGTCCCACTAAGCGCAAACCAGATGGGAAGCTGTGGTAGCCATGCTGGTTAAGTGTGCCTTGAATTCTAAATAAATCACTGACAGTGTCACCAGCAAAGCACCCCCACACCATCGCACCACCTCCCCCATGCTTTACGATGGGAACCACAAATGCAGAGATCATCCATTCACCTACTCTGCGTCTCACAAAGACACAGTGGTTGGAACCTAAAATCTCAAATTTGGACTCATCAGACCAAAGGACAGATTTCCCCCAGTATAATGTCCATTGCTCGTGTTTCTTGGCCCAAGCAAGTCTCTTTTTCTTATTGGTGTCCTTTAGTAGTGGTTTCTTTGCAACAATTTGACCATGAAGGCCTGATTCATGCAGTCTCCTCTAAACAGTTGATGTTGAGATGTCTGTTACTTGAACTCTGTGAAGCATTTATTTGGGATGCAATTGCTGAAGCTGGTAAGAACAATGAACTTATCCTCTGCAGTAGAGGTAACTCTGATTCTTACTTTCCGGTGGAGGTCCTCATGAGAGCCAGTTTCATCATAGCGTTGATGGTTTTTGTGACTGCACTTAAAGTAATTATGGACTGTCGTTTCTCTTTGCTTATTTGAGCTGTTCTTGCCATAATATGGACTTGGTCTTTTACCAGATAGGGTTATCTTCTGTATACGACACCTACCTTGTCACAACACAACTGATTGTCTGAAACGCATAAAGGAAAGAAATTCCACAAATTAACTTTTAACAAGGCACACCTGTTAATTGAAATGCATCCCAGGTGACTACCTAATGAAGCTGGTTGATAGAATGCCAAGAGTGTGCAAGACTGTCATCAAGGCAAAGGGTGGCTAATTTGAAGAATCTCAAATATAAAATATATTTTGATTTGTTTAACACTTTCTTTGCTTACTACATGATTCCATACGTGTTATTTCATAGTTTTGATGCCTTGTTATTCATCTACAATGTGGAAAATAGTAAAAAAATAAAATAAGAAAAACCCTGGAATGAGTTGGTGTATGCAAACTTTTGACTGGTACTGTAAATTTGCCCAAAATTAAAAAAAAAAAAAAAATGGTTTCGTCATTATGGGGTACTGTGTGTAGATTGACGAGGGGAAAAAACTATTAAATACACTATAGAATAAGCTATAACATAAAAAATGTGGAAAAAGTCAAGGGACCTGAATACTTTCCGAAAGCACTGTAGTGTCAGTCGCCATTATTTGCTCAACAAGCTTCCCAAACATTGATGGTATACATGCTACATGTGCAGGGCGGATGTGGGTAAGGAATCACATTTGATTTGAGATCTGCTATTTCTGACTGGCTGTCCAAAAACGATTAATTACATGCCAGGTTCCATTCTGTTTGTCCAGACAGTGATTATATTTGTGTCTGCCAACGACCGTTTTGAAATGAATGAGAAATGAGAGATGTCAGCAGATATGTAAACAAAATGGATACTACAGAGACATCGTAATACGGAGACACCGTGGATACTTCGGAGACATAATAGCCCCCCGGCCTCTCCTAGACAATAAGCTGTTACTCAAAAGCTAGAATTATGCCACTTCTTCAGTTCACATAGTTTGTAGTCCTCAATCATCTTGTACTGTTCACTAGTCAGACGCCACAAGACAACACACTTGGCTGAACAAGTTTGTAGTAAATTATTTTAATGAGACTGGATGACGAAACCAGCAGAAACTTGTTTATGTACAGACTGGACAGCGAAAATGCAGACTATCACTGATCTGATGTACGTAGTTCTGATCTGAACGTGTTGAATTTAACCCCAGTATAAACAGGTTTTACACTTTGCTTGAATGTAGGACACTCTTTCTCATGTTCCCTTCTTGGGTGCTTCTAAAATATATCTATTTTTAATGCATCTGCCATGTTTGTTATTTTAAGAAATTGACAAAGTAGTATGTCTTTGTAAAGTGATTTAAAATAGATTTTATCTTGACTTACATTTAGTATCCATCCATTTTGGGACAGCTTTGACGCATTTGGATAAAATGTCTTATAAACATATAAATAACATGGAAAGCCAATAATAGTTAAAGACAGCTAGCCTGAAAGCAGAGCAGTTGAGTTGGCAGAGGCCTCAATAGTATAGTCCTGGCAGAAGACCACACATCACTCTCAGTGGGTAATGAGCATGTATGGCACTGAAACAACTAGACAGACAACAAATACAGCACACCCTCACTCACCCTTTCAACTTTTACTCACTTTCAGTCTGTCTGTCCTTCAGTCTCCATCTGTCTCTTTTACATTTCTCTCTCTCATTCTCTTTCTATCTTTTTTTACTTTCTTTCATCTCTCTCCCTTCCATCTTTCTGACTGGTGCTTCTCTGATCCATGCAGTGTTTTATGGTCGTGGGCCTTGGTGCCAAAGAGATCGGAGAGGCCATTATGAGGAGCGCCTGTGTGAGCAGGAGAGATTTAGGAAGAGAGAGACATACAGAGACCCAGTGAACAACTGACAGCATGAAGGACTAGGGTTACTTAACGTGATATGTGGTCTCTTCACACTTCCATAGAAAACACCTGGAGTGGATTAATGGGCCACAGAGAGGTGAGGACAGCATGGAGGAGACTGACAGGGGCTTTGCGATTCTACTACTGTGTTCTGCTGCTGTGTCAGTGTGAATTTCCTCAGTGTTTGTCAGTTTGTGTTTGCTGAGCATATGTGTTGTGCTGAGGCCCCATATCTCTGTCTGGGTTTCCTTTGAAGCACCTGCTGAGCTGTGGTATTTGGGTCCGTCTCTCTGACAGTGTGTCAGTGTGTGGTTCCCTGAAAAGTGTGTGTCAGGGTCCATCCCCTGACTGTCCATTAAACTTGGGCAGAGCCCACATGGCCACTTAAAAGCTCTAATAAATTATTCAAAGCATTTACTTATAAATAAACACAGGCTGCTCCTTTCTCTCTGAACTGCTGCACCCTCATAGCTCTCAGTACCTCCTCTATCAGCCTCTGTTTCAGACTCACCCTCCCCACTGACTCCTCCTCCTAGTCACTGGTCCTCTCTCCCTCTTACCTCTCCCTGGCTTTCCCCTCTCTCCTCTCCCTTCTGAACCGCAAACCCTCAAGTGAGATCCCTCATTGCTCTTTGTCCTCTTCCTCCCCCTTTCTCTGGTTCTCTGTAATTAAGTTGACTGTTTGTGTGTGCATTGGGCTGAGAGACGGGCACAAACACAGTCCCTTAAGAACAGAGGGAGATAAATAGAATGACAGAGAGAGAAAAAGGTAGGGTGTTATGACAGCTGGCAAACCAGTCATTGATACATGCAAACCCTCTGTCAGGCATCGAGGAGTATTACCTCTCACACACACACAGATAATAACACACACACACAACCAGATATGTTTAAAATAATATCCATTAGGCTAGTGTGCACAAACACCAAGAAAACACAGTCACGTCTCCTCATATCCATACACATCCCATGGGACAACAGAGTGGATTTGAATAACTGATAATGATGGAATAGCAATTATGACCGTAATATTTCAAATCTGCACCACTAAAAGGTCACATGTGGTGTAGGATGGAGTGTGGAGAGTAGCTAGCTCTGGGCCTCAGGTGACTGCTGGGCCCGTCCACCAGATTACAAATTTGGCAGATACACGCACGCACATGCACGCACGCACACACACACACACACACACACACACACACACACACACACACACACACACACACACACGGCTGTCTGATTCCCAGCTCACCAGACCACACTAATTTACAGTACTGGCAAAACAAACAACAGACAATAAGCGTTGTCATCCAAGAGTGAGCAGACTACTGATGAAGGAGGGGAGCAGAGAATACAAATGTGTTTGTTTACTAGAAACCTAGGGAGAACACAGCCAGATAACAGAGGAAGTAGGACGGGAGATCAAAGGGAAGAGTGAGCTACAGGAAGGAAGGAGAAGGGGAAGAGGAGGAAGAGATAGATAGGCAGGGGAGAAGAAGACAGGAAGAGAGGGAATGAGGAAGGTAGAGCTAAGATATAGAAGTAGAGGAGGGTGGAGAGTCTTGATGGGGAGGAAAGAGATGGGGGAAGTAGTTGATGAAGGGGATGGAAAATAAAATAGAAGAGAAAGAGAGAAAGAGAAAGAGAAAAAGAGGGTGTTGGAGGGTGGACAAAGTCCCAGATTCTCTTTCATCTCCAAGTGTTTGAAGGCATAGCACTTACTGAGAAACACAGACTGTCAGTCAAACCCAAGAGTGTGTGTGTGTGTGTGTGTGTGTGTGTGTGTGTGTGTGTGTGTGTGTGTGTGTGTGTGTGTGTGTGTGTGTGTGTGTGTGTGTGTGTGTGTGTGACTATACTTGTGAGTACCAGAAGTCCTCACAAGAATAATAAACCAACAAAAATTAGGACATTTTGCCAGCCTCACTTGTAAAAAGGCTATTTTAGGCTTAGGGGCAAGGTTAGAATTTTGGTAAGTGGTTAGGTTTAGGGGTTAAAGTTAGGGTTAGGGAAAATAAGATTTTGAATGGGAATCAATTGTTGGTCCCCAAAAAGTCCTCACAAGTATAGTAAGACATAGCTGTGTGTGTGTGTATGTGTAGGTGCGTGTGTGTGAAGGGGTGGGGGGCACAGTGTGTGCATGGTGTGAGTTTGTTCTGTCAGACTGGTATTGGCAGTGAGTCTGTCTGTGGGAAGATCTGTCCCACCATCTGTTCCTGGCAATATGAATGTCTGTGGCTGTTTTTAAAATGCTTCCTCTACCATTCCAAATCTTAAAATATGCCCCCATCTTTTCCTCTTTTGTTAAAAAATATTTTCCCTCTTCTTTCCATTTACTGTCCATAAATCCATCCATCCATCAATCTATCCATCTCTCCATTAATCTATCCATTAATCTATCCATCTATACATTCATCTACCCATTCATCTATCCATCTATCCATTCATCTATCCATCTATCCATTAATCTATCCATCTATCCATTCATCTACCCATCTATCCATTAATCGATCCATCTATCCATTAATCTATCCATCTATCCATTCATCTATCCATCTATCCATTCATCTACCCATCCATCCATCCAGTATTTCCATTACTCAAAAGGTGACAATGGTATCACATAGAGAAGAGTGTGATAATGCTGTGTGTAGTGTGAGTATGTTTGGTGACATAGAAATTAGGCTTGGGCGGTATGCAGTATATACTGTCTACCGAGATATTTGGAAAAAAGCCACAGGAAAAGTATTTATTTGAAGTCTCAATAAATTTGAACATTTGTAGCTGCTTTTAAGTTCTAATACTGTAAATCCCGGTATGACAGAAGGACAGTATGACAATATGGAGATCTGGACAAGCCTAATAAAACTAATGAAGTTTTAAATGTGAGAAGGTGCATGTGTCTGTGGTGACCTCACTCCCCCACTGCCTCATCTCTCTCTGATGTCTATTCTGCTCCCCTGAGACACACACAGTCCTCCCCTTCCTCGTCCTCTATCCTGAGTGCCACCATGACTCACTGTTACACCTGTACTCTGTGGATTGACAGAAATTTCACACCAAAAACCACAAATCCTTGTATTATTCCTTCATATAACCCCCCCCCCCCCCCTCGATCTCGCTTTCTTTCATGATGAACTTATAGTAAATGCTATAACGTCTCATGTCTTCTACAAATGAGAATGAGCTCGTCAGGAACTGCTTTAGGGAGGATGACTTCCTCTATCTTCCCATCTCCACTCAATACTGGATTAACCTGTGTCAAACACACTTCAAAGTCTTAACAGCTAGAGTCACTGTTGTCATGCATGTTACATGCCAATCTGAATTACCGAGCATGCATGCTATAGTCCCATGCTCTACTTGGCAGAGTAACATGCTCAATGCCTGTGTATTTGAGGGAGGATGGTTATCTTCAAAAAAGTGATCTGCTACTGGATAGTCAGTGTTCTGTCACCTGATTGAGCTGCGGTGTTCAGCTATGTGTTATTTTAATTGTCTTTTTGTTTGTCCTACGTAGGCTTTCCCACATGAACAGGTGATGAGATAGATTACTTCCTTTGTAATGGATGAGTTGATAACCCTAACAGGAATTTTTCGACCTGTATGTGGGTGTCTGAAGAAGGATGTTTTTGGAGTGTTATAGTCTGGTCTATAAGCGTGGTTGCAATATTGGGGATAGCTTAGTGAGATCTGACCTGCCCCCTGAGCCCACTCAGACACTCTTGACACCAATTCCAAATGGGAACTACAAAAGTGGCTCATGCGCACAGTGCAATACACAGACATTGAGCATGTTGCTCGACCAAGGAGAGGAGGTAACGTGGAGATCCTACTACTACAGAGGGAGGCCTACTGGATTTCCTTTCTAAAACATTGACCCCTAGTGGTCTGAATATTGTCTTTGATCTCAGGCCCTTCTTGTGATCAAATCTTATAAATTAATATATTCTTTCTACAGCTTATCTGCGTACACCCAATATGTTCCCCCTGTTGATGATACTTATCATGCATTATGTTTGAACCAAAAGATTACACGTAAAAAAATGAAATTGAAAACAATTAAATATATGTGATATTAAATTAAACAATAATGTATTTTGATGCGAATATTATGTATGATATCTAATTATGATTCCATATGATAACACTAGCCTAATATATTATATATGCTGTAAACTATTGTCTTTTAACAGTTTCACTCAATTCATTCTAATCAACCAAATAATGACACACCCCTCACTATTCTCATTGGTTGCACTAATTGCACTGTTTGTCTACATAACCTGGTTCAAGCATTCATGACATTACCCTAAAGAAAGCACATGGATGCTGAAACGTTGGTGTTTATCCCAATAAATTACTGGGAGTTTATATACAGTACCAGTCAAAAGTTTGGACACACCTACTCATTCAAGGGTTTTTCTTTATTTTTAAAATGTTATACATTGTAGAATAAGAGTGAAGACATCAAAACTATGAAATAACACAAGGCATCATGTAGTAACCAAAAAAGTGTTAAACAAATCAAAGTATAGTTGAGGTCGGAAGTTTACATACACTTTAGCCAAATACATTTAAACTCAGTTTAACACAATTCCTGACATTTAATCCTTGTAAAAATTCCCTGTCTTAGGTCACTTAGGATCACCACTTTATTTTAAGAATGTGAAATGTCAGAATAATAGTAGAGAGAATACTTTTTTTTTTTTATTCACCTTTATTTAACCAGGTAAGCTAGTTGAGAATGTGACGACCCTCCCACTCTGTCTGTCGTATTCTCTCTCTTTGCTCTTGTTTCCTTATTAGGATGCCGGTGGGCGGAGCCGGGAGGGTCGTCAGCGACATGGGAAACACCTGGTTCGGGTGTGTTCCAGGATAAATAGACCTCTTCCACATTCATTGGGAGACTCTCTCCATGCAGACACACTGTTGTTTATTTGTATACAGGTTACCTTAAGGAATAACAAAATATATTTATTAACTACCTCCACGTTGTCTCCCTTTTTGTTACGGATTTCGAGCCGGTTTGCGACAATAACAAGTTTTCATTTATAACTGCGACCTGGGCAAGATAAAGCAAAGCAGTGCGACACAAACAACAACACAGAGTTACGCATGGAATAAACTGGAATAAACATGGAATAAACGAGTGGATCTTCCGGGTTGGCGCGAGTAGTCGCATTTCGCTTCGCTCCACAGGTAGTATTACATTTCATTTCACTTCGTTACAGTACAACGGTTTGATTTGTCTGATCTTAGCTAGCTACATAGCCGTCTTTGTATCAAAGATAATTGTGTAGTTTAGAGTAATTATCTAGGTTAGCTAGCCAGCTATTTTCGCACTTCTAACGTAGTCAACACTGCTAGCTAGCCAACTTCTACCGAAGTTGCTATTCTACTGAATAGCAGCACTGTAGAAACTATTACATTACAACGGAACGACTTGATTAGTGTAGTGTTAGCTAGCTACATAGTTGTCTTTGCTGTCTTTGTATCTAAGATAATTGTGTAGTTTAGAGTAACTATCGAGGTTAGCTAGCCAGCTTTTTTCGTCCGCCGCGCCACCGTTCTCCTACCTAGTCAACACTGCTAGCTAGCCAGCTAGCCAACTTCTACCGAATAGCAGCACTGTAGAAACTATTACATTACAACGGAACGACTTGATTAGTGTAGTGTTAGCTAGCTACATAGTTGTCTTTGCTGTCTTTGTATCTAAGATAATTGTGTAGTTTAGAGTAATTTAGAGTGGTTATCGAGGTTACCTAGCCAGTTATCGAGGTTACCTAGCCAGCTACACTTTCAAAGTCAACAACGCAGCCACTGCTAGCTAGCCTACTTCACCAGTCAGCAGTACTGTATCATTTTAATCATTTTAGTCAATAAGATTTCTGCAACGTAAGCTTAACTTTCTGAACATTCGAGACGTGTAGTCCACTTGTCATTCCAATCTCCTTTGCATTAGCGTAGCCTCTTCTGTAGCCTGTCAACTATGTGTCTGTCTATCCCTGTTCTCTCCTCTCTGCCCAGACCATACAAACGCTTCACACCGCGTGGCCGCGGCCACCCTAACCTGGTGGTCCCAGCGCGCACGACCCACGTGGAGTTCCAGGTCTCCGGCAGCCTCTGGAACTGCCGATCTGCGGCCAACAAGGCAGAGTTCATCTCAGCCTATGCTTCCCTCCAGTCCCTCGACTTCTTGGCACTGACGGAAACATGGATCACCACAGATAACACTGCTACTCCTACTGCTCTCTCCTCGTCTGCCCACGTGTTCTCGCACACCCCGAGAGCTTCTGGTCAGCGGGGTGGTGGCACCGGGATCCTCATCTCTCCCAAGTGGTCATTCTCTCTTTCTCCCCTTACCCATCTGTCTATCGCCTCCTTTGAATTCCATGCTGTCACAGTTACCAGCCCTTTCAAGCTTAACATCCTTATCATTTATCGCCCTCCAGGTTCCCTTGGAGAGTTCATCAATGAGCTTGATGCCTTGATAAGCTCCTTTCCTGAGGACGGCTCACCTCTCACAGTTCTGGGTGACTTTAACCTCCCCACGTCTACCTTTGACTCATTCCTCTCTGCCTCCTTCTTTCCACTCCTCTCCTCTTTTGACCTCACCCTCTCACCTTCCCCCGCTACTCACAAGGCAGGCAATACGCTTGACCTCATCTTTACTAGATGCTGTTCTTCCACTAACCTCATTGCAACTCCCCTCCTAGTCTCCGACCACTACCTTGTATTCTTTTCCCTCTCGCTCTCATCCAACACTTCCCACACTGCCCCTACTCGGATGGTATCGCGCCGTCCCAACCTTCGCTCTCTCTCCCCCGCTACTCTCTCCTCTTCCATCCTATCATCTCTTCCCTCTGCTCAAACCTTCTCCAACCTATCTCCTGATTCTGCCTCCTCAACCCTCCTCTCCTCCCTTTCTGCATCCTTTGACTCTCTATGTCCCCTATCCTCCAGGCCGGCTCGGTCCTCCCCTCCTGCTCCGTGGCTCGACGACTCATTGCGAGCTCACAGAACAGGGCTCCGGGCAGCCGAGCGGAAATGGAGGAAAACTCGCCTCCCTGCGGACCTGGCATCCTTTCACTCCCTCCTCTCTACATTTTCCTCTTCTGTCTCTGCTGCTAAAGCCACTTTCTACCACTCTAAATTCCAAGCATCTGCCTCTAACCCTAGGAAGCTCTTTGCCACCTTCTCCTCCCTCCTGAATCCTCCCCCCCCCTCCTCCCTCTCTGCAGATGACTTCGTCAACCATTTTGAAAAGAAGGTCGACGACATCCGATCCTCGTTTCCTAAGTCAAACGACACCGCTGGTTCTCCTCACACTGCCCTACCCTGTGCTCTGACCTCTTTCTCCCCGCTCTCTCCAGATGAAATCTCGCGTCTTGTGACGGCCGGCCGCCCAACAACCTGCCCGCTTGACCCTATCCCCTCCTCTCTTCTCCAGACCATTTCCGGAGACCTTCTCCCTTACCTCACCTCGCTCATCAACTCATCCTTGACCGCTGGCTACGTCCCTGCCGTCTTCAAGAGAGCGAGAGTTGCACCCCTTCTGAAAAAACCTACACTCGATCCCTCCAATGTCAACAACTACAGACCAGTATCCCTTCTTTCTTTTCTATCCAAAACTCTTGAACGTGCCGTCCTTGGCCAGCTCTCCTGCGCTCTCTCTCAGAATGACCTTCTTGATCCAAATCAGTCAGGTTTCAAGACTAGTCATTCAACTGAGACTGCTCTTCTCTGTGTCACGGAGGCGCTCCGCACTGCTAAAGCTAACTCTCTCTCCTCTGCGCTCATCCTTCTAGACCTATCGGCTGCCTTTGATACTGTGAACCATCAGATCCTCCTCTCCACCCTCTCCGAGTTGGGCATCTCCGGCGCGGCCCACGCTTGGATTGTGTCCTACCTGACAGGTCGCTCCTACCAGGTGGCGTGGCAAGAATCTGTCTCCTCACCACGTGCTCTCACCACTGGTGTCCCCCAGGGCTCTGTTCTAGGCCCTCTCCTATTCTCGCTATACACCAAGTCACTTGGCTCTGTCATAACCTCACATGGTCTCTCCTATCATTGCTATGCAGACGACACACAATTAATCTTCTCCTTTCCCCCTTCTGATAACCAGGTGGCGAATCGCATCTCTGCATGTCTGGCAGACATATCAGTGTGGATGACGGATCACCACCTCAAGCTGAACCTCGGCAAGACGGAGCTGCTCTTCCTCCCGGGGAAGGACTGCCCGTTCCATGATCTCGTCATCACGGTTGACAACTCCATTGTGTCCTCCTCCCAGAGCGCTAAGAACCTTGGCGTGATCCTGGACAACACCCTGTCGTTCTCAACTAACCTCAAGGCGGTGGCCCGTTCCTGTAGGTTCATGCTCTACAACATCTGCAGAGTACGACCCTGCCTCACACAGGAAGCGGCGCAGGTCCTAATCCAGGCACTTGTCATCTCCCGTCTGGATTACTGCAACTCGCTGTTTGCTGGGCTCCCTGCCTGTGCCATTAAACCCCTACAACTCATCCAGAACGCCGCAGCCCGTCTGGTGTTCAACCTTCCCAAGTCCTCTCACGTCACCCCGCTCCTCCGCTCTCTCCACTGGCTTCCAGTTGAAGCTCGCATCCGCTACAAGACCATGGTGCTTGCCTACGCAGCTGTGAGGGGAACGGCACCTCCGTACCTTCAGGCTCTGATCAGGCCCTACACCCAAACAAGGGCACTGCGTTCATCCACCTCTGGCCTGCTCGCCTCCCTACATCTGAGGAAGTACAGTTCCCGCTCAGCCCAGTCAAAACTGTTCGCTGCTCTGGCACCCCAATGGTGGAACAAACTCCCTCACGACGCCAGGACAGCGGAGTCAATCACCACCTTCTGGAGACACCTGAAATCCCACCTCTTTAAGGAATACCTAGGATAAAGTAATCCTTCTGACCCCCCCCCCCCCCCTTAAAAGATTTAGATGCACTATTGTAAAGTGGCTGTTCCACTGGATATCTTAAGGTGAATGCACCAATTTGCAAGTCGCTCTGGATAAGAGCGTCTGCTAAATGACTTAAATGTAAATAAACAAGCGTACAGTCAATAACACAATAGGAAAAAAAAAGAAAGTCTATATACAGTGTGTGCAAATGGCGTGAGGAAGTAAGGCAATAAATAGGCCACAGTAGCGAAGTAATTACAGTTTAGCAAATTAACACTGGAGTGATAGATGAGCAGATGATGATGTGCAAGTAGAAATACTGGTGTGCAAAAGGGCAGAAAAGTACCACAAAAAAAACTATATGGGGATGAGGTAGGTAGATTGGGTGGGCTATTTACAGATGGGCTATATACAGCTGCAGCGATCGGTTAGCTGCTCAGATAGCTGATGTTTAAAGTTATTGAGGGAAATATAAGTCTCCAGCTTCAGCTTTTTGCAATTCGTTCCAGTCATTGGCAGCAGAGAACTGGAAGGAAAGGCGGCCAAAGCAGGTGTTGGCTTCGGAGATGACCAGTGAGATATACCTGCTGGAGCGCGTGCTACGGGTGGGTGTTGTTATCGTGACCAGTGAGCTGAGATAAGGTGGAGCTTTACCTAGCAAAGACTTATAGATGACCTGGAGCCAGTGGGTCTGGCGACAAATGTAGCGAGGGTCAGCATACAGGTCGCAGTGGTGGGTGGTATAAGTGGCTTTGGTGACAAAACGGATGACACTGTGATAGACTGCATCCAGTTTGCTGAGTAGAGTGTTGGAAGCTACTTTGTAAATGACATCGCCGAAGTCGAGGATCGGTAGGATAGTCAGTTTTACGAGGGTATGTTTGGCGGCGTGAGTGAAGGAGGCTTTGTTGCGAAATAGGAAACCGATTCTAGATTTAATTTTGGATTGGATATGTTTAATATGAGTCTGGAAGGAGAGTTTACAGTCTAGCCAGACACCTAGGTATTTGTAGTTGTCCACATATTCTAAGTCAGAACCGTCCAGAGTAGTGATGCTAGTCGGGCGGGCGGGTGCGGGCGGTTGAAAAGCATGCATTTGGTTTTACTAGTGTTTAAGAGCAGTTGGAGGCCACGGAAGGAGTGTTGTATTGCATTGAAGCTCGTTTGGAGGTTAGTTAACACAGTGTCCAAAGAAGGGCCAGATGTATACAGAATGGTTTCGTCTGCATAGAGGTGGATCAGGGAATCACCCGCAGCAAGAGCGACATCGTTGATATATACAGAGTAAAGAGTCGACCCGAGAATTTAACCCTGTGGTACCCCCATAGAGACTGCCTGATTTATTTCAGCCTTTATTTCTTTCATCACATTTCCAGTGGGTCAGAAGTTTACAGACACTCAATTGGTATTGGTGGCATTGCATTTAAATTGTTTGACTTGGGTCAAACATTTCGGGTAGCCTTCCCACAATAAGTTGGGTGAACTTTGATGAAGGAAAATGATGTGTATATATTGAAGCAACATCTCAAGACATCAGTCAGGAAGTTAAAGTTTGGTCGCAAATGGGTCTTCCAAATGGACAATGACCCAAAGCATACTTCCAAAGTTGTAGAAAAATGGCTTTAGGACAACAAAGTCAAGGTATTGGAGTGGCCATCACAAAGCCCTGACCTCAATCCTATAGAAAATGTGTGGGCAGAACTGAAAAAAGCGTGTGCGAGCAAGGAGGCCTACAAACCTGACTCAGTTACACCAGCTCTGTCAGATGGAATGGGCCAAAATTCACCCAACTTATTATGGGAAGCTTGTGGAAGGCTACCCAAAACATTTGACCCAAGTTAAACAATTTAAAGGCAATGCTACCAAATACTAATTGAGTGTATGTAAACTTCTGACCCACTGGGAATGTGATGAAAGAAATAAAAGCTGAAAATCATTCTCTCTACTATTATTATGACATTTCACATTCCAGACACTAACATTGCTTGTCTGATATTTCTGAATCATATATATTTTTTAATTTTGGGGATTATGTCTTTATCATTGTGTTGCTAGATATTACTGCACTGTTGGAGCTAGAAACATAAGCATTTCGCTGCACCTGCGACAACAACTTAACATCTGTGTACTCAACCAATACATTTTGATTTGGTCTGATACAGTAAAATACACCTAAATGCAGTCCATTACCATTATCAACATCCAAAACAAACGGAGCTAAGAACTTTTATAAATAGAAACAAAACAATGCATCACCCCTCCCGTTTCCCTCGCTCATTCCCTTCTTCCTCCCTCTTTTACTGTCCATGTAGAGTCTCTGGGAACCAACACGCCTTCAATGAGCTCACTCTTTAAAAGGCACTCACTTCTGGGAGGCATAGCCTAGATGATCTCTCAGAGTGCTGACCCCCTCTCCCTCTATCTCCAATTCTCATTTTCCATCTTTCTCCATGAACCTTTTTATCCGCTTATATCATTCTCAACAAACACTTGCTGCTGAGAGAGAGTTTCTTGCCTGTGCCTCACCAGATTTCATCATTACCTCTTCCCTTCCTGGTGCTCTGCCTGAATGTATGCATCTTCTTGTGAATAATCATGAGACAAAAAGACAGGGAGGCAGTGGTGGCAAGGGGAAGAGCAAGCAGGAGAGCCCGAGCTGAGGACAAGAGGGTCACTGGGGGAAGAGAGGAGAGATGGTGACTTGAGTCGTGCACATAAGAGACACCACCGTCTCTAGTGAACCAGAGAGTGTTATGTAACAGTAGAGACACCACCGTCTCTAGTGAACCAGAGAGTGTTATGTAACAGTAGAGACACCACCGTCTCTAGTGAACCAGAGAGTGTTATGTAACAGTAGAGACACCACCGTCTCTAGTGAACCAGAGAGTGTTATGTAACAGTAGAGACACCACCGTCTCTAGTGAACCAGAGAGTGTTATGTAACAGTAGAGACACCACCGTCTCTAGTGAACCAGAGACTGTTATGTAACAGTAGAGACACCACCGTCTCTAGTGAACCAGAGAGTGTTATGTAACAGTAGAGACACCACCGTCTCTAGTGAACCAGAGAGTGTTATGTAACAGTAGAGACACCACCGTCTCTAGTGAACCAGAGAGTGTTATGTAACAGTAGAGACACCACCGTCTCTAGTGAACCAGAGTGTTATGTAACAGTAGAGACACCACCGTCTCTAGTGAACCAGAGAGTGTTATGTAACAGTAGAGACACCACCGTCTCTAGTGAACCAGAGAGTGTTATGTAACAGTAGAGACACCACCGTCTCTAGTGAACCAGAGAGTGTTATGTAACAGTAGAGACACCACCGTCTCTAGTGAACCAGAGAGTGTTATGTAACAGTAGAGACACCACCGTCTCTAGTGAACCAGAGACTGTTATGTAATAGTAGAGACACACGTGTGTAAGCATACGCCCATCCTAATGCACCCACTTACACGCACGCACAAACACACACGCATACCTCTCCTTCCCTCCTGAATCTAAATTCCCTTCAATCCAAGTCAGGCTCCATCTTGGTTAATCAATGTGACAGTTTACTGAGGCTGTGTGGGACAATGTCTGACCCAGGCAAAACACCATTCTATGCCCTGCTTCCCATCCATGCTTTTCTCACTTGCTGTCTCTCTCAAATCATATTGCCCTAGTATCACAAGTCTCACTATCTTTATCTATTTACCAGTATGATTTCCTGTCTTTGTCTCATCTTTGCCTTTTGAGTAAAAACAAACAGAACCACATCTTCTCCAATACTGCCTTCCAGTTTCTGTACTCCCTGAGTCTGTATGATAGTGAGAGGAACTGATCTCTGTGCCTTCCCCCCATTACACACCAGGGTTATACCACCACTGGATAAAAATACATTAATTTCAGATGGCTATTATTGCCAGCACCTGACTAATAGCTGCTTTTTCCTCCCTCCATCTCTCTCTCTCTCCTCTCCCTCTTTTCAGCTCCTCCTCCCTCTCCTCATATAAAACACTGATAAGTCAGATGATTGGAGCTCATTATTTCTTCTTTTAAGAAATGTAATATTAACAAGACATTTGACAATGGATCTGGATACTGGTATTAATAGGCAATTACCTCAGACGTTTACAAACTCCTGGGATGGAAAAAGCTCCTCTGCATGACTGACCAATGTGTGCATCCATCTCCCCATTTGTCCCCTCCCTCCATCCTTCCCTGCTGTCTCCCTCCCTCCATGCCTACTGTCTCCCTCCCTCCTTCCCTAATGTCTCCCTCCCTCCATGCCTACTGTCTCCCTCCCTCCTTCCCTACTGTCTCCCTCCCTCCTTCCCTACTGTCTCCCTCCCTCCTTCCCTACTGTCTCCCTCCCTCCATGCCTACTGTCTCCCTCCCTCCTTCCCTAATGTCTCCCTCCCTCCTTCCCTACTGTCTCCCTCCCTCCTGTCTCCCTTCCTCCTTCCCTACTGTCTCCCTCCCTCCTGTCTCCCTTCCTCCTTCCCTAATGTCTCCCTCCCTCCTTCCCTACTGTCTCCCTCCCTCCTTCCCTACTGTCTCCCTCCCTCCTTCCCTACTGTCTCCCTCCCTCCTTCCCTACTGTCTCCCTCCCTCCTTCCCTAATGTCTCCCTCCCTCCATACCTACTGTCTCCCTCCCTCACCGTCTCTCCTCTGTGTCTGGCCCTGACAGAGTCATGGTGCTACAATCTCCCAGCACATCTCTTATCCACAGAAGGGATGATAGAACTAGAGCGATGCCATGGCAAACTCCCAGATCACTAAAGACACAGTAGAGTGAAACCATTTCACTGTCCTCCACTATCAACGATCCAGCCGAAATGAGACAAGGCGCACTAGACAGACATTACAGACACCCTGCAGCCAAGCTATCACAGATTCCATCCACACTAGAACACATCAGGTAAAGGTCATAAAAAGGGCATGGAGTGTATCTGCGGTACAGGCGGTTATGTGAGTAGTCCATGTCCAAAAACACACAGACTTTGTGAACGTAGCTAGATCTAAGCTGATAATTAATGTATTGTATATGCATAATGACCACAATGCTTTGAGAGGAGTGGCAGTTTGTTTTCCAGTGAATAAGTATTACCCCTGATCTAACTTATCTAACATGGGAGACCTGAACACGTTAGATAAACGTCCTGACATCTAACACAATACCTCTGACCTTCTTCCAGTGTTTGGATTATTGCTCTGCTATGACAGAGCCACCCTGCAGGAATACTAATAAACAGGATGGATAAAGGTGATAAACCCTCCATCCATTAGATAACATTTTACATACAGTTGAAGTCGGAAGTTTACATACACTTATGTTGGAGTCATTAAAACTAGTTTTTCAACCACTCCACAAATGTATAGTTTTGGCAAGTCGGTTAGGACATCTACTTTGTGCATGACAAGTAATTTTTCCAAAAATAGTTCACAGACAGATTATTTCACTTAATTCACTGTATCACAATTCCAGTGGGTCAGAAGTTTACATACACTAAGTTGACTGTGCCTTTAAACAGCTTGGAAAATTCCAGAAAATGATGTCATGGCTTTAGAAGCTTCTGATAGGCTAATTGACATCATTTGAGTCAATTGGAGGTGCACCTGTGGATGTATTTCAAGGCCTACCTTCAAACTCAGTGCCTCTTTGCTTGACATCATGCGAAGATCAAAAGAAATCAGCCAAGACCTCAGAAAAAAAATTGTAGTCCTCCACAAGTCTGGTTCATCCTTGGGAGCAATTTCCAAATGCCTGAAGGTACCACGTTCATCTGTACAGACAATAGTACACACGTATACACACCATGGGACCACGCAGCCGTCATACCGCTCAGGAAGGAGACGCCTTCTGTCTCCTAGAGATGAACGTACTTTGTTGCGAAAAGTGCAAATCAATCCCAGAACAGTAAAGGACCTTGTGAAGATGCTGGAGGAAACAGGTACAAAAAGTATCTATATCCACAGTAAAACGAGTCCTATATCAACATAACCTGAAAGGCCGCTCAGCAAGGAAGAAGCCACTGCTCCAAAACCGCCATAAAAAAGCCAGACTACGGTTTGCAACTGAACATGGGGACAAAGATCGTACTTTTTGGAGCAATGTCCTCTGGTCTGATGAAACAAAAATAGAACTGTTTGGCCATAATGAGCATCGTTATGTTTGGAGGAGCCGAAGAACACCATCCCAACCGTGAAGCACGGGGGTGGCAGCATCATGTTGTGGGGGTGCTTTGCTGCAGGAGGGACTAGTGCTCTTCACAAAATAGATGGCATCATGATGCAGGAAAAGTATGTGTATATATTGAAGCAACATCTCAAGACATCAGTCAGGAAGTTAAATCTTGGTTGCAAATGGGTCTTCCAAATGGACAATGACCCAAAGCATACTTCCAAAGTTGTAGAAAAGTGGCTTAAGGACAACAAAGTCAAGGTATTGGAGTGGCCATCACAAAGCCCTGACCTCAATCCTATAGAAAATGTGTGGGCAGAACTGAAAAAAGCGTGTGCGAGCAAGGAGGCCTACAAACATGACTCAGTTACACCAGCTCTGTCAGATGGAATGGGCCAAAATTCACCCAACTTATTGTGGGAAGCTTGTGGAAGGCTACCCAAAACATTTGACCCAAGTTAAACAATTTAAAGGCAATGCTACCAAATACTAATTGAGTGTATGTAAACTTCTGACCCACTGGGAATGTGATGAAAGAAATAAAAGCTGAAATAAATAATTCTCTCTACTATTATGACATTTCACATTCTTAAAATAAAGTGGTGATCCTAACTGACCTAAGACAGGGGCTTTTTTCTAGGATTAAAGGTCAGGAATTGTGAAAAACTGAGTTTAAATGTATTTGGCTAAGGTGTACGTAAACTTCCGACTTCAACTGTATACCATTAATATGACATTTATCATAGCTTTATTAATGGTATGTTTGGATTTTGGCCACAAGCAGGCTCAAGATTCTGAAATCACTGAGAAACCGTCTATACTTTTTTTCCTTGGCTTTGTGACCTCTATAAATAATGGTAGGAATTTCCTAAGAAAATATTTATCACCGTGTTGAGCTTCCACCTAACCCCACTGATCAAAACCTACAACCCCCTAAAACTGCTTTTCCACGGAAAGGCCATTGGTTGTGGTGGTTGAAGAATTCCAGACTACATGTAGTTATTGCTGTTGTCTGATAAGCGAGTTAGGGCTCAGATGTGGTCTAATCTTTACCTAGGGCTGAGATTAACCAGAGTCAATAGCTCCAGTGTGTGCCGATGTCAGATCACCTGCCACTGCAGGGATCCCCGCACAGCACAGCACAGCACAGCACAGCACAGCACAGGCTGCCTGTCAGGGAACCATTCCTGATGGGAAATAGATTCCCTGCTGGGACATAGATTGATAGAAACCATTCCAGAGTGGAATTAAGACATGCTGGACATTCTGGATTCCATAGCCTTGTAGTCTTCTGTGAAGGCCAACATTTTGTGTGTAATTTACTAATAACGGAGGGACAGACATCTGTATGGGAAAGGATTGCTGTGCAATAAACACACAATCTAACTGTCATATTGGCCATCCAGTGTGTGGTGCAATTTGACAGAATTGTGCTAAAATTAATCAACTTAAAAAAGATTATTTGACTGTTCATGATATTCAGGCCTACCTGTGTCATGTTGTTCTTTCCCCCACTTGTTATAGATAGAATCACACGATTAGAAAATATATTATGATACATCTATAGGCAAACATGAATTATGCTAACAACAATCCATGAAACATGCCAGTAAAACACTTGTCTAATATAGACCTTTCGCCCCACCCGAGACAGGGAAAGGGAGACAGAGCATTCCCTGACTATGTGTATTTTCACACATCCACTGCAGTGCCAGTGGCCTTGTGAGGAGAGGAAAAGCTGCCTACACTTATCACTGTAATAAAATAGTGAGATTCTGCCCAAAACTGCCAGGGGCACGAAGTATTTCAAACACCTGACAAAGCTTTGTCACACAGTCTGAGTCTTAATCATTATGCCTACTTCTAAATAAAAAAATATGTATATTTTTCTGCATAGGTTATCTAGCATACCTCTTTACCTGTTCAACTGTCATTTAAATGAGGGTGTCATTTTTACTGTTGTAAATCACACATCTCAATATACTGCACTAACATGCCTAGGACATAAAAATTACAACACAGTACATGGGATACAGGCACATATCATAATTCATACACTAATATCATGATTACATTTTAACCAAGTATTTTTTTTTGCATATCTAAGCATACCTCCTGACTGGTGGTTCTTTTTTTTAAAGAAATGTAATATGTGACTTGTTTCAGGAAACTAGGCGTATGTTGCAAGTCACGACTTCACAGGAGAGTCATTTGAACGTTATTTTTTATAAAAATATGTTTTTCGGCAGAAATGCCTTCTGGAACATTTTAACTTTCATGTGCCTTAATAACAAACTTGTATGCCATCTGTAAATATGAATAAAGTTGTTAAAATTACAAGCTTAATTGGTTTAGCCACAGAAAAAGCCAGGAACCTTCCCGCTAGCCATGATTGGCTGGGATAACGAGTGGGCTGAACATGCCGAGAGATGAGTTTCAGATTGGTCTGCGATCTAGCATCTAATTTCTATAAAATGAGCTGCTCGTTATGCTTAGATAATCCTTCCTACTGCATTTTTTTTTTTTTAAGATATAGCATTAGCCATGGAGAACTGCAAATATGTTTCTAGCGCTCTCAATAACATTACTGCCCTGAATTTAATCAGGCGCTATCGACAAAGGTCAGTGGGAAGAAGTTGTGATGAACTACTTTCTGGAGGACGATCGTGCCATGCTCATTCTCTCTGACTCTGAAAATGAATCAGATGAGGAAATCCCTGATTTAGGTAAAAACATTTTCATTGAAGACATTGTAGAGTCTTCTGATGACAGTGATGAGGAATAAACAGCGATCAACTGTTGTTGTCACGGAAGAAGTTGACCGAGTTTTGAAATCAGTGGAATGTCTGGTAGAAGCAGAGTTTGATAAGGAGATTAATAGAATTCTGGTGTTTGATTGCAAATGCAGAGGGAGTCGAAAAAATAACACCTGTCACCGGATTATATCTTCAAACTAAGGGCAACCATGGCATCTGTGACAGAGGGAGAAATATCTGATGATTCGTATGGCATTGCACACGGTCAGTGTGAACCAGAGTGACCTAACACAAGGGAGAGCTCTTCAGTAGGTACCAAAACATTCAAAGCGAATTTTCTCAAAAGTGAGGTTACAAGTTTATCAACTTTCAAAGCAGAATTGCTTTCCCATTGTTCCTAAAATTCAGTGTGTGATATACCATTTTGTAGCTCGGTCTTTGCTTTTATCCAATGTAAAAAACTAAATTTCAAATTTTGCTACATAAGACTGAATCAAGGCGGTAGGTCACATATGCTTCTCTGCCACTCTGCTAAAATCTGGGTAAAAGATTGAAAGGAATGTGAGTTTTATTCAGTACATATAGAAATGGCTTGATAGATAGTTATGATGTTGGGAGATTCGGAACCTATCTAGCTGGCTAGTTAAAGCCAATGTCATACAATGGCTAGGTGGCTTGTGTTACAAAAATTTTAGCTTTATTTATTCATTGAGGAGGTATCAATAGGCTACATAGCTTGATTAAATTCCTTTACCAACATACCTCCTATGAATGCTGCTGTCACGTTCCTGACCTATTTATGTTAGTTTGTTATGTGTGTTAGTTGGTCAGGACGTGAGGTTGGGTGGGCATTCTATGTTTTCTGTTTCTGTGTTGGTTTTGGGTTGCCTGGTATGGCTCTTAATTAGAGGCAGGTGTTTGGCGTTCCTCTAATTAAGAGTCATATTTAGGTAGGCATTGTCACAGTGTTCGTTGTGGGTGATTGTCTTCCGTGTCTGTGTAATTTGTTTGCACCATACCGGACTGTTACGGTTTGTTCGGTTTGTGTAGTCTAATTGTCCTATTCGTGCGTTCTTCTTGTTTTATGTAAGTTCGTCGTATAGGTCTGTCTTCACCGTTTTGTTGTTTTGTTAGTTTATACAAGTTCGTGTCTTTGTTAAATAAATATGTGTTCAAACTTCGCTGCGCCTTGGTTCCCTCAATACTCCTCCTTTTCGGTCGAAGAGGAGGAGGATCGTCGTTACAGCTGCCCATCACCCGCAACTAAAATAATGTGTACATATCTTGCATTACTCATCTCATACAGTTGAAGTCGGAAGTTTACATACACTCAGGTTGGAGTCATTAAAACTTGTTTTTCAACCACTCCACAAATGTCTTGTTAACAAACTATAGTTTTGGCAAGTTGGTTAGGACATCTACTTTGTGCATGACACAAGTAATTTTTCCAACAATTGTTCACAGATAGATTATTTCACTTATAATTCACTGTATCACAATTCCAGTGGGTCAGAAGTTTACATACACTAAGTTGACTGTGCCTTTAAACAGCTTGGAAAATTCCAGAAAATTATGTCATGGCTTTAGAAGCTTCTGATAAATTATGTCAATTAGCCTATCAGAAGCTTCTAAAGCCATGACATCATTTGAGTCAATCGGAGGTGTAACTGTAGATCTATTTCAAGGCCTACCTTCAAACTCAGTGCCTCTTTGCTTGACCACATGGGAAAATCAAAAGGAAATCAGCCAAGACCTCAGAAAAAGAATTGTAGACCTCCACAAGTCTGGTTCATCCTTGGGAGCAATTTCCAAATGCCTGAAGGTACCACGTTCATCTGTACAAACAATAGTATGCAAGTATAAACGCCATGGGACCACGCAGCCGTCATACCGCTCAGGAAGGAGACGCCTTCTGTCTCCTAGAGATGAACGTACTTTGTTGCGAAAAGTGCAAATCAATCCCAGAACAGTAAAGGACCTTGTGAAGATGCTGGATGAAACAGGTACAAAAATATCTATATCCACAGTAAAACGAGTCCTATATCGACATAACCTGAAAGGCCACTCAGCAAGGAAGAAACCACTGCTCCAAAACCACCATAAAAAAGCCAGACTACGTTTTGCAACGGCACATGGGGACAAAGATGGTAATTTTGAGAAATTTCCTCTGGTCTGATGAAACAGAAAAATAACTGTTTGGCAATAATGACCATCGTTTTGTTTGGAGGAAAAAGGGGAGGCTTGCAAGCCGAAGAACACCATCCCAACCGTGAAGCACGAGGGTGGCAGCATCATGTTGTGGGGGTGCACAGGGACAGGTGCACTTCACAAAATAGATGACATCATGAGGGAGGAAAATTATGAGAATATATTAAAGCAACATCTCAAGACATCAGCCAGAAAGTTAAATATATCCTCATAATTTTCAACTGTATATACTGTATTCTATAAAGCTTGGTCGCAAATGGTTCTTCCAAATGGACAATGACCCAAAGCATACTTCCAAAGTTGTGGCAAAATGGCTTAAGGACAACAAAGTCAATATGCCGCTCTGTCATTGTTCATCCATATATTTACATATTCCTATTCCATTCCTTACTTTGATTTGTGTGATTAGGTATTTGTTTTAGAATTGTTAGATATTACTTGATAGATATTGCTGCACTGTCGGAACTAGAAGCACAAGCATTTCGCTACACTTGCAATAACATATGCTAACCATGTGTGTGACCAATAACATTTTATTTTATTTTAAATCAAAATTTTTCTCAACAATTTTTCAGTGAGAATCACTATTGGCTCATTGACTTGTTGCTAGAAGTGGCTAGATTACGTTTTGCCATTGCCGTTACGACGTCTCAGCACCAATTTGCTTTGCTGGAGCACAACGGAGGTCCCTGACATAGCATTTTTGCCCACTCTCCTGCCGCACACCCCCTCTACTTGTGCTTCTCCGCCTGTATGTTGCGGTGACTTCTGTTGCACAGACAGCTTCTCCCACTTTAGTTTGCGGCAGAATTTTAGCGGGAAAAGTTGGTAAATGCTACGAAACCATAGAAATCCTTGATGTCAAAACTCCCCAAAGGCAGTCTGAAAAGTAGCTGAATTTCACACTAGCCTCTTTACCAATAAAAGTTGCTGGAGAGTTCTGAAAACTCTGAAATATAGAGTCAAAGTGGGGGGGGGGGGGGTACTCTTTCCCTGGTCCAGTCATTGTGCCCCCTCCGCAAAATCCCGCTGACATAGGGCCTCTCGGGTGGCGTAGTGGTCTAAGGCAATGTGCCACTAGAGATCCTGGTTCTAGTCCAGGCTCTGTTGCAGCCGGCCGCGACCGGGAGACCCATGGGGCGGCGCACAATTGGCCCAGCTTCGTCCGGGTTAGGGAAGGGTTTGTCCGGCAGGGATGTCCTTGTCCCATTGCACTCTAGCGACTCCTGTGGCGGGCTGGGCGCAATGCACGCTGACACGGTCACCAGGTGTATGGTGTTTCCTCCAACACATTGGTGCGGCTGGCTTACGGGTTAAACGGACAGTTCGGCTTGGCTGGTTTGTGTTTTGGAGGACGTACGGCTCTCGTCCTTCGCCTCTCTCGTCCATACGGGAGTTGCAGCGATGGGACAAGACTGTAACTACCAATTGGATAGATACCACGAAATTGGAGAGAAAAAGGTGTAAAAAAATAATAATCTAAATCCCGCTGACATCCTTTTATAAATAATTATGATAACACATGGGCTTAAAAATTAAGTGTAATAATTAATTTAACATCTGAAACATTTAAAAACAGAACAAATCTGAGCATGATGCCTCTGAAAGCTATCATTCTTGTTTCACAGAGCAACTATAATACACTACACGGCCAAAAGTATGGGGACACCCCTTCAAGTTAGTGGATTCGGCTATTTCAGCCACACCCGTTGCTGACAGGTGTATAAAATCAAGCACACACCATGCACACACCAGGCAGTAGAATGGCCCGTAATAAAGAGCTCAGTGACTTTCAACGTGGCACCGTCATAGAATGACACCTTTCCAACAAGTCAGTTCGTTAAATTTCTGCCATGCTAGAGCTGCCCTGGTCAACTGTAAGTGCTGTTATTGTGAAAGTCTAGGAGCAACAATGGCTCAGCTCCGAAATGGTAGACCACACAAGCTCACAGAACAGGACCGCCGAGTGCTGAAGCGCGTAGCGCATAAAAATTGTCTGTCCTCAGTTACAACACTCACTACCGAGTTCCAAACTGCCTCTGGAAGCAACCTCAGCACAAGGCTGTTTATCGGGAGCTTCATGAAATGGGTTTCCATGGCCGAGCAGCTGCACACAAGTCTAAGATCACCATGCGCAATGCCAAGCGTCGGCTAGTGTAAAGCTCTCTCTCGGGAGCAGTGGCTAGTGTAAAGCTCTCTCCCATCGAACACCATCGGGATGAATTGGAACGCAGACTGCGAGCCAGGCCTAATCGCCCAACATCAGTGCCGACCTCACTAATGCTCTTGTGTCTGAATGGAAGCAAGTTCCTACAGCAATGTTTCAACATCTAGTGGAAAGCCTTCCCAGAAGAGTGAAGGCTGTTATGGCAGCAAAGGGGGGTGACCAAATCCAGATTAATTCCCATGACTTTGGAATGACATGTTTGACGAACAGGTGTCCACATACATGTAGTGTAGGAACTTTTTGGAAGATGCAAATCTTGGTGAAAAAGTAAATAAGCCAGTAATTCTAGAATGGATGATGGAAAATTAACAAATCTCACATTTTCTGTGTTCATGAAAGTTTGCAATTTGCTTTTGCTATATTATGTGGATAGATTTAGGTCATTTTATAGAGTACGGTGTTCAGAAACCCACTTGTTCCAGACACCGTCCTCTCAACAAATGACCCTCAATTTATAGGCCTATTTTGCAAGTGATCTGTCACAAAAGGGATGTTCAAAGGGACACAGTGTTTATAGAACTAGGCCTTCTTATATATTCAGACTACAGCTAATAATATTTATTGGAACTGGGTGATTTATTGGAAATACATTTTTCACTACCATAATGAGGCCATGAGTGAATAAAGCTGTTTTCAGCCATTTCACGTTTCACTGACAGTCTTCACCGAGGATCATTCAGTTCACACATTTCTCTCCCTGAGCAGCAGGTGTTTGCTGTGAAGATGTGTAGCCTACTGCTGGCCACCAGGGGTGACAATTTGGGGCGGGAAGAGGGCCACTACTTCTCCATGTCACCTGTCACGCCCCCGATGCACGTGGGATACATTTCTTAAATAGGTGCCGCCCCCGCCCTCCCACCCCCCACCCACACAATATGCTCTTCTCTACCTCTTTCTCTCAGACAGGGGCACAAACACCCGTGGACATGACAGGAGATGAGATGACCTTGTGTGCTTTGCCGCTCAGTTAACCTGACGTGAAAACCGGTGACACTCGGGCATGTAGGCTAATGTTAACAATACTGAGAGAACAACAAGTGCACAAGCATCTTTATCTTACACCCGAGTCTCCATGCTGCCAGCCAAATTGTAGTCATTCCATCTACACAATTGCCTTTGGTGCGGTCTATGAACGATGATGTAGCTGTTGAATGTCATCCAGGCACATGACAAGGAATGTAACGAGTAAACAACATCATGGGCTATGCATGCTGATAGAGATGACACTAGTAAAATCAGCAATAACATGCTGCTTGTTTTGTGGCGATGACTCCGAGCATCATTACTTGAGACCAACAAATCATACTCAAGGGCGTTTTTGAACCAACACAAGAGCCTCAAACAAACTAGCCTAAAAGGGAGACAGACAGTATGGCATGGAAAATATAAATTGAGGTCTTTCTCTCACCTTTGCTGTTCCCTTCTTCTCTGTTTAGATGCATGGCTGTTGCTTTTTTTCAGTAAATCTGTATTCTTCGATTTAAATTTTTAAGGAATATCCTTCGTGTTGAAAACAAAACAATTCCAATGTTGCTTTTTATTTCTTGCCTTATATTGTCTTGCTACTCGGCGAGTGCGCGTAGACGCGCGCGTATTTGAGCGTCCTCCCCGTATTTCGCTCGAGCAGGTAGGTAATGTTGGTGCCTGAATCTATTTAGTTTCTCTCTCGCTCTCTCCTTTTCTCTCTCTCTCTCTCTCTCTCTCTCTCTCTCTCTCTCTCTCTCTCTCTCTCTCTCTCTCTCTCTCTCTCTCTCTCTCTCTCTCTCTCTCTCTCTCTCTCTCTCTCTCTCTCTCTCTCTCTCTCTCTCTCTCTCTCCTCTCTCTCTCTCTCTCTCTCTCTCTCTCTCTCTCTCTCTCTCTCTCTCTCTCTCTCTCTCTCTCTCTCTCTCTCTCTCTCTCTCTCTCTCCAGTTCAGATGCGCTCAAAAGGGGATGGTCGCAATAAGATTGCAGGGAGGAGACGGGCAGACGAAAGTACTCGAGCTGGAGTCAAAATCCGTGTTCGGGCTATGGTTCCCGCCAGTTGATGGAACGGTACACTTTAATGTTGCCTATTTTTTTAAGGGACTTAATCGTCACCAAATTGTACGCTCCTCGTTCGACCAAGTTAGATGTTAGTCTACAATCACCATTATATCACCATCCTTATCCTCACCTCAATCACTATTATCATTATAATCCCTTCATTTCATAAGCATGTCCTTTGAGAATTCCAGAAACGGTCTCAGATGGCTAATACATATAGAGGGGGCGAGAGAGGGATTGATTCACCACAAAAAGAGACCTGGAAATGTGTGTGCCTTTGTGGCCTCATAATTAACCAAACTGGAAAGGTGCGAATAGGTGTCTGTAGATGTGTAGTCTCAGCCTGGTCTGGTTGGTAGTCTATGGGCGACAGGTTGTCAGTGACTCTCAACTGCATGTGGAACATTTATTGGGGGTCGTGGGTGAGAAACGTTTGCCTTTTCTCGCGCGCACATGCTGTAGCCTACAACCTTAACATTTTTTTGTGTGATTAACGTTGGTTCATCCTCGATTATTTGAGCCTGTGAATTTTAACACTCAATCTGTATTCGCCATAGGACTGTTATAGCCAATACGAAAAGTTGATTTACTCACCGCTCACGTCCACCCGTAGCAACATGACTGACATGGCTCACCAGCGGTCCCTAGTGTTGTAGAACATCGACTGGCAAACAGTACATTCAATAATTGTTATTTTATGAAGGCCTATTAAAGTTTGGTGTAGCCTAATCTTATTTACGCATCTTCATTTGACCACATGCCAAATATTTAATGACGTGGGCTATCAATTACGCATTGAAGTAGGCTAGCCGATGTAAAATTGAGAAACATTTTTACTCTAATTTTAAATGTTTTAAACAAAATGTGCTAAAGCGACTGGGTTGCATGCATACAAGATGGTCTATGCATAAGCATCTACTTTTGTCTCACCCATCTTCCATTCCTTAACCTTGAGTGCTCAATAATAACAGAAGCCAATGACACCTCCATGAGATTGGAGTTGATATGCTGGCCCTTGGAGCGATGCTGGCCATGTGCCTCTTCCTGTCTCATTGTGAGCCTTTTGGCTGCAAGATAATGCTTTCTCTGTCCCAGAACTCAGTTGTCTGTCTGGCATCTCTCTCTCACTGACACTGAGTATACAAAACATTAACATTATTGAGTTGCACACTTCTGTCACAATAATATTGTATAAACACAATAACATACCTCGTGAAATAAAACACGGAATAGAGGCATACCAGTAAAGCGCGTCAACATAGAAACACGAAACAATCTCACACAAAGACATGAGGGGGAACAGTGGGAATAAATACATGTAGTGTGATTGGGAAATGAAAACCAGGTGTGCAGGGAACAAGACAAAACAAATGGATAAATGAAAAATGGAGCGGCGATGGCTAGAAAGCCGGTGACGTCGACGTCGAACAAGGAGAGGGAACGACTTCGGCGGAAGTCGTGACAGTAACCATCCCCCCATGATGCGCGGCTCCAGCAGCATGCCGACACCGGCCTCGGGGACGACCCGGAGGGCGAGGCGCTGGGCGATCCAGCCGGCGGCGGTGAATCTCCCGCAGCAGTTCAGGGTCCAACACATCCGCCACCGGAACCCAGCACCTCTCCTCCGGACCGTACCCCTCCCACTCCACGAGGTACTGAAGGCCCCCCGCCCGACGCCTCGAATCCAGGATGGAACGGACGGAGTACGCCGGGGCCCCCTCGATGTCCAGAGGGGGAGGAGGAACCCTCCCGCACCTCAGACTCCTGGAGCGGACCAGCCACCACCGGCCTGAGGAGAGACACATGGAACGAGGGGTTAATATGGTATTCGGGGGGCGTTGTAACCTGTAACATACCTCGTTCACTCTCCTCTGGACTTTAAATGGCCCCACTAACCGCGGGCCCAGCTTCCGGCAGGGCAGGCGGAGGGGCAGGTTTCGGGTCGAGAGCCAGACCCGGCCTCACTGCGGTGACGGTCCACGCTGGTCTTTTGGCGCAGCGCGGCCTGCTGGAGGTGACCATGGGCGGCTTCCCATGTCTCCTCCGCTCGCATGAACCAATCGTCCACCAATCAGGAGCCTCGGTCTGACTCTGAAGCCACGGTGCCAGAACCGGCTGGTACCCCAGAGGAGGGTGATGATGACCAGAGGAGGGTGATGTGTGGGCCCAATAGATCAACAGCTCCCACACGACCGGCGCTACCAGGCAGGTGGCCGGGAGAATGGGAGTCTGATCCATGGGCCGCTCCTCTGTGTCATACAGCCGGGACAGTGTGTCTGCCTTCACATTCTGTGAACCTGGTCTTTAGGACAGGGTAAACACAAAACGGGTAAAGAACATGGCCCCCTTGCCTGACGAGGATTCAGTCTCCTAGCTGCCAGGATGTACTCCAGGTTGCGGTGGTCAGTCCAGATGAGGAAAGGGTGTTTAGCACCCTCAAGCCAATGTCTCCACACCTTCAAAGCCTTAACCACAGCCAACAGCTCCCGGTCCCCCACATCATAGTTCCGCTCCGTCGGGCTGAGCCTCTTCGAGAAGAAAGCACAGGGGCGGAGCTTCAGTGGCGTACCCGAGCGCTGAGAGAGCATGGCTCCTATCCCAGCCTCGGACGCGTCAACCTCCACTATGAACGCCAAAGAGGGATCCGGGTGGGCCAGCATGGGAGCCGAGGTAAACAGAGCTCTTAGGGGCCCAAAAGCCCTGTCCGCCTCAACCGACCACTGCAGACGTACAGGACCCCCCTTCAGCAGTGAGGTAATGGGAACAGCCACCTGGCCAAAACCCCAGATAAATCTCCAGTAGTATTTGGCAAACCCTAAAAATCGCTGCACCTCCTTTACCGTGGTGGGAGTCGGCCAATTACGCACGGCTGCAATGCGGTCACTCTCCATCCCCACCCCTGATGTGGAAATGCTGAAAGAACAGGCATTTCTCAGCCTTGACTTACAGGTCATGCTCCAACAGTCTTCCAAATACCTTGCGCACCAAGGACACATGCTCGGCGCATGTAGCGGAGTATATCAGAATGTCATTGATATACACCACTACATCCTGCCCGTGCAGGTCCCTGAAAATCTCGTCTACAAAGGATTGGAAGACTGATGGAGCATTCATCAACCCATACAGCATGACGAGGTACTCATAATGCCCTGAGGTGGTACTAAACGCTGTCTTCCACTCGTCTCCCACCCGGATACGCATCAGGTTGTACGCACTCCTGAGATCCAGTTTAGTGAAGAAGCGCGCCCCGTGCATTGACTCAATCGCCGTGGCGATAAGAGGTAGTGGGTAACTGTACCTCACCGAGATTTGATTGAGACCTCGATAGTCAATGCACGGGCGCAGACCTCCATCCTTCTTCTTCACAAAAAATAAACTCGAGGAGGTGGGTGAAGTGGAGGACCGAATGTACCCCTGACACAGGGATTCGGCGACATATGTCTCCATAGCCGCCATCTCCTATTGCGACAGGGGATACCCGTGATTCCTGGGAAGTGCTGCGTCTACCAGGAGATTTATCGCACATTCCCCCCGTCGATGGGGTGGTAATTGAGTCGCCATCTTTTTACAGAAGGCGAGAGCTAAATCGGCATATTCTGGGGGAATGCGCACGGTGGAGACCTGGTCTGGACTTTCCACCGTGGTAGCACCAACAGAAACCCCTACACACCTCCCAGAGCACTCTCGTGACCACCCCGTGAGAGCCCTCTGTTGCCAGGAAATGGTGGGGTTATGACGAGCCAACCAGGGAAGGCCTAGTACCACGGGAAACGCATTTGAGTCAATGAGGAAGAGACTGATTCTCTCCTCATGACCCCCCTGCATCTCCATGGCCAGGGAGATGGTGGCTTCCTTGATTAGCCCGGACCCTAATGGTCGACTATCCAGAGCGTGCACTGGGAAAGGTCTAACCACAGGAAGAATGGGGATCCCTAAACTAAGGGCGAACGCTCTGTCGATAAAGCTCCCAGCTGCGCCTGAATCGACGAGCGCCTTATGCTGGGAATGCGGGGAAATCTCAGGAAAACAAACAGGTACAAACAGGTGGACAACAGAGGACTCTGGATGAGAGTGGTGCAGACTCACCTGGGGTGACGCCAGAGTGCCCTGCCTGCTGCCTCGACTCCCAGAGGGACCAACCCGGCACCGACCGGCAGTTTGCCCTCTGCAGCCACAGATGGTGCACGTGAAGAAGGCCCCTCCTCCAGCCTCCCTACGCGCAGCCCCTCCCAGCTCCATGGGCACCGGAGCGTGGGTGCTGGAAGATGGAACCGACAGAGCCCCCTCTGGACGTCCGCAGGTGACCAGCAGGTTATCCAACCGGATGGACAAATCCACCAGTTGGTCAAAAGTGATGGTGGCATCCCTGCAGGCCAACTCCCGTCAGACGTCCTCGTTTAGGCTGCATCTGTAAGGGTCGATGAGGGCCCTGTCATTCCATCCTGCTCCGGCGGCCAAGGTCTGGAATTCCAGTGTGAACTCCTGTGCGCTCCTTGTCCCCTGCCTCAAATGGAAGAGCCGTTCCACCACCGCTCTTCCTTCGGGTGGATGGTCGAAGACGGCCCGGAAGCGGGAACTCCTCGAAGTGGTCCAACGGCGCGTCTCCTTCTCCCCATACGGCGTTTGCCCACCCAGAGCTCTCCCCGAGAGGCATGAGACAAGGGCGGACACTCTCTCCCTTCCCGGGGAGCTGGGTGAACGGTGGCCAGGTATAGGTCCAGTTGTAAGAGGAACCCCTGGCACTGTGCTGCCGTCCCATCATACTCCCTGGGAAGGGAGAGATGCATCCCACTGGAACTGGATCGGGACGGGTAGAGGTAATCCCGGTTGCGCTGGTCGAGGTGCTCTCCCAGCGGTCCATGGTCTGGACAACGCGATCCATCATGGCACCGAGATGATGCAGCATTGCCGAGTGTTCCTGGACGTGCTCCTCGACTCCTCTGACCGGGGTACCTGCTCGTGCTGACTCCATGGTTAGTATGAGATTCTGTCAATGGCGTGCGTACTGGGAGCGGAGTCAGGTGCAGGAGAGCAGAGAGTTGTGAACAGGCGCACACTTTATTAAGGCAGGAGAAACCAACAGACGGACGCCACTGAATCGAAACCTCCAGCCAATGCAAAAGTGCAAATGCGCAAACAGTCACAATAATATTGTATAAACACAATGAGATACTTTGTGAAATAAAACACGGAATAAACGCATACCAGTAAAGCTAGTCAACATAGATACGTAACACGAAACAATCTCACACAAAGACACTAGGAATAAATACATGTAGTGTGATTGGGGAATGAAAACCAGGTGTGCAGGGAACAAGACAAAAAAAATGGATAAATGAAAAATGGAGCGGCATTGGCTAGAAAGCCGGTGACGTCGACCGCCGAACAAGGAGAGGGGCCGACTTCGGCGGAAGTCGTGACAGATGCCCTTTGGGTGGTGGACCATTCTTGAGACACAAGAGAAACTGTTGAGCATGAAAAAACCATCAATGTTGCAGTTCTTGAGACACTGAACACACTGGCTTTCAGATTTGTTTTTAAAGCCACCCATCAGAGTAAATGTCATTCTGGTTAATTTGCCCTGTTGTATTGTGAGCAAATGTTAAGGTTGAACACCGACACATGTTACTTTAATGAGGTTTACACATGTGTATGAGTACCTCAAGAACTTTTTTTCTCAATTGCTAAAACACAATTTCTGAAACCTTTTCTGAAAACATTAAACACAAAACCTCATCTTCAAGCACTATTTACATAACCTCTGACTCTCGCAAAATGAAACATTCACCTCAAAACAGTTTTACCTGTGTTCAAAATCAAACACTGCTCTCAAATCATAAACAAAGTGATCAAAATGATATACACTCTCAAGCAGTCAGTAAACAATACACCGAAAAATAGAAAACACATTGTTCAAAACTTCTACATTTTTAATCTAACAAAATATTCATATTTTTCCGTCATTGTCTTTTGATGAACGAAAACATGTTCTATCATAGTAGCTCAAAATTTATCAGAAATTACTACTCTGCTTTGCTCTTTGCAATTTAGTTTTTTGTTCTTCCTCCTCCTTGTACCCCTATTTTTACAGTACTGTACCCTGCATCTCACAAAGTTGTCCTTTGTCTCTGTGATACTGTAATTCTTGTTCTTTGTTGATATGAACCTGCAACCAGTCAAAATCTTTTGAGCAGTCAGTACTGTTAATAAATTGAAAGCACAATGTTCAGGGCCATACAATTTGTCCATTGTACAGTATACAGCCTACAATGCACTGTACTACAGTACACAATACTAAAAGGGACAAAAATCAAAGGGTCAGGCCAGAGCACTTCGTCGACATCACAAGCAATATTGTCCCTCCTTGGCAACGGGGGAAGAAGCCTCTTGTGTGCCGTATCCAGCCCTGACATGATTCCTCACCTATATCACCACAGGCTAAATCCATGGCTTGCAGCAGATTTACTCTGGTGTAGGGTTGTCTATCTTACACTTTCCATCTCCAAGAGGAGAAAAACTCCTCAACCGGATTCAGGAAAGGCGAGTATCGAGGGAGGTACAAGTTCATAAACTGCCCATTGATGTTAAACCATTCCCTTACCTGAGCAGCTCGGTGGAAACTGACATTGTCCCACACTATCACATAGGTGGGAATGGGATTCTCATTTAGCTCTTGACCCTGCTGCTCTTGAACCTGCTTCTCAAATAAAATCTCTTAGATTGGCAATAAATCTTAGAAGGTGCTGGGTGTTATATGGCCCGAGCATAACATGGTGATGGAGAAGATTGTGACATTGCCACCTCGTTGACCAGGGACTTCAACAATGGCCCGCTGTCCAATCATGTTTCGGCCTCTCCTTCTCCTCTTTGTTAGATTGAAGCCTGCTTCATCGACAAAGATAAACTCATGGGGTCTGTCCAAGGATTCCAAGTCAAATATTGTCTGTGTAGAAATACAATACACTGTATGTAGGATTTTGTAAGTCGTACAGAGACAGTGCTATACTGTAGAGTACAATTAGGCTTCTGATTCACATACATTGTATGCACTGAAGAGGAATGTCATTCACATAGTATGTGTTAGTACTGTAGACAATCTGGATTACAGTAAATGTTTCTGAATGTACATTTACTTGCACATACTGAGCTCGCAGTTCTTTCACCCTTGGTGAGTTGCGCTCAAAAGGTACTCTGTATACTTGTTTCATTCGCATCCTGTTACGATGGAGGACACGGTCAATTGTGGAAATGCTCACACTGTCGATTCCCTGGAAGTGTGTGTTGTCTTGTATCACTCGTTCCTGGATTTCTCTGAGTCGTATTGCATTATCTTGAAGGACCATGCCAACTATAACGGCCTCTTGCTCCCGAGTGAATATAGCTGTCCTTCCACCTGCATGTGGCAGTCTTGCAATTCTACAAAAAGTAGTTGTGCAGTTACAAAACATATTCATGCAGTACAATACATACAGTGATTAACTTTACAAATGTCTATTGAAACAGCTGCATATAGTGTAGTACAGTAAATTTGCAATTACAAAAATACAGTAGTATACTGTACCTGTTCTCTTCTCTGAATGTCCTTACTATGGTGGACACAGAAAATCGGCTCAAATTGGGTTGCACTCTAAGTCCTGCTTCCCTCATTGTCAGTCCATGGACAAGAACATGGTCTATAACTGTTGCTCGAATTTCATCAGATATTTCCACTCTTTGTCTTCCTCTTCATCCTCCTCTTCCTCTTTCTTGCCCTCCTCCTCCTCCGCACTCGTCCTCATCCTCTCACATTGTTTCTTCTATCCATTCTCAGACTTTCTCCTTCCCACCTTCAACAACCTGTTTGCTCTCTGAACTGGCTTATATTGGTTGTGTGGCATCATTTGAAACAGGTTAAATCAATTTTGAGTGGTTGTGTTCAATCAATGACATGTGTTCTCTATTTGTATTTGATTGTTGCCACTTGTGTTTACCAGTATGGATGACATGTGCATTAGAGTGCAGAATGTGTTTTGAGAATGAGAATTGGTTTAGAGTTTTGCTGAAAGGTCTAAGTGAGATCTGCAAATTGTGTTTTACCATGTGAAATGGTTTAAGGTATTGACAACAGACTGCATAATGAGCTAAATGAGTCCGGGCAGCTGGGAACTTTGTTCAGCCAATGGGTTTTAGTGTTTTAGCAATTGAGAAAAACTGTAATTGTTGGTGAACCAGTGCCATTTACTGTATTGTAGATTGCAAATAATGATTACAGAACCGTAACAGATTTAGATCGCTTACAGTAGATATTCCTATACATTTCAGCCATACTTGCTGGTAAAATTTCTTCCACTTTCATAGCCCTGAAACACAATTCCTGCCTGTTATACACCATCAAAGGAGGTCGAGGTCATTTCACGAGTCATTTACACACCATACTCTCCCATTCCCCTGGAACAGAGTGAATAATATAGCTATTGCAATGCCCGTTGATAATGTAATTTCTCAACATATGAAATGTCATAGTAAATAAGCAAATTGATCACTAGGAAGGCAATTTAAGTCTTATGAAAGTGAAATGTATGGCACTGCCTGTGACAGTAGGCCTACGATAAATTGGATCTAGATTGATATGATGAAATTGATCTAAATGACGGTGGGGCATCTACATCCCCTCTGGTCTGTGTGTGTTTGACAGTCCTTGGCAGTAGACTCTCACCCTCCAGGCACTCACTTCTTTTGTAATCAATGCCCTGATTTGGTTGAGTGCCTCGATCTCCCCATCTTTCATCTCTCCCTCTTCCCCTCCCTTCCCTTCTTCCCATTTCTTATCGGTTTACCCTGTTCCTTGACTCCACCCTGTATTAGCCATATTCCCCTGTGCAGCATACAAAGTACATAATAATAACATATTAGAATGATTATTAATAATTAATAATATCAATAATAATCATAGTACAAACATAACATCTCCTTCTTGTAATTGTATTAAATTCTATGAAATGTAGTATACATTAAATGCATGCCGGCTTGTAGCTGCTCCATCTACTGGACAGATGCTAACACTGTAATAACCACATAACAACGGAAGGTGTAAAGAATGTGTCCTCTATACACAGTGTCTCTGTTTGTTTTCAAATGGGATCTGAGTGGTATCCATGGGAGTGGAGAAAGACAAACACTCCAGGTGGGAAATGGATCTCCTTCAAATGAGATATTGCCAAGAAAGCAACAGGACAAAAGGAAAGCCATGCCCATGTGAACTAGAGAATCTGGCTATTGGATGGACACAGGACAATGGTTCCTTATGAATGAGACAGGCCGACAGAGACAGCGAGATACTGAGATAGATTAATTTGGTGAAGCAAATGCATCAAACAATCCCTCCATTGTTTCCTTGGTTACCACAGTCTAGGGGAAATCTTCAGATTTCCTTGAGACTTGTTACGGTAGAATGAGGACAAACCACACACCAAAGGCTGTCACACAAATAGAGAGAAAGAATCATAAGGCAACACGGGTAGCACAATCCCATTCATTCTTTTCAGACAGCAATATATACGAGAGGAATACATTTTTTCTGTTCTTATTTTACCTTAAATGAATAATACAATAGCTGTCAGTCTGTTTTACACCTTCAGTGTACATCCATATTCACAACTCCAAACTGATAACCCAACACCCACCATATCTACAGGGGAAGGAAGAGGGGTGGCGACATAAAAGTGCTTGGACGTGCATGTGTCCTCCTGAAAAGAGGGAATAACGGTCCAGTGAAGAACCAGCACAATATAGAGTCTAGGTTACTATGATACAGGGTCATACAGGATCTACAAATGTACCTTTCAGTAATGATAATGGCGATGGCCTTGCACAAATGTCAAGGGTGGGTTTTTATCTTTTTGATTTGATGACTTGACTCTGGCTGAGTGAAGGGCCACTCTCAGAACCCTGGGGTGTATTCATTATGCAGATTCTGTTGCAAAACGTTTTGTCTGTTGCAAAATGTTTTCTAACAGAAACCGTTTACTTCAAACGGAAAACATTTTGCCCACGAAAGAGAGAGTTTCTATCGGACAAATTCAGGCAGGTCCCTGAACTGACATCTAGTTACAAAATGGTGCCAACATGGTGGCTGGGCAACTAATTGTGTTTGGTGTGTAATCACCAATGCCACCAACCAGCGACGTCTTCTGCAGGCAATGTTGACTCTTTCAAAGCCCACAGCTTGAGTACATCGTTTCCAACATCTGCCAACATCTTATGTTATCTTTGGTAATCCTGAATAGTGAATACACCTCAGATCAGATCTTAGTATCACTGTGATGAAATACTCAGTACATTCTTGGAAGAAGAATGCAATTCTAAAGCTTCTTTATGGATGAAGAGGGAAACACCATTTGGAAAGAGGTACAGAAGCTGTGCAAAACAGCCACAAAACCACAAGAAAACATAGCATCAATACAGAAAGAAGATATTACAATACAGTCATGTTTGACAGATTTATATATTATGGTAGCATTATCTTAGTACAAACAATAAAGAGAATTCCATGACTAAACCTTGATAAAGCACAACTAAAAGTACACTTGAAATTATCTTGAATTATTATCATATAGTTATAAATCAGACCTAAATTTAAATATTTACAGTAATTCGTCTCAGGTAGGGGATATAATAAATGATGACCTATCAGAACACCCTCAACAGGTGCAAAGGACAAACTTTGGTCTAGAACACACACACCGTTCTGTCTCTCTCTGACTAACTCCTTAGGGCTTAGGCTAATGTTGGCTGTGTCTGAGAGGAAAGTGACAGATTACCTGGCTCCAATGTGGGCTGTGTATGAGAGTGCAAGACTAGTTGTTCTGTTGAGGCAGGAATCTGAGAAGGAACTCTCCCACTCCCAGGAAGTAGACCACCTGTGCGATGCCAAAGAGGGGAGCAATGACCAGAGCACGGCAGTACGCCCCCTTCAGGAAAGCAGAGGGACCCTCTTGGCGCAGAATCTTCCTGTTAAACAAGAGGGTCGTGATATAGTGGTGTATCTACAGTACCAGTCAAAAGTTTGGATACACCTACTCATTCAAGGGTTTTTCTTTATTTTTTACTATTTTCTTAATTGTAAAATAATAGTGAAGACATCAAAACTATTAAATAACACATGTAATCATGTAGTATCCAGAAAAGTGTTAAACAAATGAAAATAGATTTTATATTTGAGATTCTTCAAAATAGCGACCCTTTGCCTTTATTAAAGCTTTGCACACGCTTGGCATTCTCTCAACCAGCTTCACCTGGAATGCTTTTTTGAAGGAGTTCCCACATATACTGTGCACTTGTTGGTTGCTTTTCCTTCACTCTGCAGTCCAACTCATCCCAAACCATCTCAATTGGGTTGAGGTCAGGCAAAGGGTGGCTACTTTGAAGAATCTAATATATAAAATATATTTTAATTTGTTTAACACTTTTTTGTTTATTACAAGATTCAATAGGTATCACGTTTCAGGTAAGACCCAGATGCAGGCAACGTCGAAGTAACAACAGTTTATTAATTCGAACAGGGGCAGGTCAAGGGCAGGCAGAGGTCAGTAATCCAGATAGGTGGGGCAAAGGTAAAGGATGGCAGGCAGGCTCAGGTCAGGCAAAGGTCAGTAATCCAGAAAGGTGGGGCAAAGGTACAGGACGGCAGGCAGGCTCAGGGTCAGAGCAGGCAGAATGGTCAACACCGGGAAAACTAGGAAACAGGAACAATCGAAAGACAGGCTCTGCAAGAAAAACGCTGGTAGGCTTGACGAAACAAAACGAACTGGCAACAAACACACAGAGAACACAGGTATAAATACACAGGGGATAATGGGGAAGATGGGTGACACCTGGAGGGGGTGGAGACAATCACAAAGACAGGTGAAACAGATCAGGGTGTGACAATAGGTGTTATTTCATAGTTTTGATGTCTTCACCATTATTACTATTAAAATAGTAAAATTTAAGAAAAAACCTTGAATGAGTAGGTGTGTCGAAACCTTTGACTGGTACTGTATATTCTGGTACTGTATATTCTAGCCTAAAATGCCTTCTCCGTTTATTTCATAGTACCAGTAGATGTTGTAATGTTCTACCATCAGATAATATGGATATAATTGATCAGAAAGGGCCTGTCAAAACCAGGAGGGAAGCAGTGGAAGAGTTAGAGTGAGAAGGAGAGGTTACCTGATGCAGTCTGTCACTCCGCCGTAGGTGTCCTCCTGACTTCCCCGTGTCATGGTCTGAATTCTGGTCTTAATCACTGTAATACACATACTGTATCAATTGGCTTACAGGGCACATGGCAGGCATAATCAAATCACATTTTATTTGTCACATGCGCTGAATACAACAGGTAGACCTTACCATGAAATGCTTACTTACAAGCCCTTAACCAACAATGCAGTTGTAAGAAAAATAAGAGTTAGGGCCTTTCTATGACACTGACTGGTATATAGCTCCTGGATGACAGGAAGCTTGGCCCCAGTGATGTACTGGGCCATACGTACTACCCTTTGTAGCCCCTTGCGATCGGAGGCCGAGTAGTTGCAATACCAGGCAGTGATGTAACCAGTCAAGATGCTCTCGATGGTGCAGCCGTAGAACTTTTTGAAAATCTGAGGACCCATGCCAAATCTTTGGGGGAATAGGCATTGTCCTGCCCTCTTCACGACTGTCTTGGTGTGTTTGGACCATGATAGTGTGTTGGTGATGTGGACACTATGGAACTTGAAGCTCTCAGCCTGCTCCAGTACAGCCCTGTCGATGTGAATGGGGACATGCTCGGCCCTCCTTTTCGTGTAGTCCACAATCATCTCCTTTGTCTTAATCACATTGAGGGAGAGGTTGTTGCTCTGGCAACACACTTTCAGGTCTCTGACCTCCTCCCTATAGGCTGTCTCATTGTTGACGGTGATCAGGCCTACCACCGCTGTGTCGTCTGCAAACTTAATGATTGTGTTAGAGTCGTGCGTGGCCACACAGTCATGGGTGAGCAGGGAGTACAGGAGGGGACTAAGTATGTGCCCCGTGTTAAGGATCAGCGTGGCGAATGTGTTGTTGCCTACCCTTACCACCTAGGGGCGGCCAGTGAGGAAGTCCAGGATCCAGTTACAGAGGGAGGTGTTTAGTCCCAGGGTCCTTAGCTTAGTGATGAGCTTTGAGGTCACTATGGTGTTGAACGCTGAGCTGTAGTCAATGAACAGCATTCTCACGTAATTGTTCATTTTGTACAGGATGGAAAGGGCAGTGTTGAGTGCAGTAGAGATTGCGTCATCTGTGGATATGTTGGGGCGGTATGCAAATTGTAGTGGATCTAGGGTTTCTGAGCTGATGGTGTTGATGTGAGCCATGACCAGCCTTTCAAAGCACTTCATGGCTACAGACGTGAGTGCTATGGGTTGGTAGTCATTTAGGCAGGTTACCTTGGTGTTCTTTGGCACAGGGACTATGGTGGTCTACTTGAAACATGTAGGTATTACAGACTCGGCCAGGGACAGTTTTAAAATGTCAGTGAAGGCACTTGCCAGTAGGTCAGCGCATGCTCGGAGTACACGTCCTGGTAACCATCTGGCCCTGCGGCCTTGTGAATGTTTACCTGTTTAAAGATATTACTCATGGGCCTCCCGAGTGGCACAGTGGTCTAAGGCACTGCATCGCAGTGCTAGAGTCGTCACTACGGACTCATGTTCAATCCCGGGCTGTATCAGAACTGGCCATGATCGGGAGTCCCATAGGGCGGCGCACAATTGGCAATGTTTCCTCCAACACATTGGTGCGGATGGTTTCCGGGTTAAGTGGGTGGGTGTTAAGAAGCACAGTTTGGTGGGTCATGTTTTGAAGGATACATGACTCGACCTTCGCCTCCCAAGCCATGTGGGGAGTTGCACCGATGAGACAAGATCGAAAAGGGGGTAAACATTTTTTTTTAAAGGTCTTAGTCACATCGACTGCGGCAAGTGTGATCATACTGTCATCTGGAACAGTTGGTGCTCTCATCCATGCTTCAGTGTTGCTTGCCTTGAAGCACGCATAGAAGTCATTTAGTTCATCTGGTAGGCTTGTGTCACTGGTCAGCTCCCCTTTGTAGTCCGTAATAGTATGCAAGCCTTGCCACATCCAACGAGCGTTGGAGCCGGTGTAATAGGACTCAATCTTAGTACTGTATTAACACATTGCCTGTTTGATGGTTCGTCTGAGGGCATAGCAGGATTTCTTATTAGCGTCCGGGTTAGAGTCTCGCTCCTTGAAAGCGGCAGCTCTACCTTTTAGCTTAGTGCAGATGTTGCCTGCAATCCATGTCTTCTGGTTGGGGTATGTACGTAATATTCCTCAATGAAATCGGATGAGTCTCGGAACATGTAACAGTCTTTGCTAGCAAAATAGTCCTGTAGCTTAGCCTGTTGAGGACAGAGGGCGCTGTTTTCACTTTGGGGGAAAATCGTGCCCAATTTAAACGGCCTCGTACTCAATTCTTGCTCGTACAATATGCATATTATTATTACTATTGGATAGAAAACACTCCCTAGTTTCTAAAACCGTTTGAATTATATCTGTGAGTAAAACAGAACTCCTTTTGCAGCAAACTTCCTGACAGGAAGTGGAAAATCTGAAATCGATGCACTGTTCTAGGACCTGACTATTAAAGTCCTTGATATTTATTAGTTTAGATGCACTTCATACGTCTTCCACTAGATGTCGACAGGCAGTGAGAGAAGAAATGGAGTGTGTAACTTTTTTTTATTTTTTTTTATTTTATTTTTAAAATAAATCAAATCCAGGTCCCTTCACGCGCTCTCCAGAAAACAGGAAATTGGTGACACGTCTTGCCGAGAGCTATTATTCGACCCCAGATCAAGTTACACACTCCGGCCTCCCGGGTGGCGCAGTGGTCTAGGGCACTGCATCGCAGTGCTAACTGCGCCACCCGGGAGGCCGGAGTGTGTAACTTGATCTGGGGTCGAATAATAGCTCTCGGCAAGACGTGTCACCAGTTTCCTGTTTTCTGGAGAACGCGTGAAGGGACCTGGATTTGCCTTTTGAAAAGCTGTCGTTATGGACGACTAATATCTCCGGCTTTGATTTTATTTGATACATGTGACAATATCATCGTAAAGTATGTTTTTTCAATATAGTTTAATCAGATTACTGAAATTTTTTCGGGAGTTTTGCCGTGTTCCGTTCTCTGAGTTTGTTGACGATGGAGAGTTCGCGCCACTTGGCAAGTGTGCTTGCTAAATCGAGAGGGAAAAAGGCCGTTCTAAAAACCAAACAACGATTGTTCTGGACAAAGGACCCCTTGTACAACATTCTGATGGAAGATCAGCAAAAGTAGGACCCATTTTATGATGTTATTTCATATATCTGTCATACATGTTAACTAGTAGTTGGCGGCCAGGTTTTGGGCACGCTCTCGCCATAATGTAAACTGCATATCGTAATGAAGCTATTTTTAGAATTCTAACACGCCGATTGCATTAAGAACTAGTGTATCTATCATTTCCTATACAACATGTATTTTTTTGTTATGTTTATGAATAGTTATTTGGTCAGAATATGTGTGTCAGAAAAAGTGTCAGAAAAATATATAGATGTTCACAGAATGTTGGTTCTGTGAGGAGCTGAGGATTTAACCTCCAGACCCTCTCGTTTGGTACGATGTCACCCAATCTCAGGGAGAAGGTGAGTGGACTGTGGTCCGAGATTATAATATCATGATACTTCACATTATAGGTATAGGGGAGTAGTTTAGCATCAACCAAAAAGTAGTCAATTCGAGTATAAACATTGTGAACATGAGAGTAAAAGGAGTATTCCCTACCCGTAGGGTTAGTGATCCTCCATATATCAAATAAGTTAGAATTCTTTATGTAGGTATTCAAGAATTCACTTGAATAGGAGGTGGGGGTTCGCCGGGTAGAGGATCTGTCCAAATATTGGTCTAGCACACAGTTAAGGTCCCCTCCAATGACCAGGTTAGTATGGGAGATATCTGGAATCAGGGCAAGGACTCTTTTGAAAAAAGAGGGGATATCAATGTTTGGCCCATAGATATTTAGTAGAGTTACAGAAGTAGAGTGGATCTCTCCTATTACGATCACATAACGACCTTCTTTATCCACAATAGTGGTTTTATGTAGAAAGGGAATTCCTTTCCGTACCAGAATCTCTGTGCCTCTCGTTTTGGCAGAGAAGTTAGAGTGATACACTTGCCCCACCCACCTACATTTAAGTCTGCTATGAGAATTATTTTTCAGATGGGTTTATTGCAAAAATATAATATCAGACGAGAGTGCTTTCAAGTGGGCTAGGACCTTGCCTCTCTTAATTGGTTCGTTTAAACCCTTGACATTCCAGGAAGTGAATGTGAGCCCCGCCCCCCTCTCAGTTGTAGTTCCTATGGTGGTCTGCATAACATGTAACTCAATAAAAAGGTAAGAAAGCGCACCAAACCATCACGATCAGCATATGTAGCAGCTACACCCGAGCAGTATCCAACCAGCCCCCCCCCCCTGCTAACACCTTTACTTCCCACCCTGTTCCCCTACTTTCCCCACTATTTACCCCCCCCCGATCAACCCACCTTTAACAGGCATACACAAATAGGAGAGAAAAAAAATAGAAAAAAATAAATAAACACATTGTCTGGCCGATGCCAAAAAAGCACGGCGCGACCTCGAACAAGAGGTGAAACAAAAATAAAATCCCAACTATACGTTCACCTCTCACTATCCTAGAACTTCTACTAACATATGAACTGAGGAGGCTCCCGCGAATAAAGTGTTCAATTAGCATCTAATAAACCTAAAGAGAATAAGTTGCAACTTAAACGTATTGCGCACTTAAGCGTCATCTTGGGTCAATCCCTGAGATAAGCAAGATATAGCATCACAAGATTATATTGCTAAGCAATGCCGGTCTAAACATGAACCATCCGCAACCGACTTAGACAGCCGTACATTTACATATTGTGGGTTAGATCGGAAACAAGAATTTTTCTAACTTAAACGTACCCCCCAGTCAGAAAAGAAATAAATAAAAAGGTTATATATATATAGATATATATATACATATATATACATACATACATATATATACATACATATATACATACATATACACACACACATACATACATACATACACATACATACACACATACATACAAACACATATACATACACACATACACACACATACATACACACACACACATCCCCAAAAAATACATATAAAAGTATATATTTAAAAAAACATATACATATACACACACACACCCATACATATATACATATGCATATATACACATACTTACACATACATACAGAAACATTCATGCCCCAGAGTAATAATCTACACTAATTTAAAATATACACATACATAATAGTAAAATGCTAAGAGAAAATAATTATAAAGTACAAATAATAATTATATGTACGCACACCTACACAGACACTACAGAGGGCTGGTGGGGATCTAATCGGGAGAGCGGCCCTCGGCTAAAACAAAGGCAGAACGGCACAAAACATCAACTTGCTATCCGGGTGTCTGTGTCTGCCCCTTCCCAACCATCACCCCCAGTCCCCTGCAAGCAATAAATAAATGGTATTGTAATAACAATAAATGTAAGAATTGAAAAATAAATAACGAAACAAAACAAAAAATGGGGGAATATAAGTATATTCATCCGAAAGTGTCAATGATCAAACCTGGAAGGCATCCCAAATAGGCATCGCTCTGAACACAGCCAGAATGAAAGTGACTTTAACTGAGAGCTCAGACCGCCCTCCACAGCATCTTACATGTTCGGTAGCCCTTGTTGAGAACATTCAATACGGTTTCACCCGTTATGGTATAGTATGGATTCGATTCCATGAGCAGACCCTAACACACAATGACAAGGCACTCTAACCTGTACGGGGGATTGGCGTATGTTCCCGGATAAACTTCTCTGCGTCCAAAACCGAGGAGAGCCAAATCTTCTCACCGGAAGGCGGGGTAATTCTTAGTCTTGCAGGGAAGAGCAAGGCTGGGCGAAGATGGAGTTTGTAGAGTTTGGTCATGACATCTCTGTAGCCGCCGCGGTGCTTTGCCACATCGGGCGCATAATCATCATAGACACGGAAGGGGTGCCCTTTATGTAACAGGTTGCCCCTCATTCGGGCCTCGCGCAGGATAAGATCCTTGGTCTTGAAACTGTGACAACAGATGATTACTGGGCGAGGACGTTGGCCCGGTCCAGGCACTGGGACAAGGGCGCGATGTGCACGGTCCAGCTGGGGGTCCGAAGCCAAAACATCCGATCCCATTGCATCCTTCAATAGCTTGGCGAAGAAGTCGGTGGGGCGAGAGCCCGCCTCTACCCCCTCTGCCAGACCAACAACGCGAAGGTTATTACGTCTGGAACGGCCCTCCAGGTCGACCACTTTCACAGAAAGCCTCTGCACACTACCCTGCAGTGTACCCATAGCTTCTCTAACTTGTCGATCCTACCAGCGTTGAATTCAGAAGCCCTCTCAAGGTCCACAATACTCTGGCCCTGCGAAGCGGTCGTTCGAATGGTGCTCTCGATTTTGGTGTCCAGTTCAGCAATAGTAGCCTTAAGATCCTCAGCTAAAGCAACACATAGTTCTCACAAAGCCTGGGTAAGTTCTTTAAGTGTCACGTTGTTGCCTGTGCCTTCCGCCATGTCTGTCTCGTTGTTTGGTGTGGAGTAGGCCTCCGATGTGGATTTATTGTCCTTTGGTCGCTTATTACTCGGCATTTTTACACAGAAAGTTACAATGTTGTATTAGAAAGAAACGTTTGTTGTAAAAAGTATCATAAAGTAGGTTAAGTTAGATTATTTCGCAAAAAAGTTGCAGGAGCCTCTCACACACCGCCGTTCACTCCAACATGCTAGCTCCGCCCCTCTAAATATGCACATTTCCGAACAAAACATAAGTGTAGGTATAACCTGATGTTATAGGACTGTCATCTGATGAAGCTTATCAAGGTTAGTCAAAAATTATATATCTTGCTGGTTTATTCGCTATCACTAACGTGCCTATTGCTATCGCTAACGTGCCTTGATGAATGAATGCGGTAGTGTGGTAGGCTATTGTAGTAAGCTAATATAATGCTATATTGTGTTTTCGCTGTAAAACACTTAAAAAATAGGAAATATTGGCTGGATTCACAAGATGTTTGTCTTTAATTTGCTGTACACCATCAATTTTTCAGAAATGTTTTATGATGAGTATTCAGGTATTTGACGTTGGTGTCTGTAATTACTCTGGCTGCTTTGGTTCTATTTCTGACGGTAGCTGTGATTGTAGCTGCAATGTAAAACTGATTTATACCTCAAATATGCACATTTTTCGAACAAAACATAGATTTATTGTATAACATGTTATAAGACTGTCATCTGATGAAGTTGTTTCTTGGTTAGTTTGGTTGGTTCTTGGTTAGTTAGGTTGGCTTTGTGCATGCTACCTGTGCTGTGAAAAATGTCTGTCCTTTTTTGTATTTGGTGGTGAGCTAACATAAATATATGTGGTGTTTTCGCTGTAAAACATTTTAAAAATCGGACATGTTGACTGGATTCACAAGATGTGTATCTTTCATTTGCCGTATTGGACTTGTTAATGTGTGAAAGTTAAATATTTCAAAAAAATATATTTTGAATTTCGCGCTCTGCCTTTTCAGTGGAATGTGGGAGGAGTTCCGCTAGCGGAACACCAGAGCCAGACAGGTTAGCATCTGCGTCATCTGACCACCTCTGTATTGAGCGAGTCACTGGTACTTCCTCCTTTAGTTTTTGCTTGTAAGCAGGAATCAGGAGGATAGAATTATAGTCTGATTTGCAAAATGGAGGGTGAGGGAGAACTTTGTATGCGTCTTTGTGTTTGGAGTAAAGGTAGTCTAGAGTTTTCCCCCCTCTTTTTGCACATGTAACAGGTAAAAACGGATTTTAGTTTCTCTGCATTAAAGTCCCCGGTCACTAGGAGCACCGCCTCTGGATGAGCATTTTCTTGTTTGCTTATGGCTTTATACAGCTCATTGAGTGTGGTCTTAGTGCCAGCATCGGTTTGTAGTGGTAAATAGACAGCTACGAAAAATATAGATGAAAACTCTCTTGGTAAATTGTGGGGTCTACAGCTTATCATGAGATACTCTACCTCAGGTGAGCAAAACCTTGAGACTTCCTTAATATTATGATTTTGCGCACCAGCTGTTATTGACAAAGAGACATAGACCTCCACCCCTTGTCTTACCGGAGGCAGCTGTTCTGTCTTGCCGAAGCACGGAAAAACCACACAACTGTATACACACTCATACCTGTATACACACACACGACTGTCCTTACCATCCACAGGATTAACTGCCACAGCAGCTGTACTGCCAGCGATGCAGCCTGATGCAAAGGACACATAAAAGGGAGCGGGGCCATCAGCTCCACGGCCACCAAGCCTGTTCAGATTGGCAAACAGGGGGAAGTAGATTATGGAGAATGGCACGTCCCTAAGAGAACAGAGGAATGGGCCATCAAATGTGAATCATCTTAATTTGTGTGTGTTCTTGTTAGGTTTCCATTGTGTCTTCGTGCAGATGTACCTCAGGAGTGTGGCCCCCAGGCCCTTGTAGAGCCCTGCAATGCCCTGGCTCCTCAGCAGCTCCCGGGTGAGCTGCATTGCTGTATGGGACCTCAACTCCACTGGGCCCCCAGGGGCCCCAACTGCAGCCTGGGACATCAGCTTCCTCTGAGCCTCTACATGTGTCATAACACACACAACATCATCAGTATCATCAGTGTGACATCATCAATCAGGGACAGAGAAGCAGGAATGCACCAGGAGAAGTTGACAAACAAAAATACATTTGAGGAGTCACAGGAACACAAGGAAGAGTCACAAATGTGGTCAAGCAATAAAATAACTATTGTGCATTGATATAATAACAATGCTGGCTGTTACTGGTTCTAACTGATCAGATCTCTGTGATCTGTTTGTGTTTGTTTGGCTGACAAGACACTGGTTAGTCATGAAACCCTGACTGGGAACAAGGGAACATACAACCTCCTCTCTCCTTCTTCTACCCATTTCTCACCTATCCGCCCTGCATCCTGTAACTGGATCTTTAGCATCTCCATGGGAGTGGTGATGATGACCTGCACCAAGAGATGGAGAAATGGAGAGACAAAGAGATGGAGACACAGAGATGGAGAGACAGAGAGATGGAGAGACAGAGAGATGGAGAGACAGAGATGGAGAGACGGAGATGGAGAGACAGAGAGATGGAGAGACAGAGATGGAGAGACAGAGAGACAGAGAGATAAAGAGATGGAGACACAGAGATGGAGAGACAGAGAGATGGAGAGGCAGAGAGATGGAGAGACAGAGAGATGGAGAGACAAAGAGACAGAGAGATGGAGAGACATGGAGATGGAGAGGCAGAGAGATGGAGAGACATAGAGATGGCGAGACAGAGAGACAGAGAGATGGAGAGACAGAGAGATGGAGAGGCAGAGAGATGGAGAGACATAGAGATGGCGAGACAGAGAGACAGAGAGATGGAGAGACAGAGAGATGGAGAGACATAGAGATGGCGAGACAGAGAGACAGAGAGATGGAGAGACATAGAGGTGGAGAGACAAAGAGATGGAGAGACAGTGTGACTGTGTTTCAGAAGAGTTCAAATACCCAGGCAGACACACAACTATTGTGCATAATTACTGTTGAGCCACAAGATGGTAGTAGAAAGCTGTCTGAGGCTGATACCCAAACTGATCTTACCTGACATGTACCAGCACCACAACCCGCCAGCATCTCCCTCAGCAGGGTGAGCTTCTGACTGAGAGAGAGAACAAATGTCATAATCATTTTGGTTCAATGACTTTGCTAATTTCTCTGGATGGTCTGGTGCTATCTCAAGTGATTTACATACATTAAACAAAATGCATACAACATAAAACTCTCTGTTTCTATACACATAGGACATGACCATAAACATGCATAAAATAATAAACATACCATTAGTGATACACATAAACAAACATACATAAACAAACACATACACACACAGACACACACACACGGATTCACACAGTCTTAGAAACTTGTTAATAATTCACCAGTTCACTAGCGCAGGTCACTCAATAATTTATCAGCCATGTTGTTGGTCCCCATGGAAATGTTGAGGGACGCTAAAGATAGCCCAGGTATGTCATGCGGATAATGTTGCAGGGGCCTGTGGGATTGGTCCTATCAACCATGCTGTATGTTTACAAAATATTTATACTTCTAACGTATTACCACTAGATCCCAGCACATAGTGAAGATATTATTAAAATCCTATTTGTGATATGTATATCAAATCCAAACAAGAAGTTAGTTAAAGCTGATATAGTATACACTACATCTTTCAAGTACATCTATTCAAAGAGATCAGAGTGGGCAAGAGGTTGGTGTACCAGTCAGTTACGACTGGTGTAGGATTGTATTTGACAGACAGGTGTTTGAAAGAGGTCTCTGAGCACTACTCACCCATCCTTGGACAGGTGCTGTCTAAAGAAGTCATTGGCAGCTAGTTTGATGGCCTTCTCTGGAGTGACCAGAGTCAGGTTCACAGCAGCACCTAATGGTCAAAGAAATATAGAGACACAGAGTCATAAACAAAGAACATGCTCAAACCTGTGTGCACACACACGCACGCATGAACACACACATGCACGCACGCACACACACACACATACGCACAAGCACACACACACACATAATTTTGTTCTACCTCTGTACATGCCAAAGTACCCCTCTGATTGGATGGTCTTGATAAGGCAATCTGACCTGTGTAGTGAACACAAAGGATTACTGTGCAAAGACCTCAGAGAATCAACCAGAGGTAAGCAGATACTACAAGCAAACTGCAAGTTCGTTTTAGATTTTGTTTACATTTTTTGACTGGTTAAAAGAGTGTGTTGACCAGCATTGTACATACATGCTGGTGTAGAGACGGGAACCATTTTGCTGGTTCTGGAGACGGGTCTTGGCTAGGTCAATAGGAAATACACATGTCACACCAATCAGTCCAGCAATTCCCCCATTGATCAATTTGGCAGGTAAACTGAGAGGGAGAGAAAGAGAGAAGGGTGAGACGGGATCAAAAAGGTGACAATGACCAATCAATAACAAAAAAAACAAGAACGAGAGAGCGGGAAAATGGTGGAGGAATTAGTTCAAGACTCAAACTAGAACATCAATTAAAACATGTGATAAAATCCTCTCAGATTCTTCTGTTTCCATCAATATCCTTATCCGCACTTACCTGATCTGCTTGTCAGCCATCTGTCTGTATATCTGTAAACGTGATCAGCAAGGAAAACAATGGATTAGTGGACGATAGATGGAGAATACCTCAGTCGACCAGCCAATGTTCAACCGTCAGTTTCAGTCAGTCAGTCAAGTAATTGGCCAGCTGTGGAGGAGAACTGGAAAAGAACAGAGTACAAATCCATATCAGAACAGTAGTCAGACACTCAGTTAAAGCTTTGAGAAACATCTGTGCATGGAACATACTTGGCTTATCCCTGGGCATAGTAGCATTTACCTCAATGTTGTGTTGGCTGGCTACCTGAAATGAAGAGTGTTCATTCATTGAGCCATGCTTTCAGAAGAATATGATTGTACAGCCACCCTCCTTCTGGACCAATCACATCAATCCTTCCCCTCCACTCCTCCCTCAACCCTAATTCTATCCCCAACTCTTCTATTTCCTCTACTCCTACTCCTCCCAAATCTCTCCTGATTTGTGTGTGTGTATTGTATTTGAATGGAACAAGAGAAAGCAGAGAAAGAGAGAGGGAGATGGGACATCCAATACTGGGATTAGAAATATGGGTGTATATCTCTTTGAAGTCTAGTCTGTGAAGCTCACAGCACTCCTTCTCTTTTTGCAGGTTTGTAACAATATATCTTTGACCGAATATTTCGCTTTGTTGTCTTTATAAAAGGATCTACTGTGTTGTGTTGTGCTGTGCTGTGCTGTGCTGTGCTGTGTGTGTGTGTGTGTGTGTGTGTGTGTGTGTGTGTGTGTGTGTGTGTGTGTGTGTGTGTGTGTGTGTGTGTGTGTGTGTGTGTGTGTGTGTGTGTGGACCTTGGTCGTAGAATAGTACCTAAGAGAAGGCACAGGAGTGGTCTGTCTACTCAATGTCTGCTTTTCATTTATATGTACAGTATGAGCTCATGTATTTTTCATTGCCAGGAATGGGTTACATGTGGTAATGGAGAGACTTACCACTTCTAGTTTGTTAATACATCATGAATAAATACTTTCACGTAACACTATACCCATTCCACCACCTATCTGCCTTGCACATTCAGATTTAAGTGTTATGATTGTTAGGTAAACCTGACTTAACATAATTCACCCACGTTAGCTACACATCATTGCTCACCGGGTGAACCTTCCACATAAATGTATACACAGATCAGGTATTCAATACATGATGCTTATGTTTTCCTCGCTGCATTTCAGGGCTCATCACATAGATGCTGAGTGCAACTGCTGAGGCTACTTATTTCCACTTGGTGAAGCTGAACCCTGTTGCTACCCATTTCACATCTCAGGTGAAGTTAATCATGATATAGCAAAATCTATGATATTTGATATTGCAAAATCTATTACTATTGACCTCACTTTGAGCCCTAAAGTACATATTTTCAACTTAAGAGTGACAAAAAAGAGAAAATCTAGGAAAACCATATACCTGAGTTACAATTCCTCTGTGTTACAATTTCTTAGCTCGTCTCTCTGTCTCTCTCTCTCTCTCTCTCTCTCTCTCTCTCTCTCTCTCTCTCTCTCTCTCTCTCTCTCTCTCTCTCTCTCTCACACTCACTCACTCACTCACTCACTCACTCACTCACTCACTCACTCACTCACTCACTCACTCACTCACTCACTCACTCACTCACTCACTCACTCACTCACTCACTCTGTTCAAAGTCTGTTCCAAAGAAGCTGGTACAGTACTTTGGACCATACTCTCATTGGTTGCTTGTGTGGAGGTGTGGTCAGGCTCATCAAAACATTGTATGTCTGTGCATATTTTACAGTACGCCTGTAATTCTGCATTCTGTAATAATGAGTGGTTATGTTCAAAAGCCTAGCTGTATGCTAATTGTATGCATATTATCTATCTGTGTTAACTTATACATAGCCTACTCATCTAACCTCCGGTCTCAATAGAGTTGCATAGTATGTTGAATTGAAACTCAATTCAAATTGTCATGTTCCATTGATTAACAGCAGGGGCATCCATCCTCTACCCTTTGCCCTCTCTCCCCATGCTTCTCTTGTGATGTCACAACAAGGATAGCCTGGCACCAGCTTTGTTCCAGAGCATGTCTCTATTTTCACAAAGATTTCATCAATGACACTCAATGATTAACAAATATACTGAAATGGACGTGGCAGATACCAATATTATAATTGTAATTTGTCATGAACTGACCTACGACTTTTTATCCTCCTGGACCAGCTGTTCAAGCCTATATGGTACCTGCAGGCCTCCTTACTTCCCCTGCACCACTAATAACAGGATTCCCTGCTATATCGTTACACTCAACAAATTGCCCTGGTGGATCGGTGGTCAATTAAACCAGCATCTATTGGTTGTAAGTGAGAAGGGGAGGACACGGTGTGTGTTGTGTTGGAGAGAGGGAGCTTAGGGATGGGTAGAGGCAAAGAATTGTTGTTGCACCCTCAAAGTTCACATCACCTCGTCATCTGCATTAATCTTAGCCTCTTGTCTCCTATGTTTTTCTCAGCTTCTTCTATGTCTCCTATGTTTTTCTCAGCTTCTTCTATGTCTATCGTATGAAGAACATGTACTATGTACGGCTACCCCACTGTCCAAAGTCCCTCTTTCTAGTTGTAAAGGGCTGACCGGTTGCCAGTTGGAGGCTGGGAAAATGTCAACACCAGATCATTTGAGTGTACATTTCAGGATTTCAACATTTCTTTCCAACCAGTCATATCATACTGAATACAGAAAGACATTCGGTCTCTAGTTGTGTAATCACTTTATTTTTGCAACACTTTTGAAATATATTGTATACTAAGTTTCAGTACCATGTACCTGTCTATTAGCAGAACATTTGGGCAAAATCATTTTTGAGAATATGACATTTTTACCAAAAGCAGTAATTAAGTGCAATATGTTTGTTTGGAATGTGGTCCTTCAGTTTGGCTAGTAACCTCCTTTTTTTTAGGTTCAGTATTTCCTTGGGAGTCCATTGGGTCTGTAGCGGTTGGGGTCCCCTCCATTACGTCCCCAGCGGTTAGCCTCCTGGTCAGCGGCTGAGTCCTCGTGTCCTCGACCACTGGAACCCTGAACCATCTCCCGGCCATCACTGAGAGAGGAGAAATATTACATAAGTAACTCGCCAACCACAGTAAACCAATAATGGTAAAATTGTCTTTCTGACCACTTTTTTTTAATTTTTACAAAAAGTGGCATAAAGAACTAATTAGAGAAAGGAGAAAGTTTTTATGAGATAATTTGATGACCAACTGAACCACATTATAAGCATCTCACAGATATTTGAGAATCACCCACCTGATGACTGTTGCTGCCCACCTGCCCCCTGGTCCTCTCCTGGCAGCATCATAGTTGCCCCGAGCGTGAAAGTACTTGTCTGAGTTTTTCCAGTTGGCGTCCTTCATGTCGTCATATGCACGCCACATGTCTTTAGCACCTGCAGGGTCAGGATGACACAGATGACGAGTTTGACACTTTCAAGGAACTTTACAACTTTTCAAACCACTAGCCTCAAGAAATAACAATGACTTTAAGGGAGTCCTCAAATACAGTACATGTTGCTCTTGAATGATTTGTCCTCTTGATAGATTTGTCCTCTTGATAGATTTGTTGCTATTGGTTTCTGTATCTATTTCTGTCAACAATGAAGAAACAATGATTAAAGTGTATAAACGGACCTTGAACAGCTTCACCAGGGAAGTGGTACCACTGAGCTTGAGCCCCCACAATAAGGGTCAGAACAAGTCCAGCTAGAAGCAGCTTCATACTTGCAGATGCGACAAACTGAAGGAAACATGAGGGTGAGAGAGAGCATAGGCTACTTTATGAATTGCTAACATATTTACAGATAATTTATTCAACTTAAATTCTGACTGCCTCATATAACAGAGTTATTGCTTACCTTCTAGCTCCTTAGTTAGTTAGTCAGTCAGGCAGTTTGAACTCCCTTGTGTTTCGTGTTGGTTTGTGGTCTGCAGCTTGTTCTTATATTCCACTCAGACCAGGGAGGAGTTCTGTTTTTCCAAAAGCTGGAATTCCCTAACTTTGTCCTCCCAAGCTATTACGATCAGAAGTGTATGTCCGGGAACACAAGATGAGAAATTTCCAGGTCATGACAAGATGAATTAGAGGACCTGCTCTGAAGCCTTGGGCAATAAGGAGGATACTCCTCAATTGTGTAACTAGGCCTACAGCTTAAAAAACAAGGCATCAAAATGTGATGTGTCTGCATTAATAAGACTAATGGGGGCAATGCAGTTTGTTTTTCTGCTTTTAATGTCGTAATTGTTATGATGGATGAGGTTCCAAAAGTTTGCCTCTCACCTAATATGAGAGAATGATTCCTTATGATATGCTTCATTATAGACTACTATAGTAGGGTAGAATACAGGTATTTAATAGACATAGACATGAAAGGCAATTTGCATGTCCACAACTTACGGGTTACACAATTACTGCTCCCCCCCACACCTATGCTGCTGTTCATTGATTATTGATTGCCATTACCATTAGAATCTATCTTTTTATCCTACTACTGGTCACTATTACTCTTGTTTACAAATCAAATCAAAATGTATTGGTTTTGATTGGAACAAGAGAAAGCAGAGAAAGAGAGAGGGAGATGGGACATCCAATACTGTGATTAGAAATATGGGTGTATATCTGTTTGAGGTCTAGTCTGTCACAATGTCTGCTTTTCATTTATATGTACAGTATGAGCTCATGTATTTTTCATTGCCAGGAATGGATTACATGTGGTAATGGAGAGACTTACCACATCTAGTTTGTTAATACATCATGAATAAATACTTCCACGTAACACTATACCCATTCCACCACCTATCTGCCTTGCACATTCAGATTTGAGTATTGTGATTGTCAGGTAAACCTGACTTAACATAATTCACCTCCGTTAACTACACATCATTGCTCACCGGGTGAACCTTCCACATAAATGTATACACAGATCGGGTATTCAATACATGATGCTTATGTTTTCCTCGCTGCATTTCAGGGCTCATCACATAGATGCTGAGTGCAACTGCTGAGGCTACTTATTTCCACTTGGTGAAGCTGAACTCTGTTGCTACCCATTTCACATCTCAGGTGAAGTTAATCATGATATAGCGAAATCTATGATATTTGATATTGCAAAATCTATTGCTATTGACCACACTTTGAGCCCTAAAGTACATATTTTCAAATTAAGAGTGACAAAAAAGAGAAAATCTAGGAAAGCCATATACCTGAGTTACAATTCCTCTGTGTTACAATTCCTTAGCTCGTCTCTCTCTCTCTCTCTCTCTCTCTCTCTCTCTCTCTCTCTCTCTCATTCATTCACTCACTCACTCACTCACTCACTCACTCTGTTCAAAGTCTGTTCCAAAGAAGCTGGTACAGTACTTTGGACCATACTCTCATTGGTTGCTTGTGTGGAGGTGTGGTCAGGCTCATCAAAACATTGTATGTCTGTGCATATTTTATAGTACGCCTGTAATTTTGCATTCTGCAATAATGAGTGGTTATGTTCAAAAGCCTAGCTGTATGATAATTGTATGCATATTATCTGTGTTAACTTATACATAGCCTACTCATCTAACCTCCGGTCTCAATAGAGTTGCATAGTATGTTGAATTGAATCGTCATTCAAACTGTCATGTTCCATTGATTAACAGCAGGGGCATCCATCCTCTACCCTTTGCCCTCTCTCCCCATGCTTCTCTTGTGATGTCACAACAAGGATAGCCTGGCACCAGCTTTGTTCCAGAGCATGTCTCTATTTTCACAAAGATTTCATCAGTGACACTCAATGATTAACAAATATACTGAAATGGACGTGGCAGATACCAATATTATAATTGTAATTTGTCATGAACTGACCAACCACTTTTTATCCTCCTGGACCAGCTGTTCAAGCCTATATGGTACCTGCAGGCCTCCTTACTTCCCCTGCACCACTAATAACAGGATTCCCTGCTATATCGTTACACTCAACAAATTGCCCTGGTGGATCGGTGGTCAATTAAACCAGCATCTATTGGTTGTAAGTGAGAAGGGGAGGACACGGTGTGTGTTGTGTTGGAGAGAGGGAGCTTAGGGATGGGTAGAGGCAAAGAATTGTTGTTGCACCCTCAAAGTTCACATCACCTCGTCATCTGCATTAATCTTAGCCTCTTGTCTCCTATGTTTTTCTCAGCTTCTTCTATGTCTCCTATGTTTTTCTCAGCTTCTTCTATGTCTATCGTATGAAGAACATGTACTATGTACGGCTACCCCACTGTCCAAAAGTCCCTCTTTCTAGTTGTAAAGGGCTGACCGGTTGCCAGTTGGAGGCTGGGAAAATGTCAACACCAGATCATTTGAGTGTACATTTCAGGATTTCAAAATTTCTTTCCAACCAGTCATATCATACTGAATACAGAAAGACATTCGGTCTCTAGTTGTGTAATCACTTTATTTTTGCAACACTTTTGAAATATGTTGTATACTAAGTTTCAGTACCATGTACTGAAATGTACCAATACATACCAAGCCGTCATACCGCTCAGGAAGGAGACGCCTTCTGTCTCCTAGAGATGAACGTACTTTGTTGCGAAAAGTGCAAATCAATCCCAGAACAACAGCAAAGGACCTTGTGAAGATGCTGGAGGAAACAGGTACAATAATATCTATATCCACAGTAAAACGAGTCCTATATCGACCTAACCTGAAAGGCCGCTCAGCAAGGAAGAAGCCACTGCTCCAAAACCGCCATAAAAAAGCCAGACTCCGGTTTGCAACTGCACATGGGGACAAGGATCGTACTTTTTGGAGAAATGTCCTCTGGTCTGATGAAACAAAAATAGAACTGTTTGGCCTTAATGACCATCGTTATGTTTGGAGGTAAAAGGGGAAGGTTTGCAAGCCCGAAAAACACCATCCCAAACGTGAAGCACAGGGGTGGCAGCATCATGTTGTGGAGGTGCTTTGTTGCAGGAGGGACGGTGCATTTCACAAAATAGTTGGCATCATGAGGAAGGAAAATTATGTGGATATATTGAAGCAACATCTCAAGACATCAGTCAGGAAGTTAAAGCTTGGTCGCAAATAGGTCTTCCAAATGGACAATGACCCCAAGCATACTTCCAAAGTTGTGGCAAAATGGCTTAAGGACAACAAAGTCAAGGTATTGGAGTGGCCATCACAAAGCCCTGACCTCATTCCTATAGACATTTTGTGGGCAGAACTGAAAAAGCATGCGCGAGCAAGGAGGCCTACAAACCTGGCTCAGTTACACCAGCTCTGTCAGGACGAATGGGCCAAAATTCACCCAACTTATTGCGGGAAGCTTGTGGAAGGCTACCCAAAACATTTGACCCAAGTTAAACAATTTAAAGGCAATGCTACCAAATACTAATTGAGTGTATGTAAACTTCTGACCCACTGGGAATGTGAGGAAATAAATAAAAGTGTAAATAAATCATTCTCTCTACTATTATTCTGACATTTCACATTCTTAAAATAAAGACCTAAACTGTTATACATATGCACATTTGTGGCCTACTGGAGGTCATTTTGCAGGGCTCTCGTAGTACTCCTCCTTGCACAAAGGCGGAGGTAGCGGTCCTGCTGCTGGGTTGTTGCCCTCCTACGGCCTCCTCCACGTCTCCTGATGTACTGGCCTGTCTCCTGGTAGCGCCTCCATGCTCTGGACACTACGCTGACAGTCACAGCAAACATTCTTGCCACAGCTCGCATTGATGTGCCATCCTGGATGAGCTGCACTACCTGAGCCACTTGTGTGGGTTGTAGACTCTGTCTCATGCTACCACTAGTGAGAGCACCGCCAGCATTCAAAAGTGACCAAAACATCAGCCAGGAAGCATAGGAACTGAGAAGTGGTCTGTGGTCACCACCTGCAGAATCACTCCTTTATTGGGGGTGTCTTGCTAATTGCCTATAATTTCCACCTTTTGTCTATTCCATTTGCACAACAGCATGTGAAATTTATTGTCAATCAGTGTTGCTCCCTAAGTGGACAGTTTGATTTTACAGAAGTGTGATTGACTTGGAGTTACATTGTGTTGTTTAAGTGTTCCCTTTATTTTTTTGAGCAGTGTATAAGGTGATGGGTCAGGTCATAGGTTAGCCCTTCTCATGACTCCAATTTTACATTGGTGTCACATATACTCCCTCTCTGGCCTCTAGGTCATCAGGCTGCTGAGTATCTAGCACACCTGTCACCCTCGCCTCACGCACCTGCACCTCATGACACTCACCTGGACTCCATCACCTCCTTGATTATCTTCCCTATATCTGTCACTCCCCTTGGTTCTTTCCTCAGGTGTTATTGACGCTGTTTTCATGTTGGTGTGTTGCGTGGTCATTGTTCCTTTTATTTATTAAAACAATCATTCCTTGAACTTGCTTAATGACTCTCAGGCCACTCGTTACAATTGGAGTCATTCCATTTTTCCTTTTTATTAGCTGAAGTTATTTGGTCAAGTGTGAAACCCTCTATCTAGAAATAATTGATCCCTGATTGGAACATGGTTTTGGAAACCTTGAACACTCAACTTATCCATAAATAACTTTACAAATACAAAAGATACACTTACTGTTTTACAACAGATCTCCACTGAGGTTTTCTGTGTAACAGCTTCAAGTCAACGTTTTTTGTTGTTCCCTCATGAGTTTCCATTAGTTCGGGAAGTGCAATGCAAAACACCTCAGTGGGAATCTTTGTATTTGTAAAATAATTTGAGTGATATGAAAATAGAATTTCTGAGGTTTCCAAAACTAGATTGCACGCAGTGATTATTAACAGTACCACAAAACATTGACCCCGCTGTTATTGTTCAAATGAGAACCCATGGCTGGATGGCCTTGGGTTCTCAAGAGCTAAAGTTAGGTTAGGTTTAAATTATGAAGTCAATCTCAATCTGACTTGGAATTAAAAGGAATAGTGTCCAGACTGGTGTAAAAAATATGGTGGAACTCTTTCACCCATGTTTACACCAATCTAATGCTTTTCAAATTTAGTAGTACAAGTAAGCCATCTAGGCATTTTTTCCCCCTGTTAGCTAGTGACAGTGATACTTAATCGACACATTTTATCTCCTGGATGCATTTACCTGCCAGATTCAGCAGCTTGAAAACCACATGAGACGTTTGGCCAAAGTTTAGGAAAAAAATACTAAAACCGAACATAATTCATATAGACATATTACCAGTAATGTTTTGTTGATAGTGAAAGCCAGCTGAGATGCCAGTTCTCCGTTCCTGACTAATAGAAACAGTTCTGACTGGAAATGAAACTTCGGAATTTCCTCAGCATCACATCCTGTTTTTGACAGTGTTACTATGGTCCTGTCCAAAACAAACCGTAGCCCCAAATAGACAGTTGACATGATGAAATAGACAGAGATGGGTGTGTTTTCCCCCATCTAATCAGGGCATGGTAATTAAATGTATTTGTTTGAAATCTATCATTAGATTGTTTCATTTCAGAGAGATTATCATATGTTGTTGCAAAATGCCATATATCCACCTCACTCAGAGAAAACAGTAGCACTGCAAGGTTTTACAGTCAAATGTATATATATATATATATATATATATATATATATATATATATATATATATATATATATGAACTGTACAAATGACATATTGGTGATCATAGATATAGAACCCTAAATAGGATGATGTCATAGACCCACTACACTAAGGGCAGGGTTGGGGAGTAACAGATTACATGTAATCTATTACACCCGTTTCGAGGGCATTATCACTTAAATGAATACCTGCTCTTTCCGTGACAGACTGACCAGGTAAAATATGACCCCTCATTGATGTCACTTGTTAAATCCACTTCAATCAGTGTAGATGATTAAGAGGAAACCGGTTAAACAAGTATTTTTAAGTCTTGAGACAATTGAAACAAGACAAAAGATTTAAGTGCCATTGAACAGGGTATGGCAGAAGGTGCCAGGCACACCGTTTTGTGTCAAGAACTACAACGCTACTGGGTTTTTCAAGCTTAACACTTTCCCGTGTGTATCAAGAATTCTCCACCACCCAAAGGACATCCAACCAACTTGAAACAACTGAGGGAAGCATTGGTGTCAACATGGGCCGGTATCCCTGTGGAACACTTTCAACACCTTGTAGAGTCCGTGCCCCGACGAATTAAGGCTGTTCTGAGGGCAAGGGTGGGTGTTCTTAATGTTTTGTACACTCAGTGGAGGGTGCTTGGGGGTCGGAGGCTCACAGTAATGGCTGGAATGGAGTCAATGGAAACCACATTTGGTACCATTCCATTTACTCCATTCCAGCCATTATGAGCCGTCCGCCCCTCAGTCTCCACTAGCCTACAAACTAGATATCATTAGAATTCCGGTCTACCGATATGTCTGTGACAATATAAAAAAATACATATTTACAAAATGATCAATAAAATATATCTGTATGTCAAATCTGCAGGATACAAACATTCCATTCCAGCTAAATAATGGATATATAGCATTTTGCCACAAAACCTTTTAATATACATCTCAAATCTTAATCCATAGTGAGGTTTCCATCAAATTTTCACCTGATTTACCTCAAGTCAAATCCGCATGAATAAAATCTGAGCATTTTCCCACCAGATAAGCGTTTCAATCAAATTAACTTTTTGCAGATAAGTCTGTTTGTGATGACATAACGCACATTTAAAAAAAAAAAATTACATTAGTTTCCATCACATTTTCAACTGATGGTTTTGTTACAAAAAATATTGAGTTAATATAGCGAATGTGCCCACTCTGGTATTGGCACATGCACTCTAGCCAGCAGCTCGTAGATACAGTGCGAATATAGCCTACATCAGGGATGGGCAACTTAAATGATTGTGGGGGCCACAACAAATCCAATTGAGTTCATGGACAGTGAGAGATCATTTTTAATTGTCAAATGGCAGCCAAGCACTGGGTGTTAATTTTGTCACCAGAATAAGACCCTCACTATTTTTGGGAAAGGAGCATCAAGCTCATCACTTTGCAATTTCACCATGCTGTAAAGTTCATAGTTTGTCATTTGTAGCCTAAACTGTATGCTTTCCAAAGTCGGAGGGGGAGGACCACACGTCATCTTGTGACTGCAAGATTACTTCGATATGGTTATTAAATCAATACGGTCACTTAAGCCTTTCCGCCACCACCTCTCGGGGGGGCTGAGTAGCCTAGTGGTTAGAGCGTTGGACTAGTAACTTAAAGGTTGCGAGATTGAATCCCTAAGCTGACAAGGTAAAAATCTGTTGTTCTGCCCCCTGAACAAGGCAGTTAACCCACTGTTCCTAGGCCATCATTGAAAATAATTTGTTCTTAACCTACTTAAAAAGGTAAAAAATAAAAATAAAACATTTTACAGACAAATAGAGCCCACCTTGTCTATTGTGTTTAGTTTATTCAATATTTGTAAAGTTTACGACAAATCTGGTGAAATTTTTTATCCGACATGTATTTCACATGCATCGAAAGGTTGGCTGGAAACCTGAGAACAGTAACATTTTACTGAAAAGGTATCCATAAGCATGAAAGAAAATTGGTGTATAAAGCATTTCAGAATGAAACCCTTCAATATACAGAACTCAATATTAGTAACGTGTTCCTAATGTTTGGTAAACTCAGTGTGATATATACACACACAGTATATATCAAATATTTTCATATCTACTCAGGTGATGAGGTTTCTTAAGAGCATTGAATCACTGGAGCTCTGCACATGCATTATTGCAGTGTGATCAACTGAGTTTAGTAGTTTTAATATTTCATCTTATATCAGTGTGCTATTTTATAGTCAGTCTCAATTCTCTAGCTACTGTAGTTTCCACTATATCTTCCAACTTCTTGAATTGTCTTTATTCCATCCATTTTGTATCAGATTAGTTTTGATCAGTCTTTAACCACGTCTGAATGAGACCATTTAGACAAATCTTTAAACACACGCGCACACCTCTGCAGAAATATGACAAAGAGGCACATCAGAATCCAGAGGGTTTCATTTATTTTGTTTGATGACAACTGCAGTCAAAACAAGCAGGCTAGACAGGCAATTGGAAGAGAGGAAAAGGGCTACTGGCTTATAGGAACGGGAGGGAATAGCATAGCGCAAACTAAGGATTCAAGGATAAACTTGATTGATGCCAGTCCTATAGATATATCAAGCAAGACAGAAATACAGCTATAGGATATAGCAAGAAAATGGAGGGTCTATGCGCTCTCTTTCCCCAAAGTGTGTTTGTCAAACAGGTACTCGGCCATGCCGTTCTGGGGGGCACCCATGCGGCGGAGGTTGGTCACCCAGTCACCCAGCTCCTTTATGGACTTCACCTGCTCGTCCAGGTAGTGTGTCTCAATGAAGTCACACATCTGAGAGCGAAAGAGCGACGGACAAACAGGTAAGCAAAACTCAGTGGAGTGATGCCTCAAACAGAACAGGGATGAATAATCTCTAGTGTTCTTCTAGACCCTAGAGGAAAAGGGTTTTTACAACCCCAGAGTAGAAAACCTTTCATGTGACCCACTGGACTTGGCACTGATAAAAGTGTACACTGCAAAGACCTGAAGTCCATCAGGTTTTTCATTTTTGGCACCCTGTTTATGATATCCTGAATTACATGTGAAATATGGGTGCATTAGATTCTGATTTTAAATCTTCAGACATTCTTAAAAACATCTTGCAGTTAAAATAACATGGTGTTTTGCCTGTGTATAGTTCATGACTCCATATACTCACGTGTGGGTCGTTGTGTTCAGAGCAGACCTTGTGCAGGTCCAGCAGGGACTGGTTCACACTCTTCTCCAGCTGCAGGGCACTCTCAAGGGCCTCCACACCGCTACCCCACTCATCCTTCTCTGGTTTCTGGAACAAGCCATACATGCGCTGTTAGGAAGAGCAGCAGTAGTGCTTCTACACAAGCCACTATTCCCCCCCAGTGGCTTATGTCAGACAAACTGGAGTACACATTGGCTACCTAGCTGCTTAATAACCATTTAGTCAAGTTTAAATATCACCTGTTGTCCGTTTTCTTAACCCCTCATTGCTTTATTCTGTCTAAGCAAAGTCAGTCTTTCTCTAGGATTCAGTATGGCTGCTGTTTAACATTCTCTCCATGCCCATTGCAACAGTACATTTATCCCTGACAGTTTCAATGACACTCGCAGCGGTTTAAATGTCTGTGAAAGATAAGTGGTCCACACCCTTAATCTCCTCCCTCTGTCGGCCCTCCCTAGATGGGAACTATCATATCCCCACACTAAACTCCCGCTGAAAGCATGCATTTGCACACAGGCGAAACATGGACATGCACTTCGCACACACCTTGATGTCCTGCAGGAAGATTCTCCCTCCCCTCTGGTTCTGAACTTTCATCAGCTTCTCAGCGTGCTCACGTTCTTCGTGGGACTGGTTCTTGAAAAACTTGGCAAAGTTGTGCAGGGCCTGGTCATCACGATCAAAGTAATACGCCTGAGACAGGAGAAGGTAAAGAAAGACTGAGTTCAAAGATACCTGGCTGGTTCCAGTTCTATCATAAAAAGCTGATCACAAGACCTTAACTTTGTTTGCCGAATCAAAAGCCCAATAAAGTGATTCTTGACATTAGTGGCTATCAGTAGAATCAATGTGCAGCTACAATGATCACTGCTATCAGTAAGCAGATAAAATGAGCTCCACAAGTGTTGGGACAATGACATTGTTGTCGTTTTGGATCTGTATCCAGCACTTGAAATGATACAATGACTATAAGGTTCAATTACAGACAGCTTTAATTGGAGGGTATTTTGATCCATATCGGGTCAACCGTTTAGAAAGTACAGCACTTTTATACATTGTCCAACCATTTTAGGAGACCAAAAGTACTTCAGTGTATTAAAGTTAGAATATTTGGTCCCATATTCCTAACACGCAATGACTACATCAAGCTTGTGACTCCAAACTCATTGGATACATTTGCATCCAATAGAAATGGTAAATAATGCATCGTCTTTTTGGAGTCACTAAATAAGAACAGAATGTTACTAAACACATCTACATTAATATGGATGCTACCATGATTACAGACAGTGCTGAATGAATTGTGAATAATAAGTGAGAAAGTTGAGGCATAAACATGCTAGCCTCCTGTTAACAGCTATTACCGCAAAAAAGCACTTAACTATTTTGATTAGATAATTAAATTAGTGGGTCTTATGGTTGTGGAAGGCTTATATTTGGCCTAGATATCATTTCATGAGCCCTGAATTCTTTAGATTATTGCTGACTGTTTGAAATGCAGTGAATTGTACAACAAAAGTGATTCAGAGTGTGATCTCACTAAATAGAATAGTGCATCACACAAGGTTGAAAACAATGACAATTTAGGCTATACCGCCCAGCCCTAGTATTAAATGGGATGCAAGAGGCCAGTGTGTTGAAAACACACCCATCTGCACTGTCATGGGGTGTTACCTTTTCTTACACCTCATGACTCAGTGTTCCTGTAATTTAATCAGTCATACTAGTATCCTTGACTACACTTGCCACACCCTTCCCCTTCCAGTCTTACCATGGACAGATAGACATAGGAAGCGTACAGCTCCAGGTTGATCTGCCGGTTGATGGCAGCCTCACAGTCCTGATGGAAGTTCTGTCTAATCGGAGAAGGCATGTTTCTGAAATGGAAATAGATTAACTGTCAAAAAGAAAGGAGGGCACACTTTGTTTCAATGAATTCAGGCACTTTTAAAACAGCATGAGAGCCCTGATGCCAAAGTGAAGATTATCCAACTCGTCAAACTCATTGTCTAACATTACAGAAAGTTGGTGCTATCCAGTCATTCCATTCTATAGATAAGCGGTTTGTTTGGTTATGAGAGATGCATCACTGTAGCCCTTCAGTTGGCTAGTAGAGCACAAGTATTTGGACTTTAATGAAGCATGCATATCTCCACACACGCAGTGTCAGCATGCAAGTAACAGCAAAACATGACCCAAAATACCACAGTGACGCATTTAAACACGATGGGCAGGTCGTTGTCATTGCAAATCCGGCTGCCACCAAATAGTAAAACAGATATATTCTTCTATTTAGCTAGCTACTCGGACCTTATCTAAACACATCACACCCAGAGAGGTAGCAAGAGGGTCGACACCGCCCAAAATATGTACACGCAGATTAAGCAGACTGTCTGCTTTAAGGGCGACTGCTCTTCCTGATATAGCCTTGTTTTAGATATGGTTCATTAAGAAATGCTAGCGGCTATGACTGAACTCAAACAATAATTGGTGTGACACCAAAGCAAATGTGGTTGGCTTTCAGTAGCACCAGAGGCTTATCTTCGGGACCGTCAATAAATTAGTGTAAGTGGGGACAATATTTTCATTTTACACACCTTTAAGTTCTCATGAAATGCTTTCAATATATGTAAACATTTCTACAATTTAGTTAGAGGTTAATTCATTGAAATGTGGAAACAGTCACATATTCAGTACACTAATTCACCGAAAACTCAGTTTGACCCAACTGACAAATTCTTATTTACACTTGTCAATTTTGACAGTAGAATAAATGTTTGACATATGACCTATGTGGCATCAATTTATTTGAAATTGTGCAGCAGTCTAAGGAACTGCATGAGGCTTCACAACAAGTCCCTGGTTCGAATCCAGGCTGTATCACATCTGCCCTTGATCGAGAGTCCTCTAGGGTGGTGAACAATTGGCCCAGCGTCGTCCGAGTTTGTCCTTAACTGACTTATCCAATAAAATAAGGGTAAAAAAACTGAATTGCTATTTTTATAAGTGAAGTTTATTTGATCGAACATAATGTTTAAGTTGTTACGAGGGAATTCCTCTATTCTACAATAGATTGGCTAGATTTGCCGCCTTGAGGCATGTACTTCCATTGTTAATCGACTATCTTGTCAATAAAATAGATCGTCGCACTTCACCGACCAAGGCCATCAGTGTTGACAATTTATATTTAGCGAGTTCTGACTCCTCCCCAAACGAGTGTTTAGTTGATAGCGTTTAACGACTTTCCCCACTTAATTCTGCCGCAAACGAGAAACTGTCAGTGCAACAGAAGTCACAGCAACGTCGCGCATACAGGCAGAGAAGAACAAAGGTTGCAGTGTGCGTAAGAGAGCGGACGAAAACGCTACGTCTTGGACCGCAGCAAGTTAAATTGGTGCTGTGACGTCGACGTAACGGCAAATCAAGGAACCGATCACTGAAAAAAACGTAGTTGCCAAAACTGGACGCCAGACGCCATTATTTGGCAACACAATGTCATATGAAGTAAACCACCACAATTATAACATTGACGATTGTTAGCTAGATACTAGTACCTAGCGTTATTGTAACAACGTTGAGTTATTTTACAATGCTAACGTTACAACGCATTTGACATCGTCGCAAGCTTGTTAACGTTAACTAGCTTGTTACATAACGTAGCTAGTTAGCCACCCTCAGTAGTACGGCCTTGGGCGGTAGTGGCTATCTAGTTACGTTACATCATCCAACTAATTATGTCAACCAGCTAGTTTAGTAACTTATTTATTCTTAACTAGATATGTTATTTGTCTTACCTTGTGTCTTTTCTGTTCCGATGAGGGTGTGTGAGTGATTCGAATTGTTCGTTTCAACGATGTTATGGATAGCTTGATCTAATTTGGTTTTCAAAAGGGATGAATTCAATCAAAGAGAAATTGCTTCAAAAGAGTAGAAGGTTGCCGTTCAAGCACTGTTGAAGCAGGTAACCTTTACTCTCGTCTGCAAACTGATATGCGTGAGTGGTGAGGGTTGCGCAGTGGTTAAATAGGGAAGGACGTCGTCAAAAGCAGTAAGGGGAGGAGACGCAAGGAGGAACTGTCAAAGCTCATCATTTTTAAATGTATATAAAATATTTCTCTATTTGGTCAAACTATATGGTAAAGCAAGACACTTGTTTGAAATCCTTTTTTTACTCAGTGAGACATAGCAAACAGATGGAAATGGTATCACGTGAGTAGAGCCTAGATCAGGGTTCCTCGGGGGCAAATGGTGGTTTTATTTGTTCCCCCAGGTTCTGTTGAGTTTTCATTGTTGTACATAAATTAAAATAAATCTAAAAACACCAGGAAAACAGCTCCAAGTGATTTTTTTTGAGGAATCTGGGTGGCAGGTAGCCTAGCAGTTGAGTGCTGGGCCATTAACCACTGGGTCAGTAACTGAAAGGTTGCTGGTTTGAATCCCTGAGCCAACTAGGTGAAAAATCTGTCTGTGCCTTTGAGCAAGGCACTTAACTCTAATTACTCCTGTAAGTCGCTCTGGATAAGAGTGTCTGCTGAATTACTAAAATGTCAAATGTATAATCACACATAATAGAGAGATCATGTTCAAGCAAGGTTTTAAATTATTTTGTATTAGTCAAATATTATATCTGTTTGGGCTTCTTGCAGTCAATTTGCAGTCTATGTTCCGGCCCCCGCTCAAGAAGAAATCCCGCGGCTAAATCTAGTTGATGATCCCTGGTCTAGAGTTTTTCCAGACCACCAGTCATAACCTAAAAAAATACTAGGCTAAGGCTCCCAAGGATGGACCCAGAGTTTTCCCCTGGTCAGGTCACACTAAAAACAAAGGCCTTACACAAAAAACATGATTAATCAAATAAGGAACTTAATACACTAAACAGTCACGTAGACCACATTTTCTTAGCAGAATGCTGACAATTCATGATATTGCGTAACGGGTATTTTTAAAGGGGGAATTGAATTTCCCAGAAGTGACAACAGCAGAACTGATGTCATAGTCTGATCGACACAAAAGATCTCAGAATCCCAAGCACAATGGGTGCCACACATTAAAATCACATTGAAATAGGTTCTGAGAGTCTAACTGTGGCCATATGAATGAGATACCATCAGTGAAATGACTTATTTATGGTGTAGTCCTACTTAGTTGATTGGCATTATCATGGTGGAAAAATAGGGCAAATTAGGATAAGTACACAAAACCATTATGAATTATTTGATTACAGTTGTGTGGCTATAAGTTTCAGGCTAGGCTTGATTTTTAATAATGGGAAGAACCGTCGCCATGTGACTAAATACTGACACTGAACAGCTGTAGCAGATAAACAGTACTATCATCACCACAGTTCTGTCTGGTATGCTACAAAGTTAATAACCACTGTGTGTACCCAACAGTCAGCCATCCAGAGCAGAGGACTGCCGGGTCATTGTCATTCAGTGTATCATATAATCACAACAGAAAATGCTGTAACAATGCCATAGACACTGGTTGAAAATCCAACCCATGAATAAAACTCTCGTTTCCTTTGCCACTAGGTCTCACAAGCTCTCATTTGCATCTTCCAAGTAATCTCATTCAGACACTTCCTCCCAATGCTAGGAAACATAATGTGCTATATATTAGTCTGGGGACAAGGTATTAATTAAGATATGCCTTTCATCTCCACTTGTTTTTATATACAGGATTGATGATGAATTAAGGCATGGATACAAATACAATTATTTGAACTGGCTATCTGCTGCGTCACCCACATCTGATTACATTGTTACAAAGAAGTGCAGCATATTTTACTGCAGCATATGGATGACTGTTGATGGCTCAGCAGCACTCCCCATACACTGAGTGTTCAAAACATTAGGAACACCTTCCTAATATTGAGTTGCACCCTCTTTTGCACTCTACAAGGTGTCAAAAACATTCCACAGGGATGTAGGCCCATGTTGACTCCAATGATTCCCACAGTTGTGTCAAGTTGGCTGGATGTCCTTTGGGTGGTGGACCATTCTTGATACACACGAGAAACTGTTGTGTGTGGAAAAACCCAGCAGCGTTGCAGTTCTTGACACTCAAACCGGCGTGCCTGGCATCTACTACCATACCCTGTTCAAAGGCACTTAAATCTTTTGTCTGGCCCATTCACCCTCTGAATGGCACACATACCCATTCCATGTCTCAAGACTTAACAATCCTTTAATCTGTCTCCTTCCCTTCATCTACACTGATTGAAGCAGATTTAACCAGTTAAATGTAACAAAATGTAATCCAAGTAATTGTTTATCATGAGGGCCATAAACAATAACTAGTAATGCTACATACGCCAAGAAAGCTTAACATCAACTTTCTGGTAAAAATAATTGTAAATTGCTGAGGTGTAGTCACTTTTAAAGACAAAAGCTCAAGTACAGTACAAATATGATAAAAATATAAAATATTTAATGCATTTCCTATTCAAAAAAACTAAGAATAAGGCTTGACTTATATGCTTTATGTAATGAACACAATGGGAGACAGAGCTGGTGTGAAGCGGAGGGCGCAGCGGGTGTTTATTGTAAGGGACCACAGGAGGAGGCAGGTAGTTGGGTCCAGGCAGAAGGTCATACACAGGGGGCCCAACAGGGCAACAGTACTGGCAAGGAAAAGGCTAGCAATGTCATTCGGGAGATCAGGCAATAGGTTGATTACAGGAAATCCAATAGGCTAAGGTACAGGCAGGGTATAGGCATCGTTAGTGAGGTAGGCAAAAACTATCATACACAGAGAGGCGTACATTATGGGAACACCAGAACTCTGAATAGAAGCATGTCACAAAACAAACATTAACTCAGTGATGGGGTGCAAAGAACTAAACTAAATAGTGTGTGATATGACATACAGGTGTGTGAACAGGTGATCAGAATTCAGGTGATTGGATCTGAAGAGTGAGCTGCGTTCAGGGGATCTATGTGTTTGAGAGTGAGCTGCAGAGTGGGCTGGAAAGTGAGCTGCGTTCAGGGGATCTACGTGTTTGAGAGTGTGACTTGGAAGCAGACGTTACACTTTGCATAATCACATAAAAACACCTAATTATAAGATTTCACCTTTATAACTGTTACGAATCCCTTTGGCCCGACAATCTAGGGGGGGATGGTAATGGGACCCGTAACTACTCACGCAAATAACAGTACGCAAATTATAACAGTGACAAAGTAACAGTGAGAACGAAATAACAGACAACTTAATTACCGTCAAACACTCAGGGTTTATTTCTAAACACACGGTAAAGGGGGGCAGAAAAGGGGCTGAGCTAGACCCAAGGAAATAAATAATAAGTATTCAAAAATACCCCTAAGTTAGACTAGCGTACTTCACCAACAGCTAACTAACCAAAAACACAGTGGGTGGACCGCCCAGTTCTAACTAGTGTATTTAACAAAGTTTATCTACAGGTAGTGTATGCCCATGGGCGAACTGTCTGGTTACCCCCTTTTCCCACCATCAAACAAACACTCAAACACCATAACCAAAAACAATACTCACAGGTGGTGACAAAGTGACATGTAGACGCAAAACCACACAATGGATCTACAGACATATGGCATTTACAGAGAGATTGAGCTCTAGAGAATACAACTGACAGGGTTTTTAAACCAAGGGAAAGGGACTGTGATTGGGTAGGAGAAAAGGAGCAGGTGTCTTCCGATTAGCGACTGATTGATGACTGATTGGGGAATGATGATTGTCACCTGTGAGTAGGGGAGAAGGAGAACAAAAATACACACAGGATACACACAGAATACTTGTATCCGTAACAATAACTGTATAATAGAGATTTGTATTGTGAGTGTTAGAGAAAATGTGCATATTTTCAAAAGGTCTCTCTTGATCAAAACGTCTGGTCCCATTTAGCTTGGCTTCCTGAACTCATTAAATCTTGTCCATTAATGACAAACAGAAAGTGTTTTTTGTTTAAAACAACTTCCTTGACAACAGCTCTGGTCTGCTCAGCAAAGGCAAGAAGTATAAATGCAGTATAGCCACTGCAAACACTGGATGGACCATGCAAAGCCTTGTAAGATGCAGACATGTGCTTTGCCAGTGGCTGAGGTAGGGTTCAGCCAGGAGTTGCTGGACTGTCAGAAGAGTTTCAAGTGGTTTCAGATTTCAAATCCTATGTCATACAGGCTCAATAAATAGCCCTGGTTCCCACGGACACTGTAGGATATCAATCAATGCAAGCCATTTCGATCTATCGTGTCCACAGATCGATTATTTTGCTAAAATGTCGGTCGGAACCGGTACCAGAACCAGGGACTTTACATTTAAAGGTGACATCAATAAGGGATCATAGCTTTCACCTGGTCAGTCTATGTCATGGAAAAAGCAGGTGTTGTTTTGTACACTCCGTGTATATTTGCGGGTTAAAGGCTCTGCATGGTCAATCTGCCATCTGAAGTGACCATACAGCATTTACTGCGATGCAGCCGCCGCAGACGTCAGGACTTTCATTCTTCTTGCGCTTAGCGGAGCAGAGCTATTGTGATGGAAGTTGTCAAGGAAGTGAGTTTGTGTTTATACTGGACCTCCCGCCCCCACCTACGGTCAACCAATTATGTCAATGCGGAGCTATACGGAACCCTCCGCATTGTTACAAAATTTGAGAGGCGCACGACAATGTGGTATGGATTTTTATTTGGCCTCTGCATGCCTCCGGCGGCTCCGCAATTGCGTCACACCCTCCTTACAAAGCCTATGACCACATTCTTGGATCAAGCATAAGGGGTCGGTGGCGGGCCTCAGGTTTTCACTTTATCACACACAGTCGGGGGCGGGTGGGTTATTAGCAATTGCGGGTGGGTGAACCAACAGCTGAGACGTGCACCACTAACGCACACATTCTTTTCAATGAGGCCACAATGTCATGTGGTGGCACTCCCAACTTCACCAGTGGTATTGAAGCACACACTCATGACCATGTGTCAACACACACATATTTTTGTACACTCAGTGTATATTGATGTCATGGGCTAACAGTAAATGAGGGCATTGTAACATAGGTTATAAAATGTAATTGGGTGTAAAGTCCACCTTATGTTTCATTCCTTCCTGTGTCCTAGATAGAAACATTGCATTGTTCGGACTCAGCAAATTGTGTTTACTGGGGCTAGTGCAAGCACAAACAACTTCAATGATTATTTGGCACAGCCAATTTACCACCTGCCCAACAACCAGTAGCTGCTGACAAAGTACATCAATGCTGACAGCTGCATATGATATGATACTCAGTTCAGCTCTCTGACTACTCACTGGGCACACACTGGTTGAATAAACGTTGTTTCCCATGTCATTTCGATGAAATTATGTTGAACCAATGTTGAATAGAAATTGAATTGACGTCTGTGCCCAGTGGGTGACTGATGTTGTGAGAATCTCTCAAGATATTTAAAGAACATTGCCTTTAGGATACCAGGGCCTGTCGCAGTAGAGAAAAGTATTATTGATGTTTGGAATGTTAGGCATAAGCGTATAAAGTGTATATAATTATTTTAAATCTAGTTCTGTCCATGATACCGAAGTATGTACTGATATGTGTGTGACTGGTGGAAGCTGCTGGGTGTGGATGTGGTGTAGGGGAATGAAGGTGGAAATCATTAAGTTAACTTTAGAGGGAGGAAACTCCACATGATTCAAGGTTGCTGCTTTCACGTCCGTTAACTCTGATCACGGTGGCTGAGGTGAAAGCCTCAGCAGAGCCAAGGACCTTAGGTGAAACTCCCATCTGATTCTGGTTAATTTTATATGAGCAGAAGCATAATAACAACTGATTCACAGGGACCGTGTTCATTTTATGGGCAGGTCCAAAGCCCAGCACAATACCTCAGCAAACCCTTCATGGGTGGTAGACTAACACATGACACTATACCTCAGCTAACCCTTCATGGGTGGTAGACTGTAACACATGACACTATCTCAGCTAGCCCTTTTTAAAAAGCGGCAATAGTACTATTTGTCCATTTTGAGACGCTGTAGCCAGTATACACTTCCTCAAAATAGTCAGAATTAATCTAAGATAACATAAGACATATGTCATTAATTTTGCCATTTTTTGCAGAGGAGAATGTTTGGTGCAGTATTTCTCAAGAGAAAAAATTTGCATGAGAAGGAGTCGTCTCCCTTTGAATGACAACAGGCACTTCATTGTAGAATCCCTACTGTTGACCAATCACAGACGAGTCGACTACCGACTTCGGTTTGCCTCGAGAAAAAATGTTGTGTGCCTGAACAACCGAAAAAACCCTTGCCGAAGTCCAAAACGAACCAAAATGTCGTCATAATATATGCACAAACTGTTTTGGCTGGGAAGCATGCAGACGCCTTTAGTCAGTGTGGAGGAGGTGCCAATGTTGTATTTTACCTAATGAAACCCATAGCGGGTGGTAGCTGTAACAAAAGTCCTACAAATTTAAAAGCCCAGTGCAGTCAAAAACGTGATTTTCTGTGTTTTATATATTTCCACACTATGAGGTAGAATAATACTGTGAAATTGTAGAAAATGATGATACTGCCCTTTTAGTGTAAGAGTTGTTTGAAATACACCTGAAATTTCTGCCTGTTTTGGTGGGATGGAGTTTTGGCTTACCTGTTGACAAATTAGTTAATAAACCAATAAGAAAGCATTCCAAACCTCTCTGCCAATAACAGCTAGTTTTCTGTTTTCCCCTCCCCACTCAGACCACCCCCAGACAGTCCTAGCAAAATTATTGCTTGAGGAATTGCTCTTAATTCTTATGGCTGCAGTCCCGTTAATGGGATCGATATGACAACAGCCAGTGGAAGTGCAGGGCGCCAAATTCAAAAAACAGAAATCTCATAATTAAAATTCCTTAGACATTCATGTGTCTTATATAATTTTAAAGGTAATCTTGTTGTTAATCCCACCAAAGTGTCCGATTTCAAATAGGCTTTTCAGCGAAAGCACTACAAACGATTATGTTAGGTCACCACAAAACCACAATAATCACAGCCATTTTCCAGTTAGATAGCTTCACAACAACCAGTATAGAGATAAAATTAATCACTAACCTTCGATTATTTTCATCAGATGACACTCATAGGACTTCATGTTACACAATACATGCATGTTTTGTTTGATTAAATTCATATTTATATAAAAAAATCTGAGTTTACATTGAGGCGACTAGATTCACTAGTTGCAAAAACATCAAGACTTTGCATTGCCACATCGTTTCAACAGAAATACTCATCATAAATATAGATGATAATACAAGTTATACAAATGTAATTATAGATATACCTCTCCTTAATGCAACCGCTGTGTCAGATTTAAAAAAAACTTTACGGAAAAAGAAACCCACGCTATAATCTGAGACGGCGCTCAAAAGTAAAACACCACAGCCACAAAGATGGCGTCAACATAAACAAGAAAATATATAAATATTCCCTTACCTTTGATGATCTACATCAGAAAGCACACCAGGAATCCCAGGTCCACAATAAATGTTTGTTTTGTTCGAAAAAATCCGTTATTTATGTCCGAATACCTTCTTTTGTTAGCGCGTCTGGTTTACATATCCAAAAGGTAATTCTGGTCAGCGTTATATCGGACAAAAACTTCAAAAAGTTATATTACCGGTTGAAGAAACATTTCAAACTAAGTACACAATCAATCACTAGGATGTTTTTAACATATGGCTTCAATAAAGTTCCAACCGGAGTATTCCTTCTTGTCTTCGTGAGCAATGGAACGTAAGTGACTTCCACGAGGAAAAAGCATTGACAGGGCTTGTAAGCATTTCACTGTAAGGGCTACACATGTTGTATTCGGCACATGTGACAAATAAAATGGGATTTGAAATGTGTGTACATAGTTCTGTCCTTGTCTATTACTGTTATGTATTAGCCAGTCATTTTATGTGGACCTTAGGAAGAGTAGCTGCAGACTCATGAGCTCAACATTTCTTATAGTACCCATTCAAGACTTTCAGACGTGTCTAGTGAGACTGGGGTTGTTTCTGGACGGTGCCAGTAGCAGAAGGGTAAATGGCGCTACCTGCTGTTGTATCCATGAATTTAACCTTTTTCCTACTACTACACTAGTAACTCCCGAAAACATTGTCGTAGCAGTCAAATTAGTCAACAATCAATACCACCGTCACACACCTTGACTACAATTCCCAAAATAGAAGTAGATTTAAAGAAATGTACAGTAGCAAGCAAATGACTACTTGCACCTTCACCCCTACATGGCTGCACTGCAGCACCAAGTCCAAACATTGACTAAAGGTTGCTAACATTGCTCCTTATAGTCCAAGGACCTCACATGTTGTTTAAAGGCGATATGGCTCTGGAAGCCTAAACAGCCAAATACTTCACCTAAACCAATTCTCAATTGTTGCACAATTCTAAACATAATCCCTACTTTCTTATCCCAAAATAATTTCACAAATGCAAAATACACTTGCTGTACAGTTAAGTTGCAGCCAATAGTATTTTTCCATTGACAACCCGTTTGTAGCATCCATTTACACACGTTAGGAGACGCAGATGGCCAATTAGCACAGGTAGTACGTAGACTAACTTCAATTTCTGTTTTCCGTAAACACACGCTGTAACGCGGAGATACTGCATGTTGGTGTGGGAACACTAATACTATACTGTACACAGTACTAGCTATTTAGATCACAGAAAACATGCAATCATCCATGTAGTTATTATACTTCTAGCATAACATTTATTTTCAATGACACAGACCATCTTGGATTATTGCCTGAGCGCAACAGTGCTCAGGCAACAGTGCTCTCAACAGTGCTCTCATTTAATCCTTTATTACATTTATCTAATTTGAAAGGTCCTTTTGCTTCCAAAACACTACCGCAAGTGATGCGTGTTAATGATCAAACTGAGCATCCATGGCTCTTACCAAAATCCCCCAGTACAGAAGACGCCCTCGTCCAATGACTTGTGTAATGTAATGGAACAGTCATCAAGGGCTATGCAGCACCCAACTGCTTCAGTGGCTGTGTCCAGATGGAAACAAAAAAAGTTTTCATTAAGCAAAATACCCAAAGAAGAAAATACACGGAATATTTAGCCTTTTCTACAAAGTTTATTTCAGATTTTGAACAAGTTTAGTCAAACAGGCCGAATCCCATGTCATCATCAGATCCCTCTTCAGACTCCTCCTTCTCTTCCTTCTTCTCCTCAGCTGTAAAGAGATAAGTAATCAATTAACCATACAAATTGTCTGAAAACACAGCCAGCTCTAGTGAAAGTAATATAACAGTTAACCAAAATAACTACCCTTTATGTACTAGTAATGCGCTTATCAGCCATTTATCAATATGAAACTGACCTGCTGTTTTTAAAATGGCCCCATTCTACCAGCCTTGATGTAATAAAAATAATGACACCCACCAATTTAAAAAAAAACATGCATTTAGCAATGAAACTGTTTTAATAATGTTTGCATTGAGACTGTTCTGTACTATAACATTTCCCATGTATTTAGTAAAGGCAAATAAGCTTTAGCTTGCCTGACCAAGTGCCACATCAATAGAGCTGACCCACACATCAATATCTATAAATTTAACACCTCATAAGATAGCATTGCGCCCAGTTTGGCATGGAAAATGATGGACATCCAAAAGGTCAACTTGACAAGGATCTAGAACACTCATGTGGGCTCTGATGTATGCTCACCTGCAGTGGGGGCAGCTGCTCCAGCAGCAGCGGCTCCACCTGAGCTGGCCACTGCCACAGCACCACCTGCTGGCATACTGGCCAGTTTACCATAGCCTGTGAGAGAAATTACAGTTAACTGATTTAATTACAACTATATTGTTCTTAGTCCAGACTGACTATTTCAGGTTCTAATTTTAAGTAGATGTGTTCTCTTCAGTGACTTTTCATTATGCATTGGCAACTCACCCTGGGCAATCACCTCTTCCACATTTTTGCCACCAAGTTCAGTGACAACCTGAAGGGGAAGAGAAAAAGGGGTCAGAAATTAGTGGCCCAGAGATTGCAAGCATGTTGTTTTCTGATATAGCTCCACTTTCAGAACACACAAATCATGCATTTCCTTTACTCAATACTGAGATAAAGTAAAACATGTGATATTAAACATACTTTCTCCATGCGTGTCTTGTCAGCCTCAATGCCAACACTTTCCAGGATCTTCTTTATGTCAGCAGCCTGTGGGCTGGCATTACCACCAAGGGCAGAGAGTAGGTATGCAGCAACGTAACGCATTCTGCAATACAGATCATGATGCAGTTACAACAACAAAAAACAAGGCATTAAAAAAAAATACCAATACAGTTATATTACTTTAGACAAATAAAAGTACACATGCGTCTCAAAGGGAACTTCGCAGTATAACCCTATAACATAGAAACAATTAAGACTTTTCCATGTCATACCCACAGAGCATCAAGTAGCTAGGCCTACAAACACCTATTATACATTTGTTTCAAGAGTGATATTTAGACACCTTCTCCATAATCTAAGTGAGAAAAAAATAGGTTGGTTGAGCATCTTTACCAAAGACTAGGACTCACTGCCTTACTCAAATCATCTGATTGATTAGCTAACTAGGTAACGTTAGCTAAATAACTGAGGTTAGCAAATTAGCTAGCTAGTCGAGCTTGCTAGCGCACTGTCCACAAAGTTCCAGTTGGTGAGTTTGTCACTGAGAACTGTTATTTCTTCAATCAGAATATGAAGATGTGGCATTGAAAAACTCCCTCGCAAATAATGTTACCAATCAGCTAGCTACAGTTTTGGGACTTGTTTCTTTGAGGCAACAGTGAGAGCGAGTACACATGGTGACATGTCATGGCTGTTAGGTAGCAAGCGAACTGGCTAGCATGCTCCTCTCCAATACATTATTTGCTGTCCAATTTTAGGTTAAGACAAATATTTGAAGGGAATGCCTACGTTATGGTGCCGTGTTGGACTTATTTTCACAGGGTGTATATGTACTAAATTTCCTTTAGAAGACACTCACTTGACACGGAGAAAGCAGATGCGTGTTCACGACGAGATTTGCACAGGCGGAAAGGAAGTTCCAAAGCAGGGGGGAAACGGAAAAACGCTTGATGGGCGGGGAAATCGAATGAATTTTGATTGGAGGAGAAAATTCACAATAGGGTGCACTTGATTTGCAAGGCGAAGTGAGGAGGCCGGGCGGCGGCAACACAATGAAAAATGTCAGATTTTTTTTTTTTTTAGGGAAACTGGAATCACTACATGGTGATAATGATACGCCCCATGTAAGTGATTGGGCCACTGTTCAGTCCAGCAAAGTGCCATTGACTCTCAGTGGTCAATAACTGGACGGACGGAGCTGGGACTGTGCTGTGACCTTAGAACAGACACCTAATTTGGACTACATTAGTACCAACATAGTGCCATACTCTATGAAATGGTACATAACCCTTACTATAGTACCATTCTTGCCTCTGGCAATATGACATAATATGGCATCTTCAAAAGTTATCAAACAAAAAATGTGGGTCTCCTAAACAAAAAGGATGTTAAAACTACATGTGTTAAAGGAATTACACAATAAAATTTATGGTAGTATTATTTAAGTTGAGAATAAAAATAAGGAAATTAAAACATTTTTCATGGTATAATTTATTTTGTGCAGTTTTTGTAACACAATAAACAATACAAATGGACAGAATAAACTGAGAGCAGCACATTTTGTAAGTAGACCTAACAGTCCAGAACAAGCAAACATTCAATCAAATAGTTCTCATAAATGTTGCAAGTTTGGTCTTGGTACTCAAAACAAGAATAGAACACGGTCAGAAAAGGAATACAAATAATTTCAGGATTTTTTCTCTCTCATGAAAATCCCTTGTAAAAAATGTAAATATCAAAAGAAAACACTTAGAAAAATATTCTATTGACCCTTACAAAATATAAGAGGGTAGAAACCTGAGGGGTGTTTCACAAAGCTCTAGGAATTGGCAAGGTAACTGTCCTGAACATTCGGTTGAAACCATTCATGTCAGTCACAAGGACAACATTTCAGTAATCATACTAAGGGGCAAGCTGACATGTAACCAACTTGCTATGGGGTGCCAAATCGGTTAAGCCTTTGCTTAATTTACACATCTTTTTAAAAGAATGAATAGAACATAGAATAATTTGTTTATGAAGTGAAGAAAACTTTAGAGTGAAGGAAATACAAAATGTTTCATGATTTAGAAGAATACATTTTATTCAATTCAGCAAAAAAAACATTAAATCTAATTTTATCAATATAACTGGAATTGCACAGTACATTCACGAGTGACCATCATAAGATAAAATACAAACTATGCTATTCAGGTGAAAATTAACATAATATCTGGAATTGAAATCAAATTAAGTTCACATCTTAAAGGGATAGGTCACCCAAATGGGACATGTACCTAATTTTATAGCTCCACAAGTAGTTATTCGAACCTGTAAGTCAGCAACCAAAAATATGGCTTTGTTAACTCAACCACAGCTTAGCAACAGCATAGCAACGTTATTGGTCTTTATTATGAACTGTATTAATGAAGGTGGGTTTCACATACCAGTAGATTACATGCATGTTTTAATGCATGCCATTCAATAATGCGTTTACTCACGTTGAAAGATAGCAGGTAGCACCCTATTTCAAACAATCATGCTGGTGGTAGTGCAATACTGTCTTTTTCTCGTTTATACTTTCTGGAAACATCAGTTGATGTTGGACAACAATGGCATGTTTTCGTCGTTGCTGCGACAAGTTGGCCGACCTATTGTAAACCCACCTTGAATGAGTTGGCCACACCGTTGAAGTGTGAATAAAGCAAAGTAACTCAAAGAAATTAAAAACTAAAATTACTATGGGAAAGCAGCATTCTTGGGGAATCTCAAAATCCACTGACCCTGTTTGTGAAATACCCCTCTGGTTTCAAAAGGTTCTGACTTATTGCTCTTTTGAAATATTTAAAATGTCAGGTTTGCCTCAGGTCTAAAAATTGTATACTGTCCCCCCCTTACAGTCATAAGGGGGAAAGGTTATCTGAATTTTAAAAGAGAGCACAGCATCTTAGAAAGCCTTCTCCCAGCCCACTGAAAACCTACGCATTTGAATAATATAAATGATTCATGGTAAGCAAAAGCTAGAAGTTGCTGAATATTTTATGAGACAGCAAAATCTTTTTTTAAAGTTTGTAAGACAGTGAAAACATCAGCACGAGGTTAAAAATAAATTCAGAGAATGTATTATTTAATTCCTTAACAATTTAGAATTTAGATTAGAATACTAAACACAGATCTACCAAAACGATCACACCTGTTATTTTCAGGAGGAAAAAAACAAAACAGAGACAATGGTAAAAGATAGTCTCCATTTAGCCTTCATATACTGGTAAACACAAAATGTCTATATCAATTTACACACAATGCCTTCAATAATATTTATTCTATACCGCTTATATCCCAAATGTATTCTATTACTACCAGTTTCTTCTCGCTCTCAAAAATAGCAGGTGTGACGTTTGCGTTCCTGCAAATGCTTGGTAAACATGGCATTGAAGTGTTGAATCATCTGAGCTTAGTTTTGTAATTTGAATGACAGTACAAGTTCAAATACATTTGTATTGCCCTGAGGCACTTTATAAAGGCTGTACTAAAATAAAAAAATACCACCTCTTCAATCAATGAACCTCTGTGGTGGGTCTCACAGGTCCTCAAACGGCATCCAATATGTCAGTCCAAAATGTAATGCATATGTAAAGCGTGAATGACCAACTACTTGTAGAAATATGATAAATCTAGTGTTTGCCTTGAGTCGAGGTGTGGAGGACAGTGTCAGAAGTTGAAGGGGTAGGTTGTAGAAAAGGTAGAAATATAATATATGTGGATACAAACTAAACGTAGTCTGCTAAGTTTTAGATGAAGGTTAAAATTGTGACTGGGACAAATGGCTGGAAGAGGGTAAAAGACAAGGGAATTGTGTGCCAGTGATGAAAAAACACTATTGGGGATAGCTGTTCTGTTGCCGGCGCTTTGCAGACCTCATCTTCTCAAAGCGGGATTCCATTTCCTCAAGGACTTTAGGAGTGTACCTGACCACCAGCTTCACAGTGCCCTGGGCAGCTTTGAGAAGCTCCACAGCTTTCTCATGGTGCTCCCCCTCCACACTCTGGAAAGAAAGAGATAAAAGGAGGATTAATTAAAATAACAAACAAAATTAGGTGACTGAATATGATAAATGTATATTGATAGTGGCCATGTCCGAAATCTGGTTTGCTTGCTATTTACTTACACTGCATACTGTGTACTTATCATACTACTTAGAACTTTGGGTTTAGTAAAAACAAATGCAGTAAGCAAAATATAACAGCATACTAGGCTCAGCCTACATCATCTAATGCGCAATTGCGTTGATTCCCTACATTCATTCATTTCGGTACAGCTCGTCTCCTCAGCTGTTTATCAACTGTTGTCAGACACACGTGGGCCTCGAAATACGATTCTCTTCCTCAAGCGTGCAGCAAATTCTACTAGTTAAAATCCAAAATGAGTAGGAGATCCTGGAATTTTTAAAGCATACTCAATTTTCAAAATTTCACATACCACTACAACAACAAAAAAATCTGCCTTCCCAAAATGCCTACTATTTAGAACGCAAGTACGGGTATTCGGACACAGCCAGAGACTGCATAAACAACACGTACCACCCCATTGACAGAAAGAAGCTGGTCGCCTCTCTTGAGGCCCCCGTGGCGGTCGGCGATTCCCCCAGGAATGATGCGTGAGATGTAAATAGGAGAGTTCTGTTCCTTCCCTCCCATTATATTGAAGCCAAGTCCTTCCTCCGTCTTAGGCAGCTCCACCACGCGAGGGTGTGAGTGCCCCTCACTGGCCGCAAACGCTGCAACAGTGGCCTACAAGGCAAGAGAGAAAAAAGTTGTTAACCCAGAGTTGCCTACAGAGTTGTTGTTTAATATTGGTTGTTGTTGTTGTGACATACCTTGGCTGTGGCATTGGCCCTGACTTCAGGGCTACTATTAATGTCCACTGTCTCATACACATGTTCATACACCTAAGGAGTTGTTTAGAAAAGGCAGAAAGAAGGTTAGTCAAATGCAAACTGCTAAGCTAAATGACTTCCTTCAAAAAGTCTGGCATGTTAAAAATGGTAATCCTGGTAGTTCTTGCTGTCCAGGGTTCCAAGCTATTAATTAATCCTCAAACTGGATAGCTCATTTTATAATCACAAAACTACATTGAAAATAATGCTTTATGATACACTGAAGGAATGACAAATCTTACATCAGAAGTCAACTAACTAGTCCATAGGCAGCAATCAAACATGTCATGTTTTATAGGCCTGTCTGTGTCAGCCCCATCTCACACAAGTACACAAATCAGAGCCTGGAGGTCCAGAGTACTGCTGGCTATTTTTTTCCACTCACCTGGTACCCCAGGTCTGAATCAATCACACTGATTGGAGGGTGAGAATGAAAATCAGCAGTACTTCTGGCCTTCAGGTCCAGATTTGGCCAAATGAGTTGAATTTTGAAGGGTGTGATGGGCATTTAATGGCATAGTCTCAGCTCACCTCTCGCACAGCATTACAGAACTCGCTCTGCAAGACCCTTTGCAGTGCCTGCAGTTTCTGGGGTGGCACTTCCCCCGTCCTCTGGAGCTTGTCAAGCAATTCAATGGCTCGAGAAATGTCTGCGGGGAGAAAACATGGAGACCACCCCCCGTCAGAGATCTTACCAATAATTTACATTGATTTAAAGACTTTGGTTTGGGAAATAATTGCTTGAGGCAGAGGATCTAACACTCCAGCACAAGAGTAATGGAGTCTGTTGGTTTTGATTTTGTAGATTGATGCAGTAAATCTGTCTATGCACAGGGTATTACAATACAGGCATTGCTGATCATTACCAAATCTTCATCACACTGCTTGTAAACACATGGTAGAATTCAACATAGTAACAGTCTGGGCTTTAGGGCGCAACATTTTCAAATTAACCTAGCAAGCTACTGAGCTACATACTAGACGCTGAACTTTTGTTTGGGTGCAACTGCTAACATTACTAGGAAGCTACAAACTACCAGTGGTGGGAAAAGTACCCATTTGTCATACTTGAGTAAAAGTAAAGATACCTTAATAGAAAACGACAAGTAAAAGTCACCCAGTAAAATAGTACTTGAGTAAAAGTATCTGGTTTTAACTATACTTAAGTATAACAAGTAAATTGAATTGCTAAAATATACGTATCAAAAGTAAAAGTATTAATAATTTCAAATGACTTACATTATGCAAACCAGATGACACAATTTTTGTATTTATGGATAGCCAGGGGCACACTACAACACTCACACATTAACTTACAAACAAAGCATTTGTGTTTAGTGAGTCCGCCAGATTAGAGGCAGTAGGGATGACCAGTGTATGTTCTCTTGATAAACGTGTGAATTTGACCTTTTCCTGTCAAAATGCAACCAGTACTTTTGGGTGTCAGGGAAAATGTATGGGGTAAAAAGTACATTATTTTCTTTAGAAATATAGTGAAGTAAAAAAAATGTGGCAAAAATATGAATAGTAAAGTACAGATAGCCCCAAAAACGACTTAAAATACTTTTAAGTAGTACTTTAAAGTATTTGTACTTAAGTACCACTGCAAACTACCTACTACCAGCCTTGAGGATGGCTATCTTGTTAGCTAAATTAGCTAACCTTAGCTGTCTACAACATTAGCAACTCAGCCATCTGTCTTTCTGAAAACTAAAGCGGATTATATTGGAATAATCTATTTTTCTTTCGACTTTTGAGAAATGATTGTACATGGGCTAGTTATTTCTAAATTAAATGACTTGCGCTAACGTTAGTTAGCTAACTAAATTAAATTCCAGATTAGCTACCGTTAACTAGCTAGCCATCTGTTAAGCTTGTGTGTGTATTTTCATAATTTTAACTATTATTATTGATCAAGCAATCTGTGTAATTTGACGTTTTACCTCTTTCCAGTCGAACAGGTTCCCCCAAAGACGCCATAATAGCCTAAATCCGGCACTGTTCGGGAGAAATTATCAGGCTAGCAAAATATCCACTCGGCGATAAACAGATTTGAGCTGTATTGACGGGGATTGTTGTTGCGCCAAGGACACGCAATCCGCGCAATATACGGTCGATGTGCCAAATCCAAGATGGGGGAAAAACTGAGAAGTCATATATCACTGAAGTTTTGTTTGATATTTTAGAAAATGTGGTGTCCTAAATGTATAACCTGCAATGTTTATGTTTTTGTTGTGATAGGAAACTTGTAAACACATTATGTAGGCCTATACTTTGGTAGGATACCTCAAATGATGTTTAGAAAAGTGATTTTTCTCTCATAAAATGCAATTTCATGAGTACTATAGATATATACAAGAATTGAAGTGCTATTTGTGTGTGAAAATCTTACGGAATATACCTTGAATGCACTTTTATTGTTATATTTTATTATCACAATTAGGCAAATTTTGGTATCCTTTGTGAGAGAATGTTGACCATCCATTTCTAGGCATGGGACACCTACCTGTGTTGATGGGATAGGGTTGAGATGGCCCATCCAAGGAATTCACCAGTCAAGGATCCTGTCTTCAGGGTTGAAAACTTTGAATGTACTCATCATTAAGCTCTCATAGGCCATCAAGGATCAGCTTGTAGCCTAGGCTATATACGACGTAGACTTATGGGCCTTCTATATGTTCGGATTCTTTGTGTTGTTGATTGAGTATATATTGAGGCTTTTATAACCAAGCCAATGCTGATGAAAATAAAATCTATCTGGTCTGTCTGTCTGTCTGTCTTTCTGTCTGTCTGCTTTAGGAGGACGGGCTCATTGTAATGGCTGTAATGGTATAAATGGAACATAGTCAAACATGTGGTTTCCATATGTTTTGATACCATTCCATTTATTCCATTCCAGCCATTACAATGAGCCTGTCCCCCTCTAGCTCTTCCCACCAGCCTCATCTGGTCTGCATGCATGCAGGCAGACAGGCAGGTACGTAGGTAGGTAGGATGGTAGGTATGCATGTAGGAAGGTAGGTATTTATGTATCTGTCTGCTGATCTGTCTGGCCGTCCATTCGTCCATGTTTTCCTCTAATGTTTATGCAGTGTAACTAGAAATGTAGGGTTCAAACTTTATTGACATTGGTTTTGTTTTTCAGTTGCCTATAGTCATTTTTATTTCTTCAAATATTTCAATTTAATATTGCAAACAACTTCACAACATACAAAATGAATTATATTAATCCAGAAACATATGTCAATGAATAAATTTTATATATATATATATATATTCTTATATTTTGTCCTCTGGTGGGGATAAAAAAATAAACAGCAAAGCTTTGACAACAGCACCTTGACATAGTATGTAATTCCAACATTACCTTGAGAAGTTTAGAACAGTAAACAGATAAAGTACTGAGGAGGAACCCCTTACTGTTGAGTATGTAAACGGAATGTTTTGGTCGGTATCATATCCTTTTTTCTTAGGTGGACAAATTCTCAATTCACAATTGAAGCAGCATGCAAGTTTTTTTTATGGAACTCGTCCTCACCCTCTCCCTCATCCTCATCACTCTTTTCCTTCTTTCTCACATTCTTGGCAACGTAAACAAACCACAATGTCTTGAGGAATGTGATATAGTAATTTAAACTGGGCGCAAATGACTGATCAGATCTTTTTTTAATTGTTTACAAGGTCATGAATATGTTCAATAAATAGACTGTAGTATCACTTTTACTGTATAAACGTCATCTTTTTTTACATGCAGTCCATAAAATTTTCATTTGACGGAATAATTTACCCTGTTATGTATATATACAAATAGATATTTTCTCTTTACTCTCTTTTTTAAACTCTCAATAAAATCTATACATTATATACACTATCTTCCTCTTTTAATGGTCAATGTGCATACACATGATGTGTCTATCCTTATAAACCGCCAGCCAATCTTCTTTTTGCTATCCATGGTGAGCGCTCGCACGTAGGACTGGGTTGTCCTGCATTGGGAGTTATAATGCCTCTTGTCTATTCCACGGCAGCCCTCCTTTGTGTACCCCATAGGGTTACATTTGGTCTCATAAAAGTATTGCTTCAGTTGGCCATTGGGGACAGGGACCTTTTCCAGGACGGTAACGGTCTGCCCAGACATGTCTATTGCTGTCTTTTTGTCCACAGCTGTCACCCACTGGCTAATACTATCACACACACTCAGCTCTCCACGCCGCGACGGGTCAGAATGCCGCCGTACCCTCATGGACATGTTAGCGGCGTCCAGGTAGTTTTTGTATTCCTCCAGGAGAAAAAGCAGCGGTGGCTCTAAAGGCACTTGGTTGCTGATCATCACCCGCGATGCATACAGGTCGACATCCTTGGTCTCCGTGGTGACCAGAGAGGAAGGACCCCCTCCTCCCTGGCCCTTGTCAGCCCCAGGCCCCAGTTGAGATGCTTCTCCTTCCACCTCCAAGAGCTCCTCAATAACCTGCTCAAACGTGTCTGTGAGCGAGGGCAGTCCCCCATGCTGGCCCGGCCCACCCCCGCTCTGTGGAGTCCCGTGGCCCTGGCCGACCGTCACTGCAGCACCCAAGTAGCCTTCCGTTCGGTGGCCCCTTATACCCGGGGCGTCTCTCATGGGAGCAGCTCTCATGCAACTGAAGTACGAAATAACCATAGTAAGGAACAGGATGGTCATCACTCTTCTAACCTGGTGGAACTAGAGAGTGAGAGAAAGAGAGAGCAGAGAGAAGGATGAGAGGGGAGAGAGAATGAAATTAAGTGCAATTCATATGTATATAATCTTATGTAGCTACATTAAGTATTATATAATATATCAACAGTTTTCTTCAATTGAGTTATCAGAGTTGTGTGCTTATACAATATACTGTTTATAATACACTCATTATTACAGTATTCCATAATATCTCAAGGTTGGATCACAATCTAATTGTGTTCCTTTCAGTTATTACTAAGCACCATTAGATGATGCACGCCTACCATCTCCCCCCATTACTACCAAAGTATCACATTTCTCCTCCAGCTGCAAAGAAAGCCAACAGTCTGACACCACCATGAGTGCCCACTACTACTTGGCCAACTTGCAAATAACAGTATAAGTAATTACCATACATTCTTGTGAATTCCATTTTTTCTGTTTCCTCATACAACGTTACAATATTTCCCACAAAGGCCCCAGAAGCAACATTAAGGGCTGCTGACACCAGCGTTTTCAACTGAGGCCAAGTTTTTTCAGACTGGGAGTGGATGTGGCTAGGCATCATGTTTTAAGTGTCAAAGCATTAGATTGCTAATTATCTCCTAATGGTCCATCCTATTATGAAGTGCAACCCAATATATCATTATTTTCTCTTCTTCAACAACAACAAACAACAACAATTTTTTAAACAATTATGTTAAACTAATAATGAAACTACAGTATGTCTTCATCATAATCATCATCATCACTATTATCATCATCATTATCTTTCTTATATTTGATGTTGTAATCCAAGGTTGGCATGTACTGTATCATAAACGCTATGTGGCCTGAATACTTTTTTTCAGTGTAGCTATAGAACAGGCAAGTTATATCATGTTTCTGTCATGTTTTGTCATTTGATTATCATGTCTTGTCCCTGTGCTTCCCTTCCATTTGTCTCCCTCTGCTGGTCTTAGTAGGTTCTTTCCCTCTTTCTATCCCTCTCTCTTCCCCTCCCTCTCTTCCTCTCTCGCTCTCTCTCTATCGTTCCGTTCCTGCTCCCAGCTGTTCCTCATTCTCCTAACTACCTCATTTAATCTTTCACACCTGTCCCCTATTTTGCCCTCTGATTAGAGTTCCTATTTCTCCCTCTGTTTTCCGCTTCTGTCCTTGTCGGATCTTTGTTTGATGTTTGCTGTTCTGTGTCCTGGTTCCGCCCTGTCGTGTTTTTGCCTTCAACAGATGCTGCGTGTGAGCAGGTGTCATCTAAGATATATCCTGGAGTACCGTTTTGTTTAAGACTGGAATAAAGACTCTGTTTTTGTTAAGTCGCTTTTGGGTCCTCATTCACCAGCATAACAGTTTCCAATACAATGCCATGTATTGTAGCCTAACACGTTTCATGTGTTATCCTGACTTCACACCACATTTCCCACAGGGTTAATAGAGACTTATTGATCGATTGATTGGTTGAATACATGAGTGTTTCTGACTAGGTTCAGATAAGTGACTGTTCATTTTGTGTGATTTTGCAAAAGGCAACCAATCTTTGATGCAATATTACCATTAATATGCTAAACTTGATAGGGTCAAATTGGGAGCAGGATTTATTAAGGGACATAGAGATGTATAAATAAAGGAATGCTGAGAGTGACCAGTAGCGCTAGCAGAGACTGAGAGAGAGTCAGTAAAGTACTGGTTAGAAAAGTGAAGAGAGGTAATGTGCTTGCATCCTGACACACTCACGTACCCCTTCTATCAGATGCATACTCTGTACAGCTGCTCACATAAATTTGGTAAACAGACATTGCAAGGGAAAGAATGCCACAAGGGCCCAACAGAGCCAAAATACATCAATATACACACACACCCTCATCCTTCACCCCTAGCTCACAATAGCATCTCTTACCTTTATGCCCTATGAGTCACAGCAATTCAACATATCCACGGACATCCCAGACCCAGAGTCAAACATATGAAAACAACCACATTATAAGAAACCTAGCTCTTGCTCTCCAGAGGGGTGCATTTAAAAATAGCCACGGCAGGGCTTTGACTGCACTCTGCATGCTGCCCTCCTTGTATCCCGACCTGATGCAGGAATACGTTCCAAGCAGATCCGCTCCCCCACCAGGCATTGTGGCGGACGGAAGGACCTTAGCAGAAGGGAGGGGCAGATCCCACCTAAAAAGCATTTGTTTCATTCTTAATTGGCGTCTGGGGCCACGGCTGCGATTAGCCAACGCCACAGTGACTGCCATAGAGATATTGCATCTATAAATAGGCGTGCTGGGAGTCTCACAGTCTCGATTGAGAATATCACATCCTTCTCCTTAATGAGCCGCTGAGTCCCCAAGCTCAGTGACGTGTTTCTCCAGAGTGTGAGTGTGTGTTAGAGGGAAGGGAGGGAATGGAGGAGGAGAGGAAAGGAGGGCTTGGTTTGTACGTGTTTGCAGGGGGATGGGGACATCTTTCCTCCTACTGACAAGACAACCTTGGAGACAAAACATAGCCAAGCAAACATAGATGAGCAGGAAATCATTCCAACATTTTCTCAATATTGAAATTTGAAAATAATTATTCATAAGAGGTAATCCTTTATCATCCTATAAAGTGTTCCTGTGACCTGTCAAATCCCGTCATTAGGCTGCCCCAATGATCAAGGAAAACAAATCCATGGACTGAAATCCCATCCCACTGCTTATTGATACATGAACTGATTGGGGGTCCATCTTCATGTAGAATATGCTGCAGCAGAGGTAGTAGTCCTTCTTCCCTGATGGATCACTGGAGCTAAGTTGCAGTAACAGGGGGTGGGGAGTCAGCGCAGGCGTCATTTCGCGGCATAACAACCACAGATGACGTCTCTCCCAGGTCTCCATAGGGGACAGGATGGAGGGGAGGTGTTTTGGGGGCAGTGCCACTCATCAGTGTGCAATTGCCTGCCAGTCCTCTGGGCCTCCTCACACCGGGAACAACAAATAATTTTATTTCTAACTCGGCTATTTCCTGTTTCCATCAGGAAAATCAATATGGCTTATGCTCTCAATCAACATCCTGTTAAAATGCAATCTAGCCGATGAATCACTTTATTGCTGTGGGACTGGCTCAGAATAACAGTACTCTCTGAGACCTATCTAATTCAAACCAAAGTAAAAGTGATTCTCACCATGGCTGGTATGTTCTCATTTACTATATCAGATTTGAGAATATCTTCAGCTCTGAATTGGATTTTACGGTCCAATTTCTTTTTATCTCCAGGTAATCAGTACACTGATATTTAATTATCATGTACTGGATATGTACAGTATGGTGTGGAAGAGAACAATCAAACTTCCACACTCTATCCAGCCATAACATATTCCGTAAAATCAAGATATGCATCAATAAAATCAGTCCTTTACAGTTGCATTTGGTGCATTCAGAACGTTCATAGATAAAAGTTGACGGATTTCCACGTAGTGGCAGGGCTTTACGATGACACATTCAGATGAGCACCTGTTCAATTGTTGTGAGAGAGGCCGGCACGGCTATACGGTTGGGTTTAGAGATAGCTTGGTGCCTTGCAGTGTTTGTACTTCGTGCCAGGTGGGGATTATAATGAAAAATCTCCCTTTGACAGATGCTGGAGTGGATTCACAAACACAATGGTGTTTCAACCATGTACAAAACTCAGCACATATGACTTCACATTTCACTTACACTTAACTTACAGTCATGTATGTGGGCAAAATGTCTGTGGCAATACATACTAACTTTCTTTTTCAAAGACACATTTTCTCAACATTTTTGTCTTAACACTCCTCTCTTTTCCAGTGAAAAGTTAACAAACGTTTTCACTTTGAAAACACATTGTCAAGTAAGTCACTACGAGGAGGAAAATACCCTTTCTCCACATGATCCAAGATCCCTGTACATCAGCTTGTGCTATGGCTACACCAATCAACATGTTTTCCTATCCAGTCCATTAAAATATGACCTTTGTATGTGCTCCAAATAAACCTACTTAAAAGATAGTGCTTCATTTATATGAACTATATATTTTGGAAACATACTAGAGGACTCAGTCACAATATACAAATGTAACGCCATTATCCTTTTTCCCAGTAATAGCTAACAGATGGAACCAAGAAACCACGTGGAAGCCTGTTTTGAAGAGATCTGCTCCCTATCTGACACTCGCAAATAGCATCTTCAAATGGATAAGTATCATTTACTGTAGCTTTTCCTCTAGGCAAACTCTGATATAAAATAAATGTAATGACCACTTAAAACAAGACATGTTAAGACTGTTGGAATATGTTCCAGTAGATCATGAATTGCATATTTTCCATTGACAGACACTGTGGGCGTTGTCCTCCACCACTTCCTCTGGAAAGAACCAGTAAGTGTCATTAATGTGCCAGTTTACAAAAGACAGGTCCAATAGCCTATATATAACAATATCATAATATTCAAAGGTTACCGACTTCATACTTAAGCCGCCTCCTGATAAACGTAGTACGCTAATAAGTGCAACATTTCCTGTATGTCTATCCGCAAGTTGCACTTACAACTAATTAGTGGTGCAACATGTTAACCTGTCAACGTGACCGCAAACCAGGTAACACAGGTAAAATGATAACTGCTTCAAAACTGCAGCCTAACAATATTTTTTATGTGTAAATTGGCTGTTAAAATGACAAGTTTCCAATTGATAGCCTGTAATACCAGTGTAGGCCATTTTAATTCATAAATAAACATAAGGTCTGCATTACATGTCAATTAATCTATTGACACTGTCAGACAGTGTCCCCACATAGGTCGACAATCCCAGTACTCTGTACTCTCCTTTAGATTTTTACAACCCTTAAATAGCCCTTATAAACCCTTAGGATAATTACATTTAGCAATGTGATGAAAGGCATGTCTTGAAGATAATGACTTTCATCGACAGTGCTCAAGTTAGCTTATTAGTCTACTGCCCATATTTATATCTGAATAAATCAGTTGTATCTTAAAACGATGTTTATTGCAAGTTGATTGCAAGTGGGCTATACGAACAATAATAAGATAAAGGCTCAACAGCAGCACATTAGACCTAGACCAAGTCCTACTTTAAAACGGGTGTCAAGTAGTTTCCATATATTTGCGCTAGATGGCGTATTAGACCACGAGATGTTCCCTAATCCTCTCTCGCTCTCTCTCTCTCTCTCTCTCTCTCTCTCTCTCTCTCTCTCTCTCTCTCTCTCTCTCTCTCTCTCACGAACACACAAACACACACACACACACAAACTTTAAGGCGATAACAGTCAAATAGGAAAACATGAACACTTATAGACTGAAAAAGCAAAAGGTTACTAAACAAAAAGAAAATCGTGTTCACGGAATGTCATTAATGCATATGTAGTTAGTTTTCCAAGTCTGTGTCAAATTGGAGGCTACTTTCAGAGCTATTTGATGCAAGGTCTCGAGACAAACTAGCCTACACTAAAATACAGCAATAATCTCAGACAGAATGCAATAAAAAAAAATCTCTACACCAAATATTAACAAGGTTTACTTGGTAAACAGCAGTATCGCGGCGGCGCTGGGTTGTTCTCGCGCTAGAGCGCATAAAACGTAATATTTGTGGTATTATCCGCGCGCTCCTTGATAATTGCGCGACTGCTCCATGTAGGGATCCGTTTTATAATCTGTATATTCATCCTCGCCTTGTGAGGTTATCCGGTTTAAGAGAGAGCTAGACCAACCTTGCAGGGTATAGCTGTTTCCTATAAAGTCTTAATGAGTGCATCAAACTTTTTTAAATAATTTGCTTACAAACCTTTCTGGTTTTTGAGAAAAGAAAGTCCGTTTACAGATAGTTAAAACAATTGTTATCTGAATTACGATGCTATATTATTTAACATTACATTTAGATGCATTGTATTCATGGATTATGGGTTAAAATGAATAGGCTACAATAGGCATACAGCCTATGTGGGTAGACAATGTAGTCTACTCGTCTATTTCTTACAGTGGCAATAGCTAACATGGCTAAATGTACAACTCTTCGCATTAATTAATCAGCTAAACACATCAGAAAACGAAATGATTACCTCCACTGACCCCTTTCGTGGTCCCTATTAGAAATTCAATCAGCATAATAACGCCGTTTTTTATTAATGAACAAGAGGATAGAGTTACACGTATCCTCTCTCAAACTGCGACCGAGTCGGTGCGCCTGCATGATCCCCAACTTGATTACAATACTTTTAAACATCTCCCCACTCACAAAAAGAGCGAGCATCGACACAGCAGAGCGAAAATGATCAAACAAGTTAAGAAAAACATACCTTTTACTGCCCAGTCGTAAAGGAGACCATTCAACAGGACAGTGTCATCTGTGATGTTTTGGACAACCCCCTGTGTAATTACTTAAGCTATATTTTCCCTGTACTGTCCGACAGCTTCGGGATATCTCTTCAGCTTTGCAGCAAATAGATTAAATTATTGATGGTGGAAATTGCATGGTTGAGGTAATGGACTCCCATGGCTGCGCGGCTCCTTTGGAGATCGCTTAAAACCGAAGGGGTTGCATGCTATAAACTGCGCCGCGACAGCACTACGCGATGAGAGACCTCTTGAGCTTGAAATGACGCCTGTATCCCTTGCAACTACAGTAACTTACTACATAATGACGTTGCAACATGTGACTCGCCACTGGCTGACTGGTTGCTTGCCACCAAACACGGTTACCAGAGTACCAAAGCAGGCCTAGCTCTCATACATGTTTTTTATACGCCTTTGGTCAACAGATGGGAGTGGGATAAAGAAGGGATTGGCCATGGATCTTTCTTCCGTGTTTCACTGACATCAGATGTGATATTTTTGTAGCTGTACTGTACATAAAAAACAAATAACCCATTTGATTCTGTGTCATGTGGCTACATTGCGTGTAATGATACGATGTGATTAGATCTGATAAGATGTCCAAGGCTTATAGCATATATATATATGGTCTTAAAAAATCCCAAATAAATCATGAAAATAAGAACCAATACCCTACCCAAAAAGAGATTCTTATTCCATGCATTTTACCAGAAATATGGCATTTCTTTAGAGAGCACTGTTACTTCAATTGTGGAATTGAACAGAAACACACATTCACTGCTACATAATTATGTAATTAACGTGTTATAACTAAGTGTATATTCTGTATGGGATTGATTAAGTCTACAGAAGATTTACGACTAACAGTGGATACATTGAAATGTTCCTGTATAGACCAGGAGATGTGTTATAAATGCAAAAGGTAAGCCTGCCTAGCTAGACCTCGTTTTCCTAAACCTTTGAAATGGTTCATCGTCAGATCCCATAGGTAGGCTATGCCATGTATGTTATACTAACAAAAACTATGGGTTACAAGTAGATATAACCATCTCAGGCAATGTCCAAATTTATGACAAAGAAGCATTCGAATAGGCTAGCTCTTGAAATTGTTGTAACTTAAATTGAAGAAGCCGCAGATTTTAAAAAAAAAATAGCCTTTTACCAGACGCTTTTATCCAAAGTGACATGCAATCATGCGTGCACCTATAATTTATATGTGGTAATCCCTCGTTGTGACATTATACCAGCGCACAAATATTCAGCAACACGGACAGCGCCGCGATCAGCGCGAGAAAAACAACAACACCATTGACAGTGTTGTGGTAAGCGCGCCCACGAACTAAACATTCAGCACCGTGAACAGCGCCTCTAGTAACGCGCCGCATACTAAACATTTAGAACCGCAGACAGCACCACGATTTGCGCGAGGTGAATGCCTGATTGAGAACCAGAGCTACTGAACAGCGCCGCTTCCAGGCAGCCTATATAATGAGAAGATTCCATGTCCTAGTTGTTGGGATCTATGCAGGCGGAAAGCCTACTGGTAGACACTTTTTACCATGATACCAATTGTCTCCATTCCCTTTACCCCTAACATAAAATTGTAAACTTCTCATAACACATAGCTTAATCATATGAAAGCAAAAGTATTATCATTAAATACAAGGCTTCACAATATTAAAGGTATATTCTCAAGAAAATGTACACTTTATTCTGAAGATCCCACCAGTGTTCAATAAGGCTTGAATCAATAAACTTGGAAAAGGAAAGAAAATGTCTCACTTAAATTAATAAATCTTTTGACTTTAGCATCCAGTGGGTGTTTAGAGAAGTCAAGTGATGAAGAGAAAAGGTTCTGGGCTCAACCTCAGTCAAATGAAGGAAACAGCTCATTATCCTTGTGGCTTGGACCTCCTCCAATTAAAGATTTATTGTGATGTGTTTGCTATATGGCCATCGTGATTCTTCTCTGTACAAGTTAATGAGGTGGAGGGTTATTACTTGGCATATGGCAGTATGAGATTGAATGCTCACACCTGCTTTGTGATTCACTCCACCTCCAACACACGCGGGGACATGCCAAGAGGAATATAGCCCTCCCTGAAGGATCACAGTAGGCGAGGGCAAACTCTGGATGACAAAGAGTTGCATCAGCAATCGCTGAGCGACATGACTCCAACAAAAAAGAAGCTTGCACAGGGGCTGTTCCAACAAGGTAATTTATTAATAAATAACTTGGCATCTCATGAGAAGAACAACAACATGGTCTCTCTCATATCTGCAAATACAGCACAATGCAAGGTGACGTTCTAAGTAGTGGAAAATTCAGGAGACTTGTTACCTAAGAGAGTTTGTTTGAGGAGATTATTTAGCATTTTGTGTAGAACTTCAAAATGAAGTTTAGCGTGTCTGAAATAAAGTGCATCGCAACTGAATTTAAAATGCATAGTTGGGTCACGCTTAAGCAAAGTCAGAAAGAGCTAGCCAATACCGAGTACCATGCTGTGCTATGCTATACTATACGTGTCAGTGCTAATTATCAGCCCTTGCACCTACAGTACAGTATGTGTCTGATGAAGTTTACATTGGGTGCCTAATCAGAACTTACTGCCCCTAAACTGAAACTCAGACACACTCACTCATGCTAACATAAGACCATTATGTTATGTTGAGCAGTGAACTAAACTGGCTTTCAGCATGCCACTTTCAGAATAAAAGTTAATTTCAGACAATCACCAATCGTTTTTCAGAAAATAGACATAATTCTTGAAGTTAACTGTGGGACATCTCCCACTAGGGTTATCTTTGTCAAAAAGTGTCATTGCTATGCAAAAAGAGTTCTCAAGCGTGATGGGCGCTTTACCATGGATGGTGTGGCAAACCAACATTTCCTTGTTTCACGTCTTTCATAACATTACAATCCTTGGACAGAAGCGGCATACTCATGCTTTATTTTACCCATTGAACAATTTTCTACTCAGAAAAGGGCAGCATGATGAATTTGATTTTTTTATATAATCACATAAAGTTAGGCTACTTGAAGGTGGTTTGAGCATGCCATTTAGAGCATGGTGATGGAGCCCTGTTCACTCCCATAGGTTCTCTTAGGGGTTGGTGGCAGTAACCAGAAATCTGAAGCATGGGATGAACTAAACCTTTAAAAACTAAAACAGACATAAACTTTTAAACAGATGGTTCCGAAGTCCATAAACAAACCATTTAGAAATATTGAATAACATTTTGGAGTTAAAGTGTGGTTCACACAACATGATAGTCTTCTCTTATCGAACACAAGAAGCACACACTGTGGCACCCTATACCTGCTCTTCACTGACCAGATGCCCAAAACAACACTGATGACACTACACACAGGCATACATCTTTTCACATCTTCTCTTGCCAATTGTGACATAATTCTGACAAGTCAGCGATGTCAAGATCCACACTGTGACAGACACCTTCAGAAGATACCTCTTGGAAGTAATCAGATGATAGAATAACAAGGCTCTGTGGCAGCATCAAAATGGGCATCATACGCATATCTGCTGAGAATTAGCTACTCTATATCAAAATTCACACTTCAGGGTACAATTAACCCTTTCTCTGCTTCCCATGAAACATAATGAATATCCGGCTATAGTGTTATTAAGAACCAGTGGAAAGTTTGAACTCTAGTCTGTCTATGTATATACTGCCCCAAACCCTGTGGGAACACCTGGATGAGAAAATGCATAAGGCATAACAAGCTCAGTTCAGGGGAATTTGCAAGAAGTCTCATATATCTGTTTGTCTCTCTCACTCTCTCTCACACACACACACACACACACACACACACACACACACACACACACACACACACACACACACACACACACACACACACACACACACACACACACACACACACACACACACACACACACACACAGACAACATGAACAAAAAAAACACTCTTTGTTTCATCAAATTGACTGCAGCATCAACTCACACAAATAAAATGTACATATAAGTCTGGGGGATCTAAGCGAAGCTCTTATTTGAGCACTACACCTAAGTATTTCAATAGGTAAGGTAAATGAGTCGCTCACCCCTGTCCATAACACAGGCATCCAACTTGATGTCAATATCAAAAGAGTGTGGAAAGCCAACCAGTGGTAGAGCTCAGCACCCCATTCCATATTCAAACACTCATGGCAGGTATCCTGAGTCCAACTCTACCAAAAGGCATCTCAAAGTTACGCTGAACAAAGATATTAATTAGGCTACTGTACAGACACATATGCGCAATGTGCATGCACAACAAATGCTTTTACAATTACATATATTTTTCTGAGCACATTCAGTACAATGCACTCCACTTTAATCAATTGCATGTAAGAACGGAATTGAGTTGATTGTAAATATGACAATTCCCTTATGCCTCTTTTCTGTTTTCTGAACAGACACAATTCATCGGACCTCATTGTTCCACACACACACACACACACACACACACACACACACACACACACACACACACACACACACACACACACACACACACACACACACACACACACACACACACACCGAATTGTCCTGCAGTGGCGTCATGCCAGCAGCCAGTCAGGTTGTCTGGTTGGTTACAATTACTGGACAAGCAGCACAGCAAGGTATTGGTTTTGGAAACAACAACCTCGACATATTGTGTTGGAACAGCTTTTGTAATCGTATATTCCCATGATTTAAACTAACCAAGATGTGTCTCGGCATCGTTGAATAGATAAATAGCTGGATTCAAACGTTTCAACCAGCCATAACTCATTATAATGACATGATAACTAGATGGATGGAGGTGCTGATGACGAAAATCATGACGAGGCAGCCGCTGATTATAATCCGATTATTCTAATATTATTATCATTAGCCTATTCATATTATGATAATCATTATCCTTTTGTTGGTTTTGTTTTTTACTGTTACGGAAATGTCAAACTATCCCCTATTCAATTACGCACGAAAAGGATGGAAAACTGATTTTTTTTTGGTAAAAACTTGTGTTGAGACTCAGAGTTCCAACTGGAGTGTTATCAACTGTTAGCCTACTTCAGATCCTACCATGTAAAATAATAAAATACTTCCGAGAGCTATAGGCTATAGCTATACATGTTCATAGACCTCACCATTTAAAGTTCATGAAAGGTTGACTCGGAAAACTAAACACCTTTATAGTAACGCAAACATAAATATCTCTCATCGCCCCTGTGAGTCATCTATAAAGAATGAAACACGCATATTCTGTCAAATATGATGCCACAATAGCATTTAATGTTATTTGGAATGAAACCTACCATCCTCAGATTTGTTACTGACGCCCACCCCAACTCTGCAGCGCTAGAGTGCGGAGAGGGGGGCCGGTTGAGGGAGATTCTCAGTAAGATAACACAACCCCATTTATGGACTGATCCGATGACGTACATTGCAGAAAGTTCTAAAAAAAACCTTCATACATACAAAGTGTGTCGTGCCACCCCACAGACCCCCCTTACCCCGCCTCCGCTCTCCCCTCCCTCCGCACGCCTACACATAAACCCACGTCTCCTCTCGCTACGACTTTCCTGAAGAAAATATGTTATTACTGAGAAAATGATTAAAAGAAAAACCTGACCAAATTAAGAAATATAACAGATAACCTAAAAATCTAACAAATAACAATATACATGTTGCTTTGTATGCAGCCAATTTGTCATATTGTCGCTGGTCTATTCATTCATAAACCCACTGCAACAAATACAACGAAAACGTTTTAGGCGATCGATTCGTTTAGCATAGCCCTAGTAATTATCATCTTATAATAAGGCCTATTATATAAAACATTGTATTAATAATATGAACATGATTCCTCTTGTTCTTATTATTACAGCTGATATATGTTACAACACACAGCGTCATCCTAACTAACGGGTCTCCTGCTTTCCTATAGGCAATAGCCTAATAAGTATACTCATTTCGTTAAATGATTAAGTAAATTATTTAATTAAATAATGAGTCACGCATGGACTATGTTTTAAAGAGCCTTATTTGGTTCTCTAAAGCAAGCTAGAATTGAACTTAAACATTTAAAAACACAATGAAGCTGTAATAATTCAGACGTAGCCTATAAATGAGGATAATGCATCAATAATGCATTGAAATGTAACCCCACTGGAAGCCTCTTGATTAAAACAGGGCTGCGAGCGCTTGTGGGCGTTGATATCTTAGTTTTTTTTTTGCAGCTGTTTGCCATTCAATAACATCGTCCTGAAATCAGAATCTTTGAACTGAAGCCGTACAAAGAGATAGATTGAATACAGACAATATCCACAGTTTCTTCGCTGGCACGCAAGACGAATTTCTAAAGTCCGTTGGCCGTTAAGTCAGCAAAAACATTGTCGCGGACTAATCAATTTGAAGATCAACGCAATCTTGCATGCCTAGTTTTCTACTGTCTTAAAAACCCACTGCTTTTTGGCAATTTCTTATCAAGCCATCTTATCTCGCACCACCTTTAGCCAGCCATAGCCTAACATCTGTCAATAGGCAGTTTGACCACGCCTATCTTTCTTGTAATTTCATATCTCTGATTGCATCTTTGAAATTCCTCTCATTTCTATGAGGTGATTTCTCGGTAATGTTTTTGTTCTTCATATTTCATTAAATCATTGTGTAATTTGTGGTTTTGCTATTTATTGTAAAGGTGGAAGTTGTCTCCGACAGGTCGAATGTGGGCTACACAGACTTGTGCGCGGACAAAGAGGGGTAGCAGGTGATGCTAGCACTAGAGTGAAAGCGCAGTATGAATGAAACCTAGGAGCGGCCGTAGTAAAAACACAAGTGATTTGATCGCGATGAAGGAGGATGGTAAGATGTTAAACAGATAAGAGTAGGCTATTTTTTGCCGCTTAGGGCTGAGAGAGGAATACAATAGTTTGATATGCGAGACAAACAAAAATACATATAGATAGATAGATAGATAGATAGATAGATAGATAGATAGATAGATAGATAGATAGATAGATATGCCCTAATATGAAGCGAGTCAGTAAGAAGGAGATAGCCTGGGTTGAGGCTAATATTTTATTTAGGATATGCACCATTATTCTGCTTAGTGCCGGATAGAACGATTCATGAATTGCGCATTCAAAAGTTCCATTTCGATTGGGAGACGGGATCCCGTAGCCTAGATTGTGTTGCAGTAAATGTAAAAAAATATATTTCAGTGATTCTAAAGGTTTTGTTTACGAGTTGCATTAAGCTTCCCTTCATGCATAGCCTTGGTAAGTCGCTCTGAACAAGAACGTTTGCTAAATGTCTACAGCATAAACCTAAACGAGTGCTTTGCGTGTTTAATTTAAGGCTCCGTCATGCACTCATAGTACTGAGAATTATTGTAATCTGTATAAAAATATACATCCTTCAAACGAAACTTTCATGAGGTGAAATAGCACCTTGTATAAATCCATAAACGCTGACTGTTATCAATCAAATCAAATCAAAATAGTAAATTGGAAAATAATTAGCTGGATATAATTTCACGCAAATCAATGCACAATACCATGACGGTGCATTTGATAGGATCCAAGTTCAATTTGAAACCACAAAACAATATAGGCGATAATGACAAGGATGGCGGATGAATAACAATGAATCACAATGGAGGGAACTCTTACCTTTTCAAGGGCTGACAACCACTATGAGTGGTTAGATCTCCAAGACCAAGACTTGCATTTCCCAAAGTTAACGCTGTATACCAAGACTGGAGCTTGAAAAGAACGCACGCCCTATACAGCGGCTCTAAGATTTCAACTTTCACATGCTCTAAGTGGCGAGACAAATCTCAAAGCGCAAGCCCTTCATTGACACGCGCTTTTCTCCTGTTTTCCGTTATAGATCACAGGGCTCCCTCAGCATACGCTTACCAAAAGTTGAAAAAAATTCCCCAGCTTTGGTAAGGGAACAGCAAAAGAGAGTTGATGTCCACTTGGTGTTTTAGTCCATGCAACGACTCCGGTGCCTCTGTCCAACGTGCTGAAAGCATAACACAGCGAGGGTAACTAAGGGGGCAAAAAAAATCTATAGTTTTGTTAAGTGCCATTTGATACTGCTTTACTCTACTGCTTCCCAACGCCTTGTCACGTGAACGTTTTTCTCCCCAAGACTGTCCTGTTAATATTTGATCACATGTTGGCCGGACCTTAAGAAAAACAGCACCTATACCAAAAGCCCCTAGTCACCACAAAGGCTCAATCAAATAGCGTCTCCAAATAGCTGTACACCTAACAATGCTGATCCTACTGCGTTATTGCCGCACTCTTCAAGTCATGTATAGGGCAGAACGACAGGTACACACATGTTGCTTTCATTGGCACCACACTTGAAAAAAGGATATTCAATACATACCATAAAACCCTGGTTAGCAATATACACAACCTTAAAGTCCTGAAAGACAATACAGCACACTCGCACATTTCGCGCACAGATGATACAATATATCCCAATACATAATTTACCTGCATTTATTGAGCTTAGAAATGACTTCCAATCTTTTTACAGAAGCTTTGCCAATATCATCCTTCTTAACAAACACATGGGTTTCTGTTGAGAGTTTCTTAAGTAGCCCACAGAGTCCATCCCATCATCCAGCTAGCCTAAATTAATTCCCGGATTAAATCGCAAGCATTGCTATTTCTTGGATACCATTCCTGTTTCGATTGTATTTCCATGTTACTTACCATTTTCCTCAACGCTGTCCTGGAGATAGAAGTGTCTTAATATCCACTCACTCCAACAGATGCTGGTAGGTAATGTGTCTTGTTTGAAGTCATCATATGAGAACTTCTGCTGTGCTCAGTAGATCGCCCACCACTTCGGTGACTTATCAATCTAATAACCCTTTGCAATCTCCGCGTGCTTAAACTCTGTAACACCTTGGTGGCTCTACAGTCAGGACAAACAACAACCAGCCGCGATTTTCACAAAAGCCTGTATAGATAGAAAGACAGATATACGCAATACCCTCTCCCGGACAACGCCATTAGAGGTCTTACGTGATTGAAATAAGCGAAGGCAGTCAAGTTTATGAGGGACCCCAAATGACCACTCAATTAATACAATCTCAGTTCTTTAAATTAGGCTATGTTTGCACAATAATATTGAGCCCCCCTAACAGTTGTACAATATAAGACATATGCACGAAGTAGCCTAGGTTATATCTTTCGCTGCCTATCTATTGTTACCACTCAGGCAATATTACGCAAAGCCGGCACAACTTTGAACATTTCGATTTTTTACAATCAGAGGTGGTATGATACCCGATAAGACAAACAATTCTCAATCGTTTATCGTTCCTCTCGCTATTCAGATGATGTTCTTTGAGAACTTGTTGCTGCTAAAAATAAAACTAGCGTTGAGGACGAAACAGAGCCAGACTCATATACTTACATTTGCAATACACTGTTATTTGCTTCGTTTTCAAATGCCTAGAAAAATCAGAAGTGAATCCACGTCTTCAAGTAGTCTAGGCTATGCCCTAAACTTCTAGATATGTTTAGGTATTTTGCTGTAGCCCACAACTCAATGGTTTAAATCCTAAATGTTTCAGTTTACAATCATTAATTCCAAGTTCAAACGCGATATCTGTTTTCAGTAAAATTCCATCAGTTGCACCGCGAACACTCAGCGATCTAATTGTTATGCAGTGACGAAGCGCTATGCTTGGGGTATTCGTCACACCTGTGACACTCGTATATGCGCTACAAATGTACTGGTAAGTAACATGAGTAATAGGAGATATTTGCCCAACTTTGAACCAGGATTCGAACTATCTAGGGAGTTGTAAAATAAGTGAAACAGAATGGTATTAATAATTCGTCGCTCATGGCAAATACTGTTGGAATGGTAGCCTATGGCTACATTAGATCTCTAGCACATGAACACACACAACAAATAGGCTACGTGGATTGTCGGACTAATTAGACAACTAGGTTTAACAATGTAACACACTACTCAATCAGATGGCTGTACCTGAAAACACGATACCACTGACACTTACATGCATGGTAACCCTCCCATAAGTCTAATTCTGTACATACTGTATGTCTATTTTAACTTCCAGTCCAAGGGACCACTTCTAGGGTAAAGAGAGATAGCATTCCCCAGGTACACATCCATAAACTCCATCAACCTGTGTGTGTGTGTGTGTGTGTTACTGTGTGTGTTTTTGGGGTGGGTTATGGAAGTCAAGAGAGCTTTGCAAGACTATGAAGTCCCTGAAATCCCCTCAATACCTTCAAAAACATCACTTGTGCACAATCAGATGCCACTTATTCTTTTTACAGAAAATGTTTTTTTTTACATAGCTCATCACATATCAACTAAAAGTGGATGTGGTTTCCATACCTGTTCTACAGCAAGGCTATTCCCTAAGACTGTTTTTGTTTGGCAAAAATAACAGCACCCAAAAAGAAGTCTCCCTCCATGGCAATGGATACTACATTTTCATTTTTAATTCTCACTTACTTTAGACGCCGATCAACTCCGTGCTAAATTAAGGCAAACTGTGGATGAACCACACATTATTAGATCACTAAATTTGATTAACAGTAGCCCTCCCACAAGCACATAGCATAGCTCTCTAGAAGGTGGTACACTTGAATGTACTTCACCCGTCACCTCTCCGTCTTCTACCGTCATCCTACTCTCAGTCCTCCATAGTCCTCCTCATAACATGGCAACTTGACTTACATCTACTTGTTATGTTGTTAACGCTTCTTCTGCTCCCACAGCTTTCACACACTCTGCCACTGACTCATGCTCGCCCCTTTTCCACTATCCATGCCCTCCCCCGCACTCTGCACCACAATATCTTATGGCTCACTCCGAGGTCACCAATTGATCACTTGATTCCTGGACTGCATGTTAGTTGGCATGGCATTCTCCCCTATGCCATGTGCCCTCCCCAACAATATCAGTCACCTCCTGTCTACAAAACATGCACATGACTTTAAGTGTTGTAGATGAACTGGTTTGTTAGGAAGAATCTCTTATCTTTCCAAGCTGTGATTGGACAGATCCAAGACGGATCAACACCAAGACCATTCCAGGAAGTGATTCCTACAATGGGGCCATGTACCAAGAACTTCATGTTTAAAGCAAAACAGGTCAGTGAACAGCAGGGACCGTACATTTAGCAATCTTGAAACAAAAGTCCCAAAGCAATTAAAACAGATCAGGCAATGTTTCATTACAGCATATTCACTATGCACACAAGAGGGAACTCAGTTTCAGTCAGCACAAAAACTCAGTATGAGCAAAAAACATTGTAACAAACATATGATAACTTGTTACTCCGAGTCAACACATTGATATGATACATTTCCAGTTCCTGAATCCTCAACGAACAGAAACTAGACCTACTCCTGTGATAACTACTCACAGGTCCCACCATTATGCATTCTTCACAGGGTCAGGGACGGACTGGGACCTGAAATCGGCCCAGGGATTTCTAACACACCGGCCCATTTTTTTCCTGCGAGGCTCATTATTAGCCAAGTAATGATAATTCTGTACAAAACCCCCTATTTAGACCTGTCCACTGCTAAAGCTGGACCAGACCATATGGCATTTGCCCTAACTGCCCTATGGCCAGTCTGTTTCTGCAGGGGGTGAGCAACTCTTCACCTGCAGCATCATCAACTAACTACCTGTAGGTTCTCTATCCAGGATTCTCTCGTCTCATACAATAGTCACTAAGGCTTTAGTTTTTTGTTCATTTTATAGCAACAGTACATAGTTTTGAGTTGCGATATCATTTTTACCCTGATTTGATCATCAAAATCAAACCAATAGATCCGCTGTCTTTAGTAGAATTCATTCATGTTTTAAAAATTGTTTGTGGGTTTGTAAGATCATTTCCTCAATAGATTCCTCATGCATTATTACTTATGCATGTAGTGCAGTCCTTAGAGATGTGTGATTACATTGGGTTTCTCTCAGTATGCTCCAACAGGTGAAATAGTGTTAGTATTGCAGGGCTAGCTTGGAAAATGCTAGGCCAAAATACAATCCTTAGCTTGTTAACCTGTAGCTATTTATTTAGAATGTGTGTTACTTTATAGTTTAACATGTGTTTTAGGTCATCCGGCTTTCTTGTTTACGTCTGTTAATTACATCTGGGCATAGCCTGGTCTCTGAAATCATTACTAAATGTAAAGTGCCCGCCTACATTTTATTTGTCCATCAGCATTTTCCTTCGTTGCCTGTAACGACAACTATTATGGGTGGATGGGTCCTAAGAGGACTGCGTATCATTACTCTGTCTTAATCTTTGTTCCATAAATATTGATAATGAGTGCCTCACGTCACGAGTTACTAGTACCTGCGCTAAAAATAGCGTACACACTGATGGCGGGATATCTCTAACCCTCAGATCCCAGTCCATCTCTTCAACTTCTCTCCCCGTGTCTCTGTTTACAGGATGTTAGGCTCTACAGATGAGCGCAGACTGAGCACATGGATTGCACAATTACTAGCATGACAGTGAAACTGTTTCACTCCCTTTTTATTTACCATTAAGAATCCAATTTGCAGAAAGAGTAAGTATTTTCCTGCCGAAAAAGAAGGTCCCGAGAGAATTGTTTTAAATTATGCTTTTGTAACTCAGACATCCCTCTCGTATTTCAACTGCCCTTTAGGAAGAGAACACTAGCAAAACCTATTTATCTTCTCATCACGGTGTGCTGAACTCTTTGTAGTTATTCTCTGTCATGCTGCACTGCAACATCAGAATCAATATAGGTTTATCAGATTACATGTCCCCTCCCCAGTCTACCTGCTAGTGTCATACCCAAGTCATATTCTGTTGGTCCAACTTGTAACATAAAGTGACTGGCCTTCATGGCCAAAACCCTAAGGTAACCACAATGATATGGGGTAAAATAAAATCTATCTAGATGAGGAACAGGAATGGTCGGCATAGTCATTAATGACTGTCAGTCATTTCCTTCATAACAATGTATGTTTTTAATCTGTCTTAACTCTCTTCCTTGTTGTTGTCGAATCCCACCGGGCACAGACGTCAGTTCCACTAACATTAATTCAATGTGGAATCAACAATAAATGTCACCATGACGTTGGATTTAGGTAAAAAGTTGGGTGAAAAAAAGTACTTTTTGAAAATCCAATCAGTTTTCAACATTGATTCAAAATCATCACATTTTTGTTGTTGTTGTTGAAATGACGTGTAAAGAACGTTGATTCAACCAGTTTTTTCCCAGTGGGGTGATGTGTGTTTGTTCATGGCTCTGCAAGGGCCTGTTGCATGCTGGCAGCTCTGAGCTTGTCATAAATCATACTCTGTCAGGTTTGCCTGAGCTCATCACTAAATAGCAGCATTTCAGAACCAACCATGTACATTTCAAAAGAAAGTAAATATGCATGTTGCTATTACTTTGGGGCTTTTGCAAGTCTGTAGAGCTGCTTGCCCTCTCCCTGAGCTGAGGGTAAGAATGAGCACACCCATTTCACTAGGGTAAGAGTTGCTCCTCTTAATGAACAACATATAAAGACAGATACAGTGATGGTATTGCTCAGTCCAAAAGCAGTAGTTCATTGGCCCATGTATGTGTACAAAGAGGTAGGTGTACATTTGAATAAGTACATTTGCATACTGTTCCTTAGCCAGGCCAAAGGCATTGCAGGCTTCCGTGGAGTGCTGACCTGATCATTTGCATTTATGACTAGCCTGACAACCCCCGCAGTCCATTACACCAATTGAAAAAAATAACTACCTGAAGTGCAATAGATTGACCCTCAATTCTTACAATATAATGATATTAGTCCAGTAGTCAGAGACACTGTCTTCCATACTCATGGAAGTTTCTGCTGGGGGGCAAGTTCAAAGCTAACTACTCCCATTACAAATAAGTGAGAGAAATAATGGTCATACTGTCACGCCCTGGCCTTAGTATTCTTTGTTTTTCTTTATTATTTTAGTTAGGTCAGGGTGTGACATGGGGAATGTTTATGTTTTGTTAGTTTTGGGTGTTTATATGGTAAAGGGGTTATGGGGTGTAGTATATGGGTTTGTGTTGAGTGTAGATGTCTAGCGTTGTCTATGTATGTTTAGTTGTCTAGGAGAGTCTATGGTTACCTGAATGAGTTCCCAATTAGAGACAGCTGATTTCGGTTGTCTCTGATTGGGAGCCTTATTTAGGGTAGCCATAGGCTCTCATTGGTTGTGAGTAATTGTCTATGTCAGAACGTTTGTAGCCTGTTGTATGTGCACGACGTTTATTAGCTTCACGATCGTTTGTTGTTTTGTTAGTTTGTATTAAGTGTTTCGTGTTTATTTTTCGTCATCTTTTAAAATAAAAGAAGATGGCTTACTTTCCAAAATGCTGCGTTTTGGTCCATCAATCCGCCACACGATCGTGACAGAATTACTCACCATAGGACCAAGCGGCATGGAAGGCGGCAACAGGACCTACCTACACAGGATTTCTGGAGTTGGGAGGACGAATTGGAAGGAGATGGACCTTGGGATCAACCTGGAGAATATCGCCTCCCTCGTGAAGAGCTGGAGGCAGCGAAAGCCGAGAGGAGGCGATATGAGGAGGCAGCACGGAGACAAGGCTGGAGACCCGTGAGTACAACCCAAAAAATTCTTGGGGGGGGCCTTAAAGGGAGTGTGGCGAAGTCAGGTAGGAAACCTGCGCCTACTCCCTGTACTTACCGTGGAGAGCGGGAGTACGGGCAGACACCGTGTTACGCAGTAGAGCGCACGGTGTCTCCTGTACGCGTGCATAGCCCGGTTCGGTACATTTCAGCTCCACGTATCGGCCGGGCTAGACTGAGCGTTGAGCCGTACGTCATGAAGCAGGCCCAACGCATCTGGTCACCAGTGCGTCTCCTCGGGCCGGCGTACATGGCACCAGCCTTACGCATGGTGTCCCGGTTCGCCTACATAGGCCGGTGCGGGTTATTCCACCTCCCCGCACTGGTCAGGCGACGGGGAGCATTCAACCAGGTAAGGTTGGGCAGGCTCGGCGTTCAAGGGAGCCAGTACGCCTGCACGGTCCGGTATTTCCGGCGCCACCTCCCCGCCCCAATCCAGTACCACCAGTGCCTCCTCCACGCACTAGCTATATGGTGCGTGTCTCCAGCCCTTTACCACCAGTGTCTAAACCACGCACCAAGCCTCCTGTGTGTCCCCAGAGTCCTGTGCGTCCTGTTGCTGCTCCCCGCACTAGCCCTGAGATGCGTGTCCCCAGCCCGGTGCCACCAGTCCCGGCACCACGCACCAGGCCTACAGTGCGCCTCAGCCGGCAGGAGTCTGCCGTCTGCACAGCGATGACTGAACTGCTCGTCTCCCCAGCGCCATCTGAGCCATCCGTCTCCCCAGCGCCATCTGAGCCATCCGTCTCCCCAGCGCCATCTGAGCCATCCGTCTGCCATGAGCCCGCAAAGCCGCCCGTCTGCCATGAGCCCACTGAGCCGTCCGCCAGACAGGAGCCGCTAGAGCCGCCAGCCAGACAGGAGCCGCTAGAGCCGCCAGCCAGACAGGAGCCGCTAGAGCCGCCAGCCAGACAGGAGCCGCTAGAGCCGTCCGTCAGACAGGAGCCGCTAGAGCCGTCCGTCAGACAGGATCCGCCAGAGCCGCCAACCAGACAGGATCCGCCAGAGCCGCCAACCAGACAGGATCTGCCAGAGCCGCCAACCAGACAGGATCTGCCAGAGCCGCCAACCAGACAGGATCTGCCAGAGCCGCCAGCCAGCCATGAGCAGCCAGATCCGTCAGCCAGCCATGAGCAGCCAGATCCGTCAGCTAGCCATGAGCAGCCAGATCCGTCAGCTAGCCATGAGCAGCCAGATCCGTCAGCTAGCCATGAGCAGCCAGATCCGTCAGCTAGCCATGAGCAGCCAGATCCGTCAGCTAGCCATGAGCAGCCAGATCCGTCAGCTAGCCATGAGCAGCCAGATCCGTCAGCTAGCCATGAGCAGCCAGATCCGTCAGCTAGCCATGAGCAGCCAGATCCGTCAGCCAGCCATGAGCAGCCAGATCCCTCAGCCAGCCATGAGCAGCCAGATCAGCCAGCCAGCCATGAGCAGCCAGATCAGCCAGCCAGCCATGAGCAGCCAGATCAGCCAGCCAGCCATGAGCAGCCAGATCAGTTAGCCAGCCATGAGCAGCCAGATCAGTTAGCCAGCCATGAGCAGCCAGATCCGTTAGCCAGCCATGAGCAGCCAGATCTGTCAGCCAGCCATGGGCCGTCCCTCAGTCCGGAGCTGCAGTCCCTCAGTCCGGAGCTGCAGTCCCTCAGTCCGGAGCTGCAGTCCCTCAGTCCGGAGCTGCAGTCCCTCAGTCCGGAGCTGCAGTCCCTCAGTCCGGAGCTGCCATTCCTCAGTCCGGAGCTGCCATTCCTCAGTCCGGAGCTGCCATTCCTCAGTCCGGAGCTGCCATTCCTCAGTCCGGAGCTGCCATTCCTCAGTCCGGAGCTGCCATTCCTCAGTCCGGAGCTGCCCCTGACCCTGGTGCTGCCCCTGACCCTGGTGCTGCCCCTGACCCTGGTGCTGCCCCTGACCCTGGTGCTGCCCCTGACCCTGGTGCTGCCCCTGACCCTGGTACTGCCCCTGACCCTGGTACTGCCCCTTACCCTGGTACTGGCCCTTAGTCCGGAGCTGTCCCTTAATGCAATGGGATTAATGTGGAGAGGGGTCATTTTGAAGAGGCTAAGGAGGTGGTTAGGGACTGTGGTGAAGTGGGGACCACGACCAGAGCCGGAGCCGCCACCGTGGAGGGAAGCCCACCCAGACCCTCCCCTAGACTGTGTATGGTGCGCCCGGAGTTCGCGCCTCAAGGGGGGGGTTATGTCACGCCCTGGCCTTAGTATTCTTTGTTTTTCTTTATTATTTTAGTTAGGTCAGGGTGTGACATGGGGAATGTTTATGTTTTGTTAGTTTTGGGTGTTTATATGGTAAAGGGGTTATGGGGTGTAGTATATGGGTTTGTGTTGAGTGTAGATGTCTAGCGTTGTCTATGTATGTTTAGTTGTCTAGGAGAGTCTATGGTTACCTGAATGAGTTCCCAATTAGAGACAGCTGATTTCGGTTGTCTCTGATTGGGAGCCTTATTTAGGGTAGCCATAGGCTCTCATTGGTTGTGAGTAATTGTCTATGTCAGAACGTTTGTAGCCTGTTGTATGTGCACGACGTTTATTAGCTTCACGATCGTTTGTTGTTTTGTTAGTTTGTATTAAGTGTTTCGTGTTTATTTTTCGTCATCTTTTAAAATAAAAGATGGCTTACTTTCCAAATGCTGCGTTTTGGTCCATCAATCCGCCACACGATCGTGACACATACCATCCCCTTTTCAGCACCCAACTTTCACACCCCTAAAAGCTATCTGTTACGCCATCTTAAGCCCTCACTCTATTCACTGGAGTAGGACTCATAAGTATACTTTTGTCAATGCTATGGGAAAAGCAGTTTAGGGGTCATGATCAGTTGGGCTCTATTCATGATATTGTTCACAGAAGGCAGCTGAGATGAGAGAAACTTTTATTCAAGCATACAGTCAGAACAAAGCTGTCAGTCAACACAGAAAGTCAACACACAATTACAGTGTTGGGGCCTTGTGTAAATCTCAAACTTCTCTGGCTCCATGCAGATACTTAGCATTGTTATATTATCAACTTATACATAAGAAAATGACCAGACCCATGCAGCTGCTGTGTTTAAATCCATTGGACTTACAAAACAAATATTTTTTAACCTGTCAACATGTTTTCTTTGTTTCACCGGCGTGAGCAATTTGCTACTGATGTTGAATATAATTGAGGAAGAATATTTGTCTCAAAACTTGAAATCCTTTTAAATCCAGCAGGTGCAAAGATGAATACCACTATAGGATAGCTAATGAAGCATCAACACAGGGCTAATGTGTTTGATGTGATGCTTCTGTAGCGTTACTCAACGATTCCTAACATGTCCCTCACTTCAACCGACTATCCACCCCCAACAATAAAGTCATACAAAATTCCTCATTACACTTGAGAAACAGACGGTAGGCACAAAGGTTCAAAGTTAAGGTCTTAAAGTGAATAAAGGCTCTACAGTGAATTGTGAGGAATTGTTAAGGATGATACGAAGGAGTGGGATTTCTCCTGCATTTGTCCACGAGGGATATCACAGCCAAAGTTTCTCTATACATCAAAGGGCCGCGGCAAATAAAAGCACACTTGTCAGGGGCGAACAAACTGCTTCCTTTGTGCATTCTACCAGCCAAATTCAGGGACACAAAGCCTTTGGATGTAATACACTGCAAAGAAGACTTACCATTCAGATGACATGCTTTGCTCTGGCAGTTTGCTGTGTGCTTTTGTCTGCCCTGACCAGGACAGATATATAATATCACTGCATCAGAATCCTTTCAGTCCCTTATACGACCTGTTAAAGACTCCAATTACACAACTTTTTTTTACAACAAAGTAAACTTGATGCAGCCAGATAAGACAGGGACTGTTAACACTTGCACCCCTAAGGCCTGAGGCCTAAAATGAGTGTCAGGTTCTTACTGGTTTTAGCAAAGAGGTACTCTCAGATCTGATCGGATTGGACAAATACACATTGTTGTGGCAGCTGGCAGGGAAGCTAAGTCCTCTTTTTTGTTATCCTATTCTGAAAACCTATGTTCGATGCATGCTCAGCCACAGTAAACTGACCTGCAGCGCCACACCAATTTACTAATTCACAAGGTTTTACAGATAAACTCGCTATTTTATCTATTCCATACACAACATACTTATCATAGGCTGTCATTGTAAATGACTTGCCTAGTTAAATAAAGGTTACATTTAAAAATGTAATTATTAAATTATTTCCAGCATGTACTTCTTGGTCGATTTAGTATTATTATGCTATAGCACACCATAATTAACCGTGATATAACACAGGTAATTTTACATTATTTACTATTTTAAAGAATGACATACTGTAGAACTGTAACATGTAATATGCTGTGTAGAGCATTTGTTTTGCCATGTGGTAATGCCAATGTCGCCACCTAAGTATGAGCTATGTCACTCAAAGTATGACACAAGCTTATGAATAATTTACAAAGCTGTTATGTCATGTTTGTGAAATGACTCATTATTTATGCAGGCTTTATGATTTGCACTTCTATAAACATGACTGATATGTTTGTTGTGCACTAGAACATGAGGGGAGTTTCCAGAGGATTTTACTTGGGAGGGCATTTTTGACAATAACCATGGCCCCATGGTCGCTCTTCACAGCAAAGCTTTACACCATTCTTCTTTCTCAGGGGCGCCTGTGCTTCGAATGAAAGGATTTTTAATGTGCTTTAAAAAAAGTCTTTAAGCAAATGGTATGAGTCATCGTTAAGGTCATTTGCCTATCGCTGTAAATGAGTGTGGGTGTCTCACTAACTTGCAGATATAAGCTGGATATTGTTTTTATTATTTGAGAGCTATATTTGTCCAAACAAGAAGGGAAAATGAAACTTAGAAGAATATTTTCACCCCCCTCCTCCCTCTGCAGTAACACCTTGTAAATTAAGTTAAATGTCAACCATTACAAATGTCTGCTTTTCCTGATGAAGACATGAGCTACCCAGATGTCTACGTAACAAAGTAACTCCAACTGACATCTTCTCCCTTCACAATTCTAAGTATTCTACAATTCTAAGTATTCTACAATTCTAAGTACACATAAAAAGCCTTGCCAATGCAAGGACAAAAAGTAATGGATAAAAGATTCTTCTCTTGTTGTTTTGTCAAACATAAGGACCTTTTCACACCAATAATACTAGTGCAGCCATGATTTAATAAGGCTGCCATGGCAACACAATAGGTAACTCTACCTTCATCACCCAACATCTACAAGACTTAAAGAGATAGTTCACTCAAATTTGTAATTGCATGAAGCATTTTCTTACCCTAGAAATTGTCTTTAGGAGGGATGAGACCATAAGTTTCCATAACAAAAGTCCAAGATGGCTAACATTAGCTTCATTACTAAACTTGTACAGATAGGCTACCTCAATCCAACTTCTATAATGACAAATTATCACTCCTTAGATTTGTGTCTCTACTAATGGGAATGTTAGGAACAGTTGCTTTTTTCTATGTGTGATAGGTCTCAATAAACAGGAAAGTATAAAAGGAAGTATAACACTAAGGGCATAATTGGAACATAGAAGAACATGCTGTGTATGTCATGGAATGATTGATAGGACTGGAAGCGTTGTTCTCGGATCAGCTTTATCTACTCCAATCATGACCTTAACACGAAGAGTTAATACACAGTGTTGGCACTGCGCCATGTCTTTGAGAGAAACCTTTGGCCTGTGCTGGCCAACATCAAGATTAACCTGTTTTGATAGACTATGTTCATGCACAACAGCAGTTCATCTTTACAAATGTGCATGCTTTACGAATAAATGTTGATTAAATATAAATACATATTGCTCTGTTACAATACAATTTACTTATATCAGCCTATTTGGTTCCTTTTGGATATCTAGGTTCTTGGTAACACGTCATATTAAGTTACACTTATTCTTGTGTAGTAAAGCAGTAATTAATAGCAACAACATTGTATTACCATGTTGTTACGTGTTCATTTAGTAAATGCTGTGTAATTGGATAGAGAAGGCCAGGTGTTTTTGTTTTTACACTATTTGAATAAGGAAAGGTTGAAGGTTGGGTTTGAGAAACCGGGTTCTGAACAGTAACCAGTTCGTAATCTCTGCGTCAAACACCCCTTGAGGTAGAAACCATACAATATACTGTGTTTGTGGCCCATCTACCATCGTTACAGCTTCAAATTCTGTTTTCCTTTCACAAAGAGCCTTTTTACCAGGTGAATTAGTTTATTTTCCAATAAAAATGGCTGAATATAGACATCAGCTACATAGCCTTCAGTCTATTTTGTCTAGCATGTCGTTTTGAAGGCCCCTTACTCAAAACCTAATCGCTTATCAATCTGAAAATCATACTCAGAAGGCACGCTTCAGATGGTGAACAACACAGTGGCAAAGCCAGGGTAAAGCTGTAGTGCTGAAATGCAAGGCTACATGCACAATACAACACATTCCCCTGAGGGTGAGTCATCACAAGCTCTATACATTTTGTGTGTGTTTTGGCTGAGTTCTTGAGTAGAGGTAGCAGGGCTGAGCACACAGCTGAGCCATCACAGCTATATAGTGATTTTATATCACTTTATTTCATAACAGCAGACATTACCTGGTAAAGAGATTATTTGTAACCCCCCTACCACCTATGCACACTCCACTATCGCCATCACACAGTGCTAATCAGTACGTTGATGAAGGAATTCCATTATTCAATCGCTGTTTATTAAACATACCAATTCTCAAAAGTGTATGCTCTCATTATGACAAAACACTGGCTTGGTTAAACAGACACAAAAAAACAAGTGTCCCTTGTTTAGTGGTTTTACACATCGCAACAACTTGCTTTTTGAAAAGTTTTGTATCTTGAAAACTTGATTGCTGACATGCAACACATTTTGGGAATCTATCAACAGTGGACTAATGAACAAAATATAGAATTTTGAGTGGATTATTCCTTTAAGCAATGGTCCAGGACCAGGATATATGGGCAAAACATTGAATATATGCATTAGGAATATCGTTCTTATAACCATTCTAACAAACCAACCAATCAGTCAATATATTCTATTTGAATACTGGTATAGTCAATCTCCTAGCTAGACACCCTGCTGAGATCTCTCTGCAAATTAACCACCAATAAATCAAGGCAGGTACCTGATGATACCAAATAGGAGTTTCAAATCAAAATCAAAATTAAATGAATTCAATCTAATGAAATTGATCCATTCTAATGAAATCATGCACCACAATATAAATATATAGAGTAGAAATTGACATCAACTGTCACGCCCTGACCTTAAAGATCCTTTTTTATGTCTCTATTTTGGCTTGGTCAGGGCGTGAGTTGGGGTGGGTATTCTATGTTCTATGTTGTGTATTTCTTTGTGTTTGGCCGGGTGTGGTTCTCAATCAGAGACAGCTGTCTATCGTTGTCTCTGGTTGAGAACCATATTTAGGTAGCCCTTTTTTCCACCTGTCTTTGTGGGAAGTTGACCTTTGTTTAGGGCACATAGCCTTTAGCCTCACGGTTTGTTTTTGTAGTGTTTGTCGTTTTGTTCGGCGTCTTTTTTCAAATAAAGAGAAAATGTACGCTCACCACGCGGCACCTTGGTCCTCTCCTTTCAACAGCCGTGACATCAACTAACAAGCTAATGTACAGCTGTCTATACATTTGTGGAATATCGTATATGACCTATCAGAACAATAATGTTACTGATAGCTACAGGAAACTGCAAAAATAATGGAAACACTTCACTTGAGTAAATGAGGGATAGTATATTGAAAGCAGGTGCTTTAACCTGGCCAAGGCTTTCGACTCTGTCAATCACCGCATTCTTATCGGTAGACTCAACAGCCTTGGTTTCTCAAATGACTGCCTCGCCTGGTTCACCAACTACTTCTCAGAGTTCAGTGTGTCAAATTGGAGGGCCTGTTGTCCAGACTTCTGGCAGTCTCTATGTGGGTGCCACAGGGTTAAATTGTCAGGCCGACTCTCTTCTCTGTATACATCAATGACGTCGCTCTTGCTGCTGGTGATTCTCTGATCCACCTCTAGGCAGACAACACCATTTTGTATACTTCTGGCCCTTCTTTAGACACTGTGTTAACTAACCTCCAGACGAGCTTCAATGCCATACAACACTCCTTCCGTGGCCTCCAACTGCTCGTAAATGCAAGTAAAACTAAATGCATGCTCTTCAACCGATTGCTGAACGCACCTGCCCGCCCGTCTAGCATCACTACTCTGTACGGTTCTGACTTAGAATATGTGGACAACTACAAATACCTAGGTGTCTGGTTAGACTGTAAACTCTCCTTCCAGACTCAAATTAAGCATCGCCAATCCAAAATTAAATCTAGAATCGGCCTCCTATTTCACAACAAAGCATCCTTCACTCATGCTGCCAAACATACCCTCGTAAAACTGACTATCATACTGATCCTTGATTTCGGTTATGTCATTTACAAAATAGCCTCCAACAATCTACTCAGCAAATTGGATGCAGTCTATCACAGTGCCATCCGTTTTGTCACCAAAGCCCCATATACTACCCACCACTGCGATCTGTATGCTCTCGTTGGCTGGTCCTCGCTTCATATTCGTTGCCAAACCCACTGGCTCCAGGTCATCTATAAGTCTTTGCTAGGTAAAGCCCCACCGTACCTCAGCTCACTGGTCACCATAGCAGCACCCAACTGTAGCACGCGCTCCAGCAGGCATATTTCACTGGTCACCCCCAAAGCCAATTCCTCCTTTGGCTGCCTTTCCTTACAGTTCTCTGCTGCCAATGACTGGAACGAACTGCAAAAATCACTGAAGCTGGAGATTCATATTTCCCTCACTAACTTTAAGCATCAGCTGTCAAAGCAGCTTACAGATCATTGCACCTGTACATACCCCATCTGTAAATAGCCCACCCAACTAACTCATCCCCATATTGTTATTTTTTTTTATTTTTGCTCCTTTGTACCTCAGTATCTCTACTTGCACATTCATCTTCTGCACATCTAGTGTTTAATTGCTAAATTGTAATTATTTCGGCACTATGGCCTATTTATTGCCTTACCTCCCTAATCTTACTTCATTTGCACACACTGTATATAGAATGGTCTATTGTGTTATTATTAACTGTACATTTGTTTATTCCATGTGTAACTCTGTGTTGTTATTTGTGTCGCACTGCTTTGCTTTACCTTGGCCTGGTCGCAGTGGTAAATGAGAACTTGTTCTCAACTGGCCTACCAGGTTAAATAAAGGTGAAATATATATATATATTTAAAAACACAGGTGTGGTTCCTGAGTTAATTAAGCAATTAACATTAAGCAATGCTTAGGGTCATGTATAAAAATGCTGGGCAGGCCATTATTTTAGCTACCATGACTATGCCCCAATAGGATGGCAATCCCTCCATCCACAGGGCACGAGTGGTCACTGAATGGTTTGATTAGCATGAAAATGATGTAAACCATATGCCATGTCGATCTCAGTCACCAGATCTATACCCAATTGAACACATATGGGAGATTCTGGAGCGACGCCTGAGACAGTGTTTTCCACCAACATCAACAAAACAGAAAATTATGGAATTTCTTGTCAAAGAATGGTATCGCATCCCTCCAATAGAGTTCTGGACACTTGTAGAATCCATGCCAAGGTGCATTGAAGCTGTTCTGGCTCATGGTGGCCCAACGCCCTATAGTACACTTTATGTTGGTATTTACTTTATCTTGGCAGTTACCTGTATAGCTTACTTTAGATCACTCACCTTGTTTGATAAAGTAGATCTAAGTTCATCCACATGTACTGTACTTATGAGGCCAGTTGAAAATGAGACACTAACATCTCCATTGAGGTTATCAAGTTTGACAGGAAACCATGGAAAGATTTGATTCATACAATTTGGTGAAACAAGATCCTGTGGTGCTATTCTACCTGTGCAATCCAAGCATAAAGGAATCTGTGCAGCAAAGCTTACCTTATTCTGTAGCTAAAGTAGGTGTCACTTGTCAGGCAACTGCCTATGGACTACAGTATCTCCTAGCGCAGGTCCAGATCCAGAAAATAATATCAGAACCCCAAATCAAAGTAAGGCCAGGGTTCTGTCCTGTTCTGTTGGTAGGGAGTGGGTCCCAGCAACCATCTTCTACTGCCCTGCTTTACATTTCAAATCCAGGTTGCATGACAGAAATGTCCATAAACCCTTTTTAAATATTTAAATGAAGCAACATGGGACAGAGACCAAAGGTACCCTTTCTAAAAAGACAGTTTCACTGGATTGATAATTAAAACATGGTAATAAAACATCATCATACTGTATTACTCTCCTCCAACTGACTTCCTCCAACGTTTGACATCGGTTTACACCTGCAGCTTCCGCATCATCCTTTCAAATGCATTTCTTTATGTCATACAGTTTCCAACAGTGGTGGGCCGTCAGGGCCTGCAAGGCCTTCTCTGCTGGCCTAAACATCATCAGAATATATATATTTTTTAAATATATTTTCCCACAAATATGTATTAAATTATTCCCCAGAGTAAGAGTTATACTCTTCATTTCATAGCTTTCCTCTTGGTTGCACTGCTTCCAGCCCCAGGTTGAGATTTTGAGGGCTGGTCTTTATGTTAGATCTTTTATCCAATCATATTCAGCCATCATGTGTTGCCAGGGGTCTAAAATCTGCCCTCAGGCCTTCAGAATCAACAGTGCGGGCGCTTGTAGCTTATAGTGAATGGAAATGAAAATTTAGTGTCAACCAATCAGCTTTAGAGTTGGCTATTGTACGCCTTCTGGCTGGCTCCAGTGTTACACAGGAGCCAGCTAGCAGGCGTAGTGCGTGTACGTCTTTTGATTGGATTACCAATATTGAGAGGCAGGTCCTATGGAGATCTAGGAAACTGAATTTGATAAACGAATTAATTTGCGTACTACTAAGCTGTTTTTTCAACCCACAATGGCGGAAGGAGGAGAAGATGTCGATTTGGTCGAGGATATAATTATAACGCCATTCTCAAGACGAACTTTTCAAGAAAAGTTAGACATTGTAAGGAGAGGTCGCCCGACGCCACAAAGCCTGTCACAGGCGGGAAAGTGCTTCGTTCGCTCGCCACTTTCAAAGTTTCAACTACGAGCGCTGTCAATGGCTCACAGGCTCCTTGGCTCCGAGAAGCACTGCAAACTGTACTGCTGGGAATGCCTATTATTTGCAAGTGATCGATTTGGTGTTTGGAGCCACACTGGCTTTGCAAACTTGAGTTGTCTAACCAAGGCAGCAACGAGACACCAAAGTACGGCTGGGCACTAACAAGCAATGGTGCTTTTGAAAACTTTTGGGGACACCGGAGTGGATCAACAGCTCAAAGAACAAACGCGCAGGGCAACGGAGCTGCACAATGAAAAGGTGAAGGGAAATATTGAAAAGACTCATTGATTGTGTCATGTTTTTGGGTAAACACTGTTTACCCCAAAATGTCAATTTGTCAATTTCAAGGTGACGCAACGCCTGGTTATACTGCGTTTCTGTCTAAATGTATAGTTTCTAGAGCCATGGCATCATAATGAGGTGGATTAATTCGGGTGGGACTGTGTAGTACCTCACTGAAGGCCCAGTCCCCAGGCCCACGGCACGCCACTGGTTTCCAATGTTGCAAAAATGCAACATTGAGCTTCAATGGCAGCAACAATGTGATCAGAAATTATATTAAAATCACATCAAAATGGATTAAAAGCATTTACATGTGATGAAAAATATTGTCTAATGGTATATATATATATTTAAAATGAATGTACCTACCTGGGGCGGCAGGTAGCCTAGTGGTTAGAGCATTGGGCCGGAAACCGAAAGAATTGCTGGATTGAATCCCCGAGTTGAAAAGGTAAAAAAAATTGTTCTGCCCCTGAACAAGGCAGTTAACCCACTGTTCCCCAGTAGGCTGTCATTGTAAATAAGAATTTGTTCTTAACCGACTTGCCTAGTTAAATAAAGGTTACCTTAACCATTTGGAATGAATGCCTAACCTTAAGAATTTTGAGTTAATGCCTGAACTCAACCCTAACCTTAAAAATGTGGAGTTAATCCTTAAACAAACTTGTCGTTTGGAACAACTTTGAAATTTGACGTTTGAGGAACATGGATGAACATCTAATTCTGACGTGAGAGCTGGTAGCAGCATACAATGTTTTCTAAATTGCATCCTGCAATCATGTCAAACACTGTATAGTGCATCTCCTTAGAACCAGATGTATCTTTTAATAATATTTGTTCAGTGTCAGTATGATTACTGTAGCATCAGTAGCCTCTGGAAAATTTGAAAACTCATCTAACACCACACTGGCCAATACACAGGCATATGTTGTAGGCCATCCATGCAAGTACATGACATGAAATATGTTTTCCTGTCTTTTCTAAGATGTAGTGATTATGTACAAAAAATGAAAATCTAGAAACAAACATTCTGAGTCAGAGCTAGAGGTAGTTTTGTAAGTGTTGCAAAAAGGCAAAATTGGGTTTAAAGGCTTGACACACTGATAGATACACTCTTAGAAAAAAGGTGTTATCTAGAGTTTAAAGGGGTTATTCGGCTGATCCATAAGAGAACCCTTTGAAGAACCCTTTTTGGTTTCAGGTAGAACCCAAAAGGGTTCTACCAAAAGGGCTCTACCTGGAATTAAAAAAGGGTTCTACATGGAACCAAAATGAGTTCTCCTATGGGGACAGCTGAAGAACCCTTTTGGAACCCTTTTTTTCTAAGAGTGTAGGGCCACAATCATATTTTGATAGACATTTACATTTACATTTAAGTCATTTAGCAGACGCTCTTATCCAGAGCGACTTACAAATTGGTGCATTCACCTAATGACATCCAGTGGAACAACCACTTTACAATAGTGCATCTAAATCTTTTAAGGGGGGGGGGGGGGGGCAGAAGGATTGCTTTATCCTATCCTAGGTATTCCTTGAAGAGGTGGGGTTTCAGGTGTCTCCGGAAGGTGGTGATTGACTCCGCTGTCCTGGCGTCGTGAGGGAGTTTGTTCCACCATTGGGGTGCCAGAGCAGCGAACAGTTTTGACTGGGCTGAGCGGGAACTGTACTTCCTCAGTGGTAGGGAGGCGAGCAGGCCAGAGGTGGATGAACGCAGTGCCCTTGTTTGGGTGTAGGGCCTGATCAGAGCCTGAAGGTACTGAGGTGCCGTTCCCCTCACAGCTCCGTAGGCAAGCACCATGGTCTTGTAGCGGATGCGAGCTTCAACTGGAAGCCAGTGGAGAGAGCGGAGGAGCGGGGTGACGTGAGAGAACTTGGGAAGGTTGAACACCAGACGGGCTGCGGCGTTCTGGATGAGTTGTAGGGGTTTGATGGCACAGGCAGGGAGCCCAGCCAACAGCGAGTTGCAGTAATCCAGACGGGAGATGACAAGTGCCTGGATTAGGACCTGCGCCGCTTCCTGTGTGAGGCAGGGTCGTACTCTGCGGATGTTGTAGAGCATGAACCTACAGGAACGGGCCACCGCCTTGATGTTAGTTGAGAACGACAGGGTGTTGTCCAGGATCACGCCAAGGTTCTTAGCGCTCTGGGAGGAGGACACAATGGAGTTGTCAACCGTGATGGCGAGATCATGGAACGGGCAGTCCTTCCCCGGGAGGAAGAGCAGCTCCGTCTTGCCGAGGTTCAGCTTGAGGTGGTGATCCGTCATCCACACTGATATGTCTGCCAGACATGCAGAGATGCGATTCGCCACCTGGTCATCAGAAGGGGGAAAGGAGAAGATTAGTTGTGTGTCGTCTGCATAGCAATGATAGGAGAGACCATGTGAGGTTATGACAGAGCCAAGTGACTTGGTGTATAGCGAGAATAGGAGAGGGCCTAGAACAGAGCCCTGGGGGACACCAGTGGTGAGAGCGCGTGGTGAGGAGACAGATTCTCGCCACGCCACCTGGTAGGAGCGACCTGTCAGGTAGGACGCAATCCAAGCGTGGGCCGCGCCGGAGATGCCCAACTCGGAGAGGGTGGAGAGGAGGATCTGATGGTTCACAGTATCGAAGGCAGCCGATAGGTCTAGAAGGATGAGAGCAGAGGAAAGAGAGTTAGCTTTAGCAGTGCGGAGCGCCTCCGTGATACAGAGAAGAGCAGTCTCAGTTGAGTGACTAGTCTTGAAACCTGACTGATTTGGATCAAGAAGGTCATTCTGAGAGAGATAGCAGGAGAGCTGGCCAAGGACGGCACGTTCAAGAGTTTTGGAGAGAAAAGAAAGAAGGGATACTGGTCTGTAGTTGTTGACATCGGAGGGATCGAGTGTAGGTTTCTTCAGAAGGGGTGCAACTCTCGCTCTCTTGAAGACGGAAGGGACGTAGCCAGCGGTCAGGGATGAGTTGATGAGCGAGGTGAGGTAAGGGAGAAGGTCTCCGGAAATGGTCTGGAGAAGAGAGGAGGGGATAGGGTCAAGCGGGCAGGTTGTTGGGCGGCCGGCCGTCACAAGACGCGAGATTTCATCTGGAGAGAGAGGAGAGAAAGAGGTCAAAGCACAGGGTAGACAAGTTTCCTTTCCAAATTCTGCAAATATGGACAACCAAATACTTCAAGAGTACTTATTTACCAAATACTTGATGCCGTCTCTACACATCAAAATAACAAAACTGTATATGCAATTTAAGATAGAAAGGACAATCAGATATTACTTCTCCATACACAGAAAACTCACAAAATAGTTTGTACTTTCAAAAATATAAACATTCGGATTGTTCAAGTTGATCAATTTAGCTATTTCAGACACCTTTTTTAAATGAACCTTCATTTAACTAGGCAAGTAAGTTAAGAACAAATTCTTATTTACAATGACGGCCTACCCCGGCCAAACCTAGACGACACTGGGCCAATTCTGCACCGCCCTATGGGACTCCCAATCACAGCCAGATGTGATGCAGCCTGGATTCAAACCAGGGACTGCAGTGACACCTCTTGCACTGAGATGCAGTGCCTTAGACAGCTGCGCCACTCGGGAGGGTTAAGGTTTGGGAGGTAAGGGTTAAGGTTTGGGATAGGCTTAAAACAAAAAAATAAAGAACTACTTTCTATTTCTGGATTCAAACTTGCAACCTTTGGAATCAGAGGCAGTTGCTTACACCCATCCACCATCCCAGTCCCCAATGCCCTAGCAAAATCAAAACCTTCTTGAAGGTAACAGCGCTCCCTGTTGCCCCTAGTGTCCGGTTACCACGTCATCTCCCGACATCCTCAGAGATGGATGGACGTCGAATACTGACTTGTATCACGGGTGACCTGGCTGGTATTTGTACAATGTTGGGTCTCACAGGGTTAATGAGCAACAGAGCCCAAAGGCCAACTCAGTAGGCTATAGAGGAGCCAGAGTTAAGTGCAGGCAATTGAATTTCGAATGTGAACAGTTCCAATCTCTCTACAGTTGAAGAGATTTACAAAAACCCTGCATCACAGTTGTGTGGGGTTGTTGAGATCGTAAGGGAGGATGGTAGGCTCCCTACTTGGCAGGGATGGCTCAAAGCTGTTTGCTTGGTGCTGATGCTGGGATAGAGCTAATGCCAGCAGAGAGCATCCAGTGTAAAACGTTTATTTAGGCTCAGGAGAAAATAAGTTAACTGATAAAAAATGCTGGATCAAAATAGATTTTAAGCTTGCAAGAGAAAAGCTTGATACTATTTTGTCTGTTTTCCATCCCTGATTATCAAGGACAGAATTCATTCCTACCTTCACAATCACTTTAGAAAAATAGCATTGTTAATTTCTATACTGCCGATAGAATGCTATTCTGCAGAGTGGTTTACAGCAGCTGGAAAGGTAACCAAAGTCTTAATGTATTTAAGTGTATGCAAGCAAAGAGTAATTTACTATTATGTAGTAAAATTTATGACTAGATTATGTTTCCAAAAGGTGCATTGAAGAACTTGACTTCAATTTGTCTGTAGGTGAATTTGTGTTCTGTTGACATGCTCTTGTTTTGTGGTTTATAAGGATTGTCATTACTGTGATATTTAACACTTGTACTGGACCCTCCTGAGGATGAAGTGGTGAAGTGGTGAATCTCAAATGGTTTTCTCCACCTTTCTTTTTTGGTAATATTTTTGGGTGATGTCTCTCATACACATAGTATGTCACCTTGTCTGATCTCTACATCTAATATATCTTTTTTTTTTGGACATGGGTTGAGAAACAGACTTACAGAAACACAGCCACCTACAAAGATAAACCGAACCAAGACACTCCACAGAGAAAAGTGTAATTAAGTAAAAGTAGAAGCTGAAAAACTACTGGAGAAAGAAGGGGGGTGACTGAAACAATAAAAAGCAACTCTCCACTCAAGAAGAAGTCTTAAGACTTAATTTTCTCTAATTAGTCAGGAGACAAAAGGATCACAGCTGTGACGCACTGCCTTGTGGGAGACGGCAGCATTGTAGGAGGGGAGTGCGTATGTTTGTGTGGGAGTCTGTGCTTATTTTCCTACTTACCAGTCATGGAAATAGCAAGCTGCAATCTGTCTTAAACTTCAGCATCTACCGCCCAAATCATGTTCTCTCTCGCACTCAGCTTTATCAATAGTAGCCTCCCTTAAAAGCCCAGCCAAACTCCCCTCAGCTGGAACATCATACAAATATACAAGACGCAACCTGACAATAAAGAACATAGGATCTAGGAAATTATGGGAATAAATGTTTCATTTTGTCATATTGATGTTTTTTAATAGCACAACTATAACTATAGCAGTTAGCAGTATTAATTTGATAATAGTAGGCCTGCCCCATTATTCTGCAGTAGAAAATCTGGCCATTGATAAAGTACTATAACAAATTTACCTCTCAATTAAGGAAGGCATTTTCCAATGGGTTGGCAGTAAACACTGAGTATACCAAATATTAGGAACACCTTCTGCTCTCAGAACAGCCTCAATTCGTTGGGGCATGGACTACAAGGTTCCACAGGGATGCCGGCCCATGTTGACTCCAAGGCTTTCCACAGTTATGTCAAGTTGGCTTGATGTCCTTTGGCTAGAGGACCATTCTTGATGCACACGGGAAACTGTTGATCTTAAAAAACCCAGCAGCGACGCAGTTCTTGACACAAACCCGTGCGCCTGGCACCTACTACCATACCACAGGAGGTTGGTGGCACCTTAATTGGGGAGAACAGGCTCGTGGTAATGACTGGAGCGGAATCAGTGGAATGTAATCAAATACATCAAACACATTTCTATATTCACCCTTTGAATGGCACACATACACAACTAATGTCTCAATTGTCTCAAGGCTTAGAAATCATTCTTTAATCTGACTCCTCCCCTTCATCTACAGTGATTGAAGTGAATATAACAGGTGACATCAATAAGGGATCATAGCTTTCACCTGGTCAGTTTATTTCCTGGAAAGAGCAGGTGTTCATAATGTTTCGTAAACTCAGTATAGGCTTTGGGTATTTATCTTATTAAATTAAAAGTGGTCTGACTTAAAGGGACATTGCGCAGTGACATTATGAAAGGATTTTAAAAATGTAATTTAAGTATAAGAAAACAGACTTAATAACTTCAAATTCTTTGATGCATTTAAACAGATGTCATCTTCAAAAGTCACAACACATAACATGTATTGTCTCTCTGGGAGGTAAGATAAGACAATGATACCAACATGATCCTAGATTCTACCTGCAGTTGCTAAGCAACATCCACCTACAATCTCTCAATCTGTCCCATTGGTCAGTGGGTAAAACGCAGTAGTCACCTCATTGGCTCAGAGGAAGTTAATAAACTTTAGTCAAGACCTGCCTCTCTTGGAGAAAAAAACACAATGAAGAGTTTCTTGTGAATGAGAGGTGTCAGTACTTGCGCAGTAGAGTGCTGATATTTGCATTGAGCAGCACGGTGCACAGACCTTTCAGGGGTGCTCAAAATTAAACGTTTTAAAATAACAACTTTATAATATAATATTCATAATCTTCCAACTCATTATATATGGCTGGCTAGTGTGGATATTTGAGTGGTGGTTAGCTAGTCCAGAATACCTGTGTTGCTGCTGCCCTGACACACATGTGCAACTTTCCCGACTGAAGAAGGGATGGAGTTGAGTCGGAGGGTAGTTGATTCAGGCTCTCTTCTTTGTCTTTTTGCCTCCATGCTGCGCGTATCAGCAAACCAGACCGAAATTGATGACGTAAATCCAGTGTTATCGTGTGTTAATTAAATGTTATGCTGCTGTGGTAGCTTGCTACACACACTTGACCGGTGACCGCATCTCAAGCAATGCACGTTTGGATACCGGCCGTGCGCAATCTCCATACAGGGCAGACTGGAAAACCGGCGCAACCCGGGCGCGCCGAACCCTGTACAGGTCAAACCTACAGGCTAACTTGACATAATGACTTGTCATTGGGTCAGTGGGTTCAGAACAGCTATACAAAAAAAATATGTATACAGTGCCTTCAGAAAGGACTCTCATCCCTTGACTTTTTCCAAAACACATGTTATAATCACAGCTGCTTTGTACAATATTTGCCCATTGTTCTTAAAAAAATGATTCAAACTCTGTCAAGTTGGTTGTTGACAATTGCTAGACAGACATTTTCAAGCCTTGCCATACATTTTCAAGCTAATTTAAGTCAAAACTAACTAGGCCACTCAGGAATATTCAATATTGTCTTGGTAAGCAACTCCTGTATATTTGGCCTTCTGTTTAAGGTAATTGTCCTACTGAAAGCTTAATTCGTCTCCTAGTGTCTGTTAGAAAGCAAACTGAACCAAGTTTTACTCAAAGATGTTGCCTGTGCTTAGCTCTATTCTATTTCTTATATTTGAAAAAACTCCCGTCCTTGCCGAAGACAAGCATACCCATAACATGATGCAGCCTCCATCATGACTGAACATATGAAGTGGTTCTACTTGTATTCAGGACAAGTTAATTAATTTGCAGTATTATTTTATGGGCTTATTGAAAACAGACTGCATGTTTTGGAATATTTATATTCTGTTCATTCTAATTTATGTTACTATAGTGGGGTAACTACAATGTTGTTGATCCATCCTCAGTCATCTATCACATCCATTAAACTCTAACTGTTTTAAAATCACCATTGGCCTCATGGTGAAATCCCTCAGCTGTTTCCTTCCTTTCGGGCATCTGACTTAGGAAGGGTACCTGTATCTTTGTAGTGACTGGGTGCATTGATACACCATCCAAAGTGTAATTAATAACTGCACCATGCTCAAACGGATATTCATGTCAGTTGTATTTTTTTTACCCATCTACCAATAGGTGCCCTTCTTTGCAAACCATTGTAAAACCTCCCTGGTTTTTGTGGTTGAATCTGTGCTTGAAATTCACTGCTCAACTGAGGGATCTTACAGATAACTGCATGTGTGGGGTACAGAGATGGGGTAGTCATTTAAAAAATTCTAAAAACAATTATTGCAGAGTGAGTCCATGCAACTTATAAAGCACATTTTTACTCGTGAACTTATTTAGTTTTGCCATAACAATACATGAGCTTTTCATTCATTACATTTGTAAACATTTCCTTTTTGACATTATGGGGTATTGTGTGTAGACCAGTGACAGAAAATCTAAATTTATGCATAAAATTCAGGCTGTAACAAAACCAAATATTGGAAAAAGTCAAGGTGTGTGAATACTTCCTGAAGACACTGTATACCACCACCCAAAAGGGCACTCAGTGTTTTGGAGGGCATGTGCTCAGCACAGTTAGACTCCCCATCTGTGCACCTGGTATTAACTTCTTGGCTAAAAATAAAGATCACATTGGATGCTGTGCAACTGAAAGACTGAATTTAAAGTGATGAGTTGGCTTTCCAGACATAATGTAGGTCAGATATTTTCTTTGAAGCTGGTATCAAAGCTGGCATCAAAGTGCATGTACAACACCTATTGTTAGAGCTGGTCGAAAACAAATGTATTTACTTAAGAGCGGCAACTAGATGGGGCTCAATACAGCTCTCAGTGACCTGGAATTCTTAACACTGTTCAACATTCTGACCTAATATTTTATGAGCCCTACATTTCTGTTTATGATGTGTAGCCTGATATTGAACAGTGAAAAAGGTTCCACAGGTGAATGAGTTTCCCTATACAGATGGGTTACAAACAGAATGAACAAACATCACAAGTCTCCATGTCAACAGCATTCACATGACTTGACAGTAAAACTGCATGTCTGATAACTCAATCTACCCCTTCTATTCAATATTACATTGAAAGGAAATATATGTACACTAAACAGGGAAAAGCCCAGAAATGAACCATTCGAGAAAAAATTATTGGACGAGTTGAATTATTCATGTCAAAAACCAACCACATACATTACTAGTTAACTAAACATTTTATTACTAAATAACAATAGCAAATTATCTGTACAACAAATGTTAATGTAGGAAATAAAAATGTAAAAAGATGAATTCTAAAACAAAAAATAAAACTAAGAACAAGTTCAGAATCATACACAATTCAAGCAAAAACTATCCAAGAAATCCATAGGACTTAATTTCTCTCTCCATAACTAAACACAATTCCCTAATTTCTACATGACATCAGCAACATCTGGTCAAAAGCAGGCCTCACATCCTCTTTGTCACACTCTTGAATTTCTGTGAGGTTTTATAGAATATAGACTTTTTCCTCTGAACATCCATGAGGTGAAGATTCCCCTCAGAAACACTCCTCATAACTCTTCTGGGCTCGTTCTCCTCTGACCCTAAGTAGAAACACAATGTTTAGATAGAGCCCCCATCTGTATGGAGAGCTTCAAATTGAATGTTTTTCCTTTGCAGTGTGAAAAATCTCATTATTTAAAATAAAATAAAGTTGGTTATTTTTAGATTACTGAACATACATAACTCGAACAATAAAACAAATTGCTGTCTAATACACATCACACCAAAAGTATGCAATCGGATGAGAAACCAAATTCTGCAGTTTTGTCCAAAAGCCAAACAAAATCCTTAAAATTAAAATAATAAGTGCCATAAGTAACAGGCAGACAAGCTCCTTCATTGTAGATTAAAAACAGCTTGGTTTTCTAAAAGCAAGTGTCCTTCATAACAGGCATATAAAAAAAGAGCATATTCTGGCCTGGCCCTGCCCTGAACTTTGTGTTGCAGCTGACAGATGTAGGCATAAGCTCTGAGTGTAAGCACCACTAACTGAAATGAACATGGGGATTTTAGAGGGGGAAATAGCCACACATTTCATATATTTTTATAAATAGCGAATAAAAGCAAGCTACATTCTTTCCCTGGGTCACTTCAGGGGAGAAATACTGGTATTGTTGCACTCACCAGCAAAACGACGCACTCTTAGTGGTCTGCTTGCTACTACTGCGGGGTCCTGCTTTATGCGCTTGGGTGCTGAAAGGATTTCCTGCTCTCTGCTGCTACAGGGGGAAATGGAAACAAGAGATGAAATGTGTTAATATCTGAGCAGAACAACACTGCCTTCCCGGGTCCTTCACCATGAAAAATGTATTTTGAGTACATCACAACCACACTTACCAATTAATTTTGCGCTTGCCCTGCACAGCCGAAGTCATGGCCATGTAGGTCTTGCCATGTCGGATGTCCAACAGAGACGGTATCTCCAGTCTGCGGGAAACAACAAGTCAGGCAATTTCCTTCTCAATATTTGAACAGTCTCTGACGTGTGACCAAATCAAATAAACAGACTGGAATGAGTACAGCACTGTTACGTTAGACATTTCTGAGCTCTCTCACTGCCACTTGCTCGTACCTAAAACTTAAGAGACAAGGCAGCTCAACGTTTAGAAATAAGTACTTGGAGGGGCTCGAACCCGAATACAATTTCTGCCAGTCTGTCACCTGGACAAAATGTGTAAAATAAAAATGTGAATCGTTGCAATAGTAAGAGAGGCAAAAAAACAACAACATATACTGAGAATGTCTTAACTTCTCTTGGGTAGGGGACAGCATTCAGAATTTTGGACGAAAAGCATTCCCAAATTAAACTGCCAACTACTCATCCCCAGAAAATAAGATATGCATATTATTAGTAGATTTGGATAGAAATCACTCTGAAGTTTCTAAAACTGTTTGAATCATGTCTGTGAGTATAACAGAACTTATTTAGCTTATTCAGATTTTTGTTTTGAGGTCACTCTCTTTTCAATGAATTTTCATTGGGAAACCAGATTTCTAAGGGACCTTCTTGCAGTTCCTACCGCTTCCACTGGATGTCAACAGTCTTTAGAAATTGGTTGAGGTTATTCCTTTGTGTAATGAAGAAGTACGGCCATCTTGAAGGAGGGTCACTCGAAGTGTCCTGTTTGTTAGAAGCGCATGACCAGAAAGCTAGCTACAGTTGGCTTTAATCCTGTATTGAGCACAGATCATCCCGTCTTCAATTTGATCGATTATTTACGTAAAAAAATACCTAAAGTTGTATTACAAAAGTAGTTTGAAATTTTTTGGCAAAGTTTACAAGTGAGATATTTGAGATATTTTGTAGTCACATTTCACAATTTGGAACCGGTGTTTTTCTGGATCAAATGCGCCAAATAAATGGACATTTTGGATATATATCGATGGAATTAATTGAACAAAAGGACCATTTGTGATGTTTATGGGACATATTGGAGTGCCAACAACAGAAGTTCGTCAAAGGTAAGGCATGAATTATATTTTTATTTCTGCGTTTTGTGTCGCGCCTGCAGGGTTGAAATGTTTGTTTACAATAGTGCTATACTCAGATAATAGCATTGTTTGCTTTCGCCGAAAAGCCTATGAATTCTGACATGTTGGCTGGATTCACAACCAGTGTAGCTTTAATTTGGTATCTTTCATGTGTGATTTAATGAAAGTTTGATTTTTATAGTAATTCATTTGAATTTGGTGCTCTGCATTTTCTCTCTCTTTTTGCCAAGTGAGACAGTAGCGTCCTGCCAAACTCAGATTTTTGGATATAAATATGAACTTTACCGAACAAAACATACATGTATTGTGTAACATGAAGTCCTATGAGTGTCATCTGATGAAGATCATCAAAGGTTAGTGATTAATTTTATCTCTATTTATCTCTATGCTTTTTGTTACTCCTCTCTTTGGCTGGAAAAATGTCTGTCTTTTTCTGTGACTTGGCTCTAACCTAACATAGTCGTTTGGTGTGCTTTCGTCGTTAAACCTTTTTGAAATCGGACACTGTGGCTGGATTTACAACAAGTGTATCTTTAAAATGGCGTAAAATACTTGTATGTTTGAGGAATTTAAATTATGGGATTTCTGTCGTTTTGAATTTGGCGCCCTGCAGTTTCACTGGCTGTTGTTGAGGTGGGACGCTACCGTCCCACATACCCTAGTGAGGTTAATCTATGAATGTATGCACTGTTTTACATTGTTCAGCAGCTAATATTAAACTGGACTGTTGAAATGACGGAGTATGATGACCATCTTCGACAATACCACACCAACCTTTTGGGGGGTTTGCTCATGTCATTGGTTCGGGGAGCCTGCTGTTGGCTTGGACTCAAGTGGCACGAAGACTCCGCTTGATGATTGGGGCCACATTGGTAAAGGACGATGGTAGCGTTGGCAAGAGCTGCTTCATTGTCTTCATCTTCAATGTCAAATGTCATGTTGGGGTCATTGACTGCAGAGTGCTGGAGAGGCAGGAGTGAAGGCCTGTTGAGTGTACCACTGGCCTCTGGAGTGTAGAGCAGTGGAAACATCCCCTCCTGTCTCAACACATCCTGAAGGACCATGGGAACCTGCGCTGAGGCGGAGACAACACTCCCAGGATTTGGTGGAGACACTGCCAGCTTCCTCCTGGTAGGTTTCTTGGGAATGGGTTCCATCACTGTCACCTGGGCTGCTGGGCCTAGAAAACAACATCAATATGATTTTTTTTTTTATGAAGAAGCCTCAATACAGTCCAATCCATGCACTGTGAATTGACAATTAGAGGATTTTTCAATTTAGGCCTATCTCTACAAATCACTTATTGAATTGAGAGAGGTCAAATGGAATTGACCTCAACCCCGACTTCTATAAAAATAAATTCTGTAAAGTAATTTAGAAACATCCTCCACCAAGCACTTACATGGAAGTGTATACACCTTGAATGTATTCACTGTGTTAAGACCTTTGGAATGTTGCGGATATAAAATGTAAAGAGTTCCATATTTTACTTGACAAACAGTCACATCTGTTCTACACACATTTATATGGGAGCGTTCTATAAACTTGCTTCTCCCTGAACAGGGTCCAGGGTTCATCCTGTTCAGCCAGAACACTTTTTCTGTTAGTGGTTGGTGAGGCCTTGCTACTTGGTTTACTAGTTTGAGCTCAAGTGCAAGATAAGAATGCATTAATCAGTCTAAATCACAGTAGGCTGTCGGCTTCAGCATGTGGGTATTCACTAACAACATGCCAGTAGTTTGTCATAGCAATGTCATACATGGCCCAGGGATTAAAGTTACTTCAAAAAATAAATACATTTAAATCCCATGACTGAAACGTTTTGGCTCGAGGTCCACATCGGGATTTCAAAATTCAACAGAGGGCAGCACAGATTTTTTTAATGACCGATTTGTTTATCTAAAATCGATTTAGTCATGAAAAAGAGCAGTTGAAATAGAAAATAGATACAGTTGAAAATAGATACAGTTGAAATCAGAAGATTACATACACTTAGGTTGGAGTCATTAAAACTCGTTTTTCAACCACTCCACAACTCGCCCCCTCTGGACTTGCCTCAGACAAGAGAGCTAGTTTTATTTCCAGCTCTGTATTACAAAGCACTACAATTGTTCCATATGCCTACCCAAACCTCTGTGACCTGTGTATCCACTATACACAGGCCCCATTACTTATGAATGCATTTATTGGGTCGATGCATTGTTAGCTGCCCCCCACGACTGTTAAAATAAACAGAAAACCGCTAGGGGGATCCATGGTGGCATGAGCCTAACTGCAACAAGAAATAAATAAATAGAGGTACATACAGTTGAAGTTGGAAATTTACATACATTTAGGTTGGAGTCATTAAAAATCATTTTTCAATCACTCCATAAATTTCTCGTTCACAAACTATAGTTTCGGCAAGTCGGTTAGGACATCTACTTTGTGCATGACACAAGTAATTCTTCCAACAATTGTTTACAGACAGATTATTTCACTGTCACAATTCCAGTAGGTCAGAAGTTTACATACACTATGTTGACTGTGCCTTTAAACAGCTTGGGAAATTCCAGAAAATGATGTCATGGCTTTAGAAGCTTCTGGTAGGCTAATTGGCATCATTTGAGTCAATTGGAGGTGTACCTGTGGATGTTTTTCAAGGCCTACCTTCAAACTCAGTGCCTCTTTGCTTGACATGGGAAAATCAAAAGAAATCAGACAAGACCTCAAAAAATTGTAGACCTCCACAAGTCTGGTTCATCCTTGGGAGCAATTTACAAACACCTGAAGGTAACACGTTAATCTGTACAAACAATAGTACGCAAGTTTAAACACCATGGGACCATGCAGTCGTCATACCGCTCAGGAAGGAGACACATTCTGTCTCCTAGAGATGAACGTACTTTGTTGCGAAAAGTGCAAATCAATCCCAGAACAACAGCAAAGGACCGTGTGAAGCTGATGGAGGAAACAGGTACAAAAGTATCTATATCCACAGTAAAACGAGTCCTATATCGACATAACCTGAAAGGATGCTCAGCAAGGAAGAAGCCACTGCTCCAAAACCGCCATACCACAGTTTGCAACTGCACATGGGGACAAAGATCATATTTTCTGGAGAAATGTCCTCTGGTCCGATGAAACAAAAATAGAACTGTTTGGCCATAATGACCATCGTTATGTTTGGAGGAAAAAAGGGGAGGCTTGTAAGCCGAAGAACACCATCCCAACCGTGAAGCACGGGGAGCATCATGTTGTGGGGGTGCTTTGCTGCACGAGGGACTGGTGCACTTCACAAAATAGATGGCATCATGAGGGAGGAAAATTAGGTGGATATATTGAAGCAACATCAAGACATCCGTCAGAAAGTTAAAGCTTGGTCGCAAATGAGTCTTCCAAATGGACAATGACCAGGGCAGACTTCCAAAGTTGTGGCAAAATGGCTTAACTTCTTATGGCTAGGGGCAGTATTGAGTAGCTTGGATGAATAAGGTGCCCAGAGTAAACTGCCTGCTACTCAGGCCCAGAAGCAAAGAGATGCATATTATTAGTAGATTTGGATAGAAAACACTCTGAAGTTTCTAAAACTGTTTGAATGATGTCTGTGAGTATAACAGAACTCATATGGCGGGCAAAAACATGAGAAAAAATCCAACCAGGAAGTGGGAAATCTGAGGTTTGTAGGTTTTCAAGTCTTTGCCTATCCAATATACAGTGTCTATGGGGTCATATTGCACTTCCTAAGGCTTCCACTAGATGTCAACAGTCTTTAGAACCTTGTTTCAGGCTTCTACTGTGAAGTGGGGGCGAATGAGAGCTGATTGACTAAGAGGTCTGGCAGAATGCCATGAGCTCAGTCAGGCGTGTGCCCGTGAGGTAGCTGCGTTCCCTTTCATTTCTGAAGACAAAGGAATTCTCCGGTTGAAACATTATTGAAGATTTATGATAAAAACATCCTAAAGATTGATTCTATACATCATTTGACATGTTTCTACAAACTGTAATGGAACTTTTTGACTTTTCGTCTGGCCTGCGCCTCGTGAATTTGGATTTGTGAACTAAACGTGCAAACAAAAAGGAGGTATTTGGACATAAATGATGGACTTTATCGAACAAAACTAACATTTATTGTGGAACTGGGATTCCTGGGAGTGCATTCTGATGAAGATCATCAAAGGTAAGTGAATATTTATAATGCTATTTCTGACTTCTGTTGACTCCACAACATGGCGGGTATCTGTATGGCTTGTTTTGGTCTCTGAGCGCTGTACTCAGATTATTGCATGGTGTGCTTTTTCCGTAAAGCTTTTTTGAAATCTGACAGCGGTTGCATTAAGGAAAAGTGCATCTATAATTCCATGCATAACACTTGTATCTTTTATCAATGTTAATTATGAGTATTTCTGCCACTAATGTGGCTCTCTGCAAAATCACTGGATGTTTTGGAAGCAAAACATTACTGAACATAACGCGCCAATGTAAACTGAGATTTTTGGATATAAATATGAACTTCATTGAACAAAACACAAATGTATTGTGTAACATGAAGTCCGATGAGTGTCATCTGATGAAGATCAGTGTTAATCTGCTAAATTGTAATTATTCGATTTATTGCCTACCTCATGCCTTTTGCACACATTGTATATAGATTCTCTTTTTTCTACCATGTTATTGACTTGTTTATTGTTTACTCCATGTGTAACTCTGTGTTGTTGTCTGTTCACACTGCTATGCTTTATCTTGGCCAGGTCGCAGTTGCAAATGAGAACTTGTTCTCAACTAGCCTACCTGGTTAAATAAAGGTAAAAAAAAAAAAAAAAAAAAAATCATCAAAGGTTAGTGATAAATCTTTATCTGTATTTCTGCTTTTTGTGACTGGCTGTGTTTTTCTGTGACTGGGGGCTGACCTAACATAATCGCATGGCATGCTTTTGTCGTAAAGCCTTTTTGAAATCGGACACTATGGTGGGATTAACAACAAGTTTATCTTTAAAATGGTGTATAATACTTGTATGTTCGAGGAATTTTATTATGAAATTTCTGTTTGAATTTGGTGCACTGCACTTTCACTGGCTGTTGTTAAGTCGGTCCCGTTAACGGGATTTCAGCCATAAGAAGTTTTAAGGACAACAAAGTCAACTGAAAAAGCGTGTGCGAGCAAGGAGGCCTACAAACCTGACTCAGTTACACCAGCTCTGTCAGGAGAAATGGGCCAAAATTCACCCAACTTATTGTGGGAAGCTTGTGGAAGGCTACCCAAAACATTTGACCCAAGTTAAACAATTTAAAGGAAATGCTACCAAATACTAATTGAGTGTATGTAAACTTCTGACCCACTGGGAATGTGATGAAATAAATAAAAGCTGAAATAAATCATTCGCTCTACTATTATTTTGACATTTCACATTAAAATAAAGTGGTGATCCTAACTGACCAAAACCAGGGAATTTTTACTACGATTAAATGTCAGGAATTGTGAAAAACTGAGTTTAAATTTATTTGGCGAAGGTGTGTGTAAACTTCCAACTTCAACTGTATGTTCATTACAATTTCTACATACATTCTATCTAGTCTTAGACATTCGTGTGCTCTGGAGTGTTATTTTATATCCCAAATAATCACCCTCCTGAGAACTTTGACCCCTGCATGGCCTTACCATCTGTGTTAGAGCACCATAATCATATTTTAAGAAAATCAATCACATCTGAATAGATCTTAGTTGGCACCGGTATAAAAATAAGACAGAGTATCACTACCATTGAAAGATGAAGGAATAACCTTTCTGTAAAATACTGAAAGGAGAAGTCCATGTCTGCAGTAGGCCTAATATGGATTCTCATCTTTTGGCAGTTGGAGAAGTGTAGAAGTAGCCAAAGAAAATGAACCTGGTGACCTTTACACAGTGCAGACATTAATCAGAGGTGTAAGGGAGTAAGGGCCGGGACACATTCATGCCCACAAATTGAGTTTCACCAGTCCCGACAAGCTCAGCTACTGTGACATGGAAGATGGCTAAGTAGGGGAAAGAAGAAAATGAATCAAATCGAGTAAGGCAAAAGAAAAATATATTTTGATGTTTCAAAGAAACCAAGACTTAAAGGCCCAGTGCAGTCAAAAACACGATTTTCAGGGGCTCCCGGGTGGCGCAGTGGTCTAGGGCACTGCATCGCAGCGCCAGCTGCGCCACCAGAGTCTCTGGGTTCGCGCTCTGAGGTCCGTGGGGCGACGCACAATTGGCCCAGCGTCGTCCGGGTTAGGGAGGGTTTGGCCGGTAGGGATATCCTTGTCTCATCGCGCTCCAGCGACTCCTGTGGCGGGCCGGGCGCAGTGCGCGCTAACCAAGGGGGCCAGGTGCACAGTGTTTCCTCCAACACATTGGTGCGGCTGGCTTCCGGGTTGGAGGCGCGCTGTGTTAAGAAGCAGTGCGGCTTGGTTGGGTTGTGCTTCGTCTCTCCCGAGCCCGTACGGGAGTTGTAGCAATGAGACAAGATAGTAATTACTAGCGATTGGATACCAAGAAAATTGGGGAGAAAAGGGGGTAAATTTTTTAGTTATTTAAAAACAACAAAGAAAAACACGATTTTCAGCGTGTACTTCGCCTGGCCCGCCACAGGAGTCGCTAGTGCGCGATGGGACAAGGACTTCCCTGCCGACCAAACCCTCCCCTAACCCGGACAACGCTGGGCCAATTGTGCGCCGCCCCATGAGTCTCCTGGTCGTGGCCGGCTGCGACAGAGCCTGGACCCAAACCCATAATCTCTAGTGGCACAGCTAGCACTGCTATGTAGTGCCTTAGACCACTGCCACTTCAAATATATTTTATCTTGCCTATTCACCACCAATGGCACACATAAACAAGCCATGTCTCAATTGTCTCATAAATCCTTCTTTAACCGGTCTCCTCCCATTCATCTACAGTGATTGAAGTGGATTCAATAAGGGACTATATCTTTCACCTGGTCAGTGTTCATACAGTTTTGTAAACTCAGTGTATATTTCCACACTATGCGGTTGGAATAACTGTTTAATAAGAGCTGTTTGAAAAGACTGAAATTTAAATCTGTTTTGGTGGGATGGAGTTTGCGCCTGCCCTGTGACATTGCCAGGCGGTAAACTAGTTAATAGACCAATAAGAGAGTTCCAAACCATTCTGCCAATAACAGCTAGTTTTCCGTTTTCCCCTCCCCACTCGGTCCACTCCCAGACAGTCTTAGAACAATTCTTGCTTGAGAAATTGCTCTTCGCTAAGAAGCTATTTTTGCTTCTTTTTGACAATTTTTATGGAATACAATCACGGTAAGATTACTTAATTGTTATCCAGAAATGAATTGATATGGAGATAAAATCTGCTGCATTGGACCTTTAACCAATCAAGCAAACATAACAAGGCCACATAAAATCCTTACGGAACACAAAGCAAGGAACGAGGGAAAACAACTTATGGCCGACAAAGCAGGAGTGGACATATCCTATGATTAGTCCTAAGTTATTTCATGGTATAAGTGGTTCACAATCACTAGCCATAATGGATGACTCACACGCTTAGCAACCTGTCATATAAAGGATACAGCTACACTGCATGGATCACCATATTAGTCATCAGTGAGGATGAGTCATACACACTACATACATTCTGTTAATTATTGGTAATTTGATCAAGACTAATTTATATACAACTAACTTTACATACAACTGATTAAATGGGAATAATTGATATAGGCTACACAATTAATTTGTAATATACACCAAAGTCGTTTTAATATATATGCGTCTTCCATTAACCGGCCTAAATGTTATGAATAGAACTTTGGGATTTAATGATGAAATAAGAGCTTAAACGTAATAACATGAATAAATAGGTCTTACGAGAAAAGGTAGACTATGATAAGACCTGGCTGAGATTGAGGATTATGTCACCAAAAGAACGTAAGCAGAGTTGTTAGAGTTTAAAAGGTGGTGTGTAAGAGTAAAGTGGCGTGCACGTTGCATCAGAGCACAAGGAGGCAGACTCACTTGTTGCAGTGAGACACTGCGGCTGCATCATTTACATGCTGCTGACCACAGCCCCGTGACGCCGCTTCCTACCTAATACATTTTACTGAGGAGGCAATTCCCAGAAATGTGAGCTGTGTGGTAGTGGATTTGACATATCAATTTGCCTACTCTAACCCCACCAAAGACAAAATAGAACAACCAACTAAATTGTTTAAAGTAGAAGCTTTTAAGTGACAATGCTCACATTTTTAACAACATATTTGCGTATAATAAAAGGGAGGGGGAGATATGGAAGATTAATGGACCTATTTATTCATGTGAAGAGCAGAATGCAATATTTAGGAAATTTGAGTCACAGCTCAGATAGCAAGGCAGGATGAGGGGACAGTGATAAATGGTACTGCTTCTCTGACGGAGATCTGGCCCGGCAATAAATGGCAGCCAAGTTCTTTCAATCACATATTTTTGGCTTGTAGGATTAATACATGCATGAGGTGCTATTTCTGGTAGAGACAGCGCCGTATTAGGGTCGCTTGGCTGCTGCTTCCCTCTTTATAGCGCTGCTGCTGTTCTTGCTGACGGGGCAGAGGCGTTTACGCTTGCCTTGCCTACCTTCTTTTCACTGCAGTGAATTTGCATTTTCATGAATGAGGTTTGAGCAGCCTGGGTTGGGAGGGCTGGATGCTGGATTGACTGAGTACAAGATATGGATGAAAGGGGGAGGGGGGCAAGGAGGGAGAGAGTGATCGAGCAGGAAAAAGTAAGACTGGCACAGAACGAGGTTGCAGGAGAGAGAGAGAGAGAAGAGTGATTGAAATTGTGTGGGCCATCCTGTGCTGAAGGGAGATAAAGGGATGGGTACATGGCATTGGACTGACAGGGTGCAGAACCCTATTGAGAGGGTCATGTGTGGTGACCTGCACTCGTATCCACTTCGAGATGGTGCGGTAATAAAAAGGTTGGAGAGGGAGGATCTCCATACTCAATCGTTATCAAGCTCTGATGCTAGTTACACAAACACAGAATAAAACAAAGATTTCACACGAACAGGTAACATGATTTGGACAAGATCTTATTTCATATCAAAAGCATAAATCATAGTCTACAGAAGCGATAGTCCAGTGTCCCATTGTGACATAGCTACCTGGCTCTGAGACCACCATCTGCAGGGGACACAAAGCCCGAACACACACCGTCCTACAATTCCCAATCAACACGTCTCCGGTAGGCATCCTCTATTCATTTGAATGTGTTGACAATTGGAGAAACTGCTTGAGCTGCACTCAGAATGAGAAAAGTATGAAAGCTAATGGTCCAATATTCTAGAAAACGGCAGTGTATATGTGTGCCGGTTTTGGACTATGATAAACCCTTAAGTTAAGGACATTCATGTAATTCACAATCACAAAAAGCCATTCTGAAGTAGATAAGACATGCAGAAAGTAGGGTTGTGACAGTCATGGAATTTTGGATGACGGATATTGGTCAGCCAAATGACCGTGGTCACCGTTATTACAGCTCAAATAGCAAAATAAAATACACACATCTTCTCCTCTGCTCTGCTCCTGACTGCCTGTGCTGCTGCCTGTTTGCTACAACACCTTGCTTCTTTCAGCAAGGAGCAACAAAGTTATCACATTGTTATTAACAGTCTATGTTACCGCAGAAATAGACTCAACAGCACAAATGCCTGGCAGTCCCCAGAAACAGACTCAGCCGCACAAATGCCCAGCTGTCCAGTCTTCAGTCAGCTGTTCCACAAAAAACACGTTTTAAAACTGTTATAAGGGTTATTTTACTTTCATGACGGTTAAACGGTAATTGTGGCAGCCCTAGTGAAAAGTGTTTTTTAAGCCATTTCCTGTTGCGCTGTGGTCATCTGGTGTTGTTTTCTTTAAAAATGTAGCTGACGTTTCCCACAATGTGTTTCAATCAAATGTAGACCACCTGTGCAGCAGAAAATATCATTACAGACAATTTGGATGGCCATATTTCACATACTTCCTTATTGTACTTCCCTAAAGGTTTTCCCAGTCCTTTTCTTTCTCTAAAGGGGTCTCGATTGTTATTTCATTTTCAGAAAATATCTTTAGTTCCAGACCAGAAAGTCCGCAGTGCTGCACAAATGGAAATTACATTCTATTTCATGTCGGAATACTTTGTAGTTTATTTACAGATTGCCCATTTTATTTTTCCTCGTTTAAGAATCAGTTGAAGTGCCAATTGATGTCCCATCATCTCTTGAGGTTGGCAGAAGGGAAACTAAGTTGTTACACTAAACACCAGTGATCAGTGGGAATAAAACAATAAAAAACACTTAATCCACAGATCAATATTACTCATGGTCGCACTTTGACCACTACAGTGGGGATGTTTAATATTGCCAGTTCATTATTTTAACCATTCCAGTCTTTGTGGTCTTCTGAAACAAGCCTTCTCTGTTAACATCCCAAGTTTATACTAGTGAATCCTGAAACCAGTTTTATCACAACTGAAATTGCTGATGAACAATTAACAGCTGAAACAGAGCTTTTACCACAGGAGTGATGACTTTGATGGACATATTTGATCCCCTCGGACTGTCACTATGAAGGATTCCATGTGGCAAGCTGTTAGATTAATGACCAGGTTAGCAGGCCTGAGGGAGAGTAAAGACAGGTTTACCTTTCGATGATGGATTGGGTTGAAGGCGCAGCGAGACTCTCCTCTTATGTTTCTCAGCACCTGAGTGACAGACAACAGTATGTTCAACAACACAGCCTCCTTCATGAATACCATGCCGCCCCCCCAGTTATCAGCACAACACACAGCATGACTAGCATCACAGCTCAGCCTGCACAGTTATCAATAGAACAGACACAATCGTGCCTCAGCATTTGGCTGTGGCAAATGTGAATAGTCATCATGAACTGCGCAGCAAAATCTACTGTTGTATACTTGCCTGGTTAAAGAATGGTAGCCCTTTACACTTGTATGTGCATATGGGTTGAAAATGGCAGATTTGGACATTGATAAGCTCCTAAATTGGAACGTAATGGCTGTACAGTAACATGCTATACATGATGTCAGATCTCAGGCTCTGCACTTCACAGCTCTGTATGGGTTTTGACTGACAGCCGTTCTGAACTTGAGCACCGCACACGACAAGAGGTTGCCCCCATCCCTCCCGCTAATTGGGCAACTTTAGAAAATGTTCTGTATGAGTGAGGGAAATGCTGTAAATTGCAAGGACTCTATGTATTTTGAAAGATGAGATGCTAAGGATTATAATAAATACTGCTTTGATGTCATACAAGCAAGCCTAACACCCATGAGTCCCAATGTGCACTTCACATTTCCATATCATAAAACTCATGTAATATACATTGTCAACATTTATGATTACTATGTTTGATGTACAGTTACAAAATAACATGGTGTTATACCCTGGGTTGTCCTGAACAGAAAGAGCCGGTTTGTTGTATTGTGGAAAAATTTGCAGCGGACCACGCATTTGAATTTACTCATGAATCCATTCCATGCACACAAAATTACAATCTGTTTCTCTGAATTGCTTTGTGAAAGCCTAACACTAAGATCCTATTTTATAATTTTGCTAGTCATGTTGGCAATAGAACAAGCGCTCAAATTTCACCCACCTGACCCAGATTGTGATTTATAAAAATTGACTGTTTTTGGATTGTGTAAGCAACAATAATTGTGTAAAGGCGAGGATGCAGGGCTGTATTCCAGATAAAACAACTACAAGTGTACTTGCTCTAATTCCTAAACGGCACAGCTATGAGAGCTCAAAAAAGCAATGTATAGTTGAGGACTTCTGAGTCATAAAACTGCATTGAAATTAATTTGGAACTGTGCAGGTGTGTGGCCACTTGGAAACATCAGTTAGACCTCCCACTCAAACCTTTGTAATGCTTTTGTCTTTTGTTGCACCTATCTCAAATTTTCCAAGAATATTCTTATGTTACTGCGGGGAGAATTTTTGGATTTTGTTAAAAAAACAAATGCAGCAAAAAATTACAGTAAATGTAAAAATGCACATAAAATCAACAGTGTAATGTTCGGATTCAGTCTTGTGTCAGCTGAACGGTTGGCCTCACCTTTAGTCTAATAATTTTGCCCTAATCTCCACTGTTCCCTTTAAATTTCTACCATGGTTATGCATTTCCATATTTTTTAAATATTTTTCTGTAAGAAACATTTACATTTAGCTCTATCCCTAACCAATTCCCACAAGTTTTAGGGGTTAAAAGTTCAATGCAGCCATTTTTATCAAAATATGAAATCATTTCTGGGTAACAAGTTCTTTACTGTGATTTTAACCATTTTAATTGAAAACAAGGAAACAAAAATTGCTTCTTAGCAAAGAGCAATTTCTCAAGCAAGAAGTTTTCTAGGACTGTCTGGGGGTGGCCTGAATGAGGAAGGGAAAACTAGCTGTTATTGGCAGAGAGGTTTGGAACTCATTCTTATAAACTAATTTACCACTTGGTGATGTCACCAGGCAGGCCAAAATGCCATCCTGCCAAAAGAGGCAGACATTTAAGCAGTCTTTTCTTAAACTAAAAGGGAATTATCATAATTTTTTACAATTTCATAGTGTGGAAATATATATAAAATGCAGGAAATCACATTTTTGACTGCACTGGGCCTTTCAATAAATGTAGCTTTAAATAAATAATAACAGTAGTCTTCAGGATAGTCATTGCAAGGTGAAAAAGGAGGGAATAGAACAAACAGACGGGACCTATTGAGATCTGGTATCATACATTTGTGCTCATGGCTTGTGAAAGGAGGGTCAAATTACAGGATATCACTCAACTACAAGCACAAGTGGACAGGGCCAAAAATACAAAATAAAAGACACAGGGAAACAAGCATGTGACGGGTACAGGGGGACAGGTGCGGGGTGCACCTGCTGACATTTGATGGACAGCAACATAGAAATTAAGTATTGCTGGCCAGCTTTGGTTCACGCTCCATTGTCTCCTAGGGGCTGAATGTCATGAAAGGAGGCCTGATGGTGCACTGGTGCTGGGTTATACAGGGTGTGATAGGACCTGGAGAATGGTGGCTCCCATGTGTGTAGGCTCCCATGATCAACAGTAAATAGAGCCCAATAGCCCAGGGCCACCAGATATTGCTGTATGGCCACTGGTGGCCTGAAAATAAAGCACCACAACAGATGATTAAACAGTCAACTAGGGGGGTATACTACAAAGCAAGATCAATGGCCAGCTAACTTGCCAAAATATATTTAGATTTTCTAGAAAGACTGGGCATGGTAGTATACCCCTCAGGGGGAATTACATGTCATCGTTGTCATTGGGAGTTGAAGCTAATTCTGCGTTTTTTAAGACAACATAAGGTGTGAAGTCATGACTTACTACTGCAGGGACTGTTTTGATGGGGACAGATGAGGTGTGAAAATGACAGGATGGGTGCGAGCTCTGGCCTAAGCCTGGAACCCTCAGCCTGGGTCTCCTCATCCTTCTGCTCCCCTGCCTTCTCCTGATCAGCCCACACCACACCCCTCTCCCTGAGGACCAGGTGCTCCAGGTCCTGGTTCTCAGCCTCGTCGGTAGCTGTGACCAGGCCCGACCCCCTCAGTGTCCAGTACTGTCTGCTGTAGGCAGGCAGCAGCATGTGCACCATTCTGAACAGAAGAAAGCATGAAACGCAGGCTTAAAAGATGTTCTGTTGAGTCAGTATCACCATTTATAGTGTAAAAGGTGCCAAAGTGAATTTTGTTGCATATGCATATGTATGCAACATCTAGTAGAGTATAATTTAAAAGACTAATACTCCCTATTCACTAATTCATATAAGTAACCAACAACAACATTCGAAAACATAATGTTAACTTTCACTGCTATGCAGATGACACACAGCTGTACATTTCAATGAAACATGGTGAAGCCCCAAAATTGCCCTCGCTAGAAGCCTGTGTTTCAGACATAAGGAAGTGGATGGCTGCAAACTTTCTACTTTTAAACTCGGCCAAAACAGAGATGCTTGTTCTAGGTCCCAAGAAACAAAGAGATCTTCTGTTGAATCTGACGATTAATCTTGATGGTTGTAAAGTCGTCTCAAATAAAACTGAAGGACCTCGGCGTTACTCTGGACCCTGATCTCTCTTTTGACGAACATATCAAGACTGTTTCAAGGACAGCTTTTTTACATCTACGTAACATTGCAAAAATCAGAAACTTTGTCCAAAAATGATGCAGAAAAATTAATCCATGCTTTTGTTACTTCTAGGTTAGACTACTGCAATGCTCTACTTTCCGGCTACCCGGATAAAGCACTAAATAAACTTCAGTTAGTGCTAAATATGGCTGCTAGAATCCTGACTAGAACCAATTTTTTAAAAATCATATTATTCCAGTGCTAGCCTCTCTACACTGGCTTCCTGTTAAAGCAAGGGCTGATTTCAAGATTTTACTGCTAACCTACAAAGTATTACATGGGCTTGCTCCTACCTATCTTTCCGATTTGGTCCTGCCGTACATACCTACACGTACGCTACAGTCACAAGACGCAGGCCTCCTAATTGTCCCTAGAACTTCTAAGCAAACAGCTGGAGGCAGGGCTTTCTCCTATAGAGCTCAATTTTTATGGAATGGTCTGCCTACCCATGTGAGAGACGCAGACTCGGTCTCAACCTTTAAGTCTTTATTGAAGACTCATCTCTTCAGTGGGTCATATGATTGAGTGTGAAGGTGAACGGAAAGGGTCTGGAGCAACGAACCACCCTTGCTGTCTCTGCCTGGCCGGTTCCCCTCTCTCCACTGGGATTCTCTGCCTCTAACCCTATTACAGGGGCTGAGTCACTGGCTTACTGGTGCTCTTTCATGTCGTCCCTAGGAAGGGTGCGTCACTTGAGTGGGATGAGTCACTGACGTGATCTTCCTGTCTGGGTTGGCGTCCCCCCCTTGTGTTGTGCCGTGGCGGAGATCTTTGTGGGCTATACTCGGCCTTGTCTCAGGATGGTAAGTTGGTGATTGAAGATATTCCTCTAGTGGTGTGGGGGCTGTGTTTTGGAAAAGTGGGTGGGGTTATATCCTTCCTGTTTGGCCCTGTCTGGGGGTATCATCGGATGGGGCCACAGTGTCTCTTGACCCCTCCTGTCTCAGCCTCCAGTATTTATGCTGCAGTAGTTTATGTGTCGGGGGACTAGGGTCAGTTTGTTATATCTGGAGTACTTCTGCTGTCTTATTCGGTGTCCTGTGTGAATTTAAGTATGCTCTCTCTAATTCTCTCTCTCTGAGGACCTGAGCCCTAGGACCATGCCTCAGGACTACCTGGCATGATGACTCCTTGCTGTCCCCAGTCCACCTGGCCGTGCTGCTGCTCCAGTTTCGATTGTTCTGCCTGCGGCTATGGAACCCTGACCTGTTCACCGGACGTGCTACCTGTCCCAGACCTGCTGTTTTCAACTCTCTAGAGACAGCAGGAGCGGTAGAGATACTCTTAATGATCGTCTATGAAAAGCCAACTGACATTTACTCCTGAGGTGCTGACTTGTTGCACCCTCGACAATTACTGTGATTATTATCATTTGACCCTGCTGGTCATGCATGAACATTTGAACATCTTGGCCATGTTCTGTTATAATCTCTACCCGGCACAGCCAGAAGAGGACTGGCCACCCATCATAGCCTGGTTCCTCTCTAGGTTTTGGCCTTTCTAGGGAGTTTTTCCTAGCCACCGTGCTTCTAAACCTGCATTGCTTGCTGTTTGGGGTTTTAGGCTGGGTTTCTGTACAGCACTTGAGATATCAGCTGATGTATGAAGGGCTATATAAATAAATTTGATTTGAACATTCTCTGGAGGTAATGTATGACACAGGTATGGATGGCACACAGCCATTCATACTCACATAGTACAGTGTGAGTCACTACTCATACTCAATTATTCATAAATATGATTTAATATCATTCCCATCTTAATATGCCTGTGTCTACCTGACCATATTTTCCCATTCATGTAGGATTCGGCCTGAAGATACCTTCTAAAACATGTAGCAATATCTGTACAACAGATGTTGTGGAATACTGGCTCGGATTGACTTAAAATCTACTTTACAGGTCTGAAAAGTCTAACAAACCCTGTTAAGACTGAAGGCCATCTTATGGTAATATCACTGCATTTCCACTCTCTGTCTTCAGTGGATACAGGTGGATGATTCAACTCTGATATGTAATTCCAGGCTTTTGTTCCAGCCCTGCTGTAGCATATCAGACTCCAGCAATCAGCTGCTCAACAGGAACAAAAGCCTGCACACCCAGTAGCTCTCCAGCTGGAGCATTGGCTTGGCCACATGTTATACACAGGAGGTGAGGTATTTTTCTACTGTCGTATTGCTGGGGTAAAGAGTATCAAATACTACAATGAATATCGGTATCGAAGTCCAAATGTTGGTATGGTGACAACATTATGTGTTTAACCCTGTAAAAGAAAAATGACCTACTTTTTATTCTGTTTGTTCTCCTGGTCCTGGATGCCGATGAGGTGGGTCATTTGCTCAATGTGTTGCTTGAGGTCCTCTACCTGTAGCTGGAGCCTGTGGTAGCGAAGGTCCTTCTGGAGTACCTGAGGGGGAAAGGGAAAAGTGGAAGAGCTGGGGAAATGACCATGAGGGAACATATTGAGTAACCCTGACTACAGCTAGAGAACAAGCTGGCAGGGAGTCATCAGTGACGCATAAGACAATGAATCTTGAGGGGTTTATTTTGTGCCATGCTTCATCTCTGAGAACCTGTCTTCTGGGTAAAAAAAAAGAAAGCTGTCATCCACCTCTGACGTAAAAGAGTATACGAAACGACAGCAGAGAGAACATTTGACAAGCGGATGAATCATTGTTCTGTGCCACTTCCTAGAAGAGGGATGAGAAAGAGGAAAAAAACATCTACATGGTTTTAGGTAACTGGCTGTGTGAGGGATGCGTAAAGATCATTGATCCACTCACCTCAATCATCCACCAGTGAACAAGAGCAATAAAATATGCACAGTTCTAATTACCAGGAGAACAGATGGAAGAAAATAAACTGTCACAACAACAGTTGAGACGTATTTGCAAAAACAAACAAACCATAAGTAAAAAAGAAAAAGGTTGCATAGAGTAAAATTCCTGTGACGCGTTCCCATCCCTTCTAAAATGTCCTCTGGGAGATGGAAAATAACATTTAAAAGGGATAGGTCACCTTAACTATAAGTAGAACCATTTCAACATATAATTAGCAATTTGCTTATTATATTGATCTGATCCAGCGAGCCAGCAACCAAAAATATGGCTTAGTTTAGGTAGCTTACAATTAGCAGCGTTGTCAATAAGTCTTCCCAATCCCTCCAGGATTTTGTGAGGATTTTCTGTGATATTTGCAGGGCAAAAATGCACCGTTGAGGGAAAAAAAGTGTGTGTTGACGTGTGGCTTGTTCCTCAACACGGGGACCCCTCAGGGGTGCATGCTTAGTCCCCTCCTGTACTCCCTGTTCACCCACGACTGCGTGGCCAAGCCCGACTCCAATACCATCATGAAGTTTCCCGACGACACAACAGTGGTAGGCCTGATCACGACAACAATGGCCAGCCTATAGGGAGAAGGTTAGAGACATGGCAGTGTGGTGCCAGGACAACAACCTCTCCCTCAAAGTGAGCAAGACAAAGGAACTGATCGTGGACATACCCAACAAACTTTCATGGTCCAAACACACCAAGAAACTCGTGAAGAGGGCACAACAATGCCTTTTCCCCCTCAGGAGACTGAAAATATGTGGCATGGGTCCCCAGATCTTCAAAAAGTTCTATAGCTGCACCATCGAGAGCAACCTGACCGGTTGCATCACCGCCTGGTATGGCAGCTGCTCGGCATCCGACCGAAGGCGCTACAGAGGGTAGTGCGTATGGCCCAGTACATCACTGGGGCCAAGCTTCCTGTCGTCCAGGACCCATATATTAGGCAGTGTCAGAGGAAGGCCCCAAAAAATTGTCAAAGACTCCAGTCACCAAAGTCATAGACTGTTCTCTCTGCTACCACACAGCAAGCAGTACCGGAGTGCCAAGTCTAGGTCCAAAAGGCCTCTTAACAACATCCACCCCCAAGCCATAAGACTGCTCAACATTTAATCAAATGGCCCCCCGGATTATTTACATTGACCCCCTCCCTTTTGTATTTACACTACTGCTACTCGCTGTTTATTATCTATGCATTCACCCCTACCTGTAAATATTTTCTTAACTCTATTTCTTGAACTGCATTGTTGGTTAAGGGCTTGTAAGTAAGCACTTCATGGTAAGGGCTATACCTGTTGTATTCGGCGCATGTGACAAATACAATTTGATTTGAATTGCGAGCCCTCTTTTTGTACTGCGGTAATGGGTCAGCTTTATGCGATAATATAACAAATGTTTTTACTGTTTTATGCAGAAATAGTGCAGTGATTGGTGAAATGTGCAAGCCCTCACATAATATTCAGAGAATTGTTGATTTAGCAACAAAAAAAACTTTTTAAAAATCCTGGAGGGACCATCTTCTTCTACATCTCCCCGACCAGTATATGAACAAAATAATCCATATACCACACCACTAACACCACCCCTGGGTCAAGCGCTACCATATCTCCTGACCCCTCCAGCAGTTGCCTCACCACTGGTGGCTGGGAGTCCTGTCCCAGTAGCTTCACGTCATTCTCCACGCGGTGCAGCCAGCCGTCGTTCTCAAGGAAGCGCAGCTCAGCCTCCTTCAGCCTCTTGCGGATGTGCTGCTGCTGTGTGAGCAGGGAAGCCAGCTTGCGCTCGTGCTTGCAGGTGGCCTATTCAACAACAGAGCCTTTCAGATTGGGATATGACAAAGGAGTGTATGTACTTTCAACATCCATCTATCCCTGGTACATCATAAAAGACAAGCTCCTTTTGGGACCATTTTCTGGCTAAAATGACATGGTGATAAGCAGGGTCTTTTTCAGACCTTCTCAGTCTTGTCTTTGGCACCAAAGAGCTGGGCCTGCTGGTTGCACTCCTCGCTGTGGCGCTGACGTAACTCGTTCTCCTTCAGCTGCCGCTCCAGAACAAGGTGCTCCCTCCTGATCTGAGTACGGCTAGAGAAAATGCTCTGTAGGGACTCTGACACCCTGTCCAGAAAAAGGGGCAACCAGCCAGTTATTGTTAAATGGAGTCTTTGCTTAATAATGTAGGGCAAATGTTTATAAAAATAAAACTTTTCAGTGTTAGCCCTTCCTCAAATAAAATCCTATGTCATGTTATTGTACAACTCAACAGGTTGAACAGTGTTAAAATCAGGCAGCTGCCCTGGATCACCCTCAGCAGCTTTCACCCAATAAGGCAGAGGCCTTGCAACAATGTCTCATTCTGGTAAAGGAAGAGGGATATGTAGGTAAATAAATAAACAGACAGTGGAGAGCAGCCGCTGAGATGTGACTGCAATCTCCAATGTAACCCCTGTGACGTAGGAGCCGCCGTGGCCTTGCCAGACTGATGAATTTTTAATTGTGTGAGAAGCATGCTGCCTCTCTTCAGAGCCTCACATTGTGCGAGTTGTGAATTCTGATGCCGGTGAATGAAATGCGTGGGAATGAGACTCATTCAGCTCCACCCCCCCCTTCTCCTCTCTCCCTTTTTAAACAGACACCACTGCAGCCCTTGGAGGGGAGTGAAGGAAGGACTTTTTTAACGAATATCGATATATTATATGTGTATTTTTTTTTTTTATGTGGCTCACAGCTTCCCCTATCAAAAATGCAGAGCAAACTCTCCACCCAAAGCCCAGGTCCTTGGGCTTTGTACTTTCCCTCAACATTATAAATTATCTATGGATTTCAATTAAAGTGTACAAGTTTAAAGGACACTCAAGTGTGGTGCATATTATGCATAACAGAACTTGTATTACTGTATAAATACAAGTTTTGCCTTTTGGTTGTTGCATGCACATTGGTACAAGAAATAAGTACCTACTTGTGAATCTCTGTTTGGTTCTGACTGGAGATGGTATTAGAGCCTCCAGGAACAAGAGGGCCCATCTTCCTCTCCTCATACTCTTTCAACTTCTTCTTCAACTGAACGATCTGAAATGGCATAAACTGTTGATAAATTGTGAAATGTATGTCCACACATTTTCAGAACCTAAGGGCCTCCAGTCTGCGTAGTAGAGATTGGTGCTGCATCTTATATTACCTCTTCTCGCTGCCTCTCGCATATCACTGCATACTGGCCGATGTGACTGTCCAAGCTGACAACATTCCTTTTGAGCTAAAGAACAGGTAGATGCATGTAAAAATGTATGGAAGGAGAAAGAGAGGCATTACAAACAGAAATATTGTAAGAAATGCCATGTAGTACAAGTTTCACTATCAAAACTACCTCTGAACTTATGTTTGGCTTTTAAAAACAGAGTTTATTACAAATGAAGGTACACTAAGGAGAGCACAGCCAAAGAGGCCTAAGTAAATCCTACAACATTGTTGGGATGGGTGAGTAGTTTACTGACCGATGATTTGATCTCTTTGGCCCTGTTGGCGTATTTCAGTGTGTTGTGGGTGTCGTCATAAGATTTGGAGGTGGGGCTAATGTTGGCGATCATGACCGTCCTGCAGTTCCCGCCAAGAGAATCTTTAAGGAGTCGTGTTAGCTTGCTGTCCCTGTATGGTATGTGGGCTTTCTTACTCTGCTAAAATAAATAAAGCAAAATTAGCCTGAGAAAAGAGTAAAAGTGCAAAACAGGAAAAGGTTAGGCCTGACAAGCCTCACAGAACATAAATGCTTTTTAATTTATACCAATTAATTCCAACTTGCTTGTGTCAAAATGCAATTGACCACAGTCCTATTACCCCTTAGGACTCATACAGTAAATGTCCAGTGACAATGGGACAACACACTAATAAGGCTGTATAGGGGGCTGTTTTAGAACAAACACTGAATGTACAAAACATTAAGAACACCCGCTCTTTCCATGACAGACTGATCAGGTGAAGGCTATGATCCCTTATTGAAGTCACTTGTTAAATACACTTCAAAATCAGAGTAGATGAAGGTGAGGAGACAGGTTAAATAATTATTTTTAAGCTTTGAGACAATTGAGAGATGGATGTGTATGTGTGCCATTCAAAGGGTGAATGGGCAAGGCAAAATACTTAGGTGCCTTGGAACGAGGTATGGTAGTAGGTGCCAGGAAACACCCGTTTGTGTCAAGATCTGCAACACTGCTGGGTTTTACACACTCAACAGTTTCCAGTGTGTATCAAGAATGGTCCGCCACCCAAAGAACATCCAGCCAACTGTGGGAAGCATTGGAGTCAACATGGGCCAGCATCCCTGTGGAACACTTTCGATATCTTGTAGAGTCCATGCCCTGACGAATTGAGGCTGTTCTGAGTGCAAGGGGGGGTGCGGTGCAAGTCGATATTAGGAAGGTATTCTTAATGTTTTCTATTTCTATTCTTATTTTTACTTTGGCAGACGGTAACTATTTGTTTCCATAAACAGGTTTCTGGCAGACAGATACCTTTCATTTCTATAGAATATGAAAACACTCAAGCACATTATCTTCTACTGGTGTGAATGTGCTCGGTCTGAATTCAGCCTGGCTTCACTAATGGCACAGATGCGTCTTGAGTACATTACATCTGTTCAGGTGAGTCACAGTCGCATGGAGATTCAAATGGCAGGAATTACCAGGAACTTGCAGAGGCAAAGTGATCTGCAATGGGCTGGGGGCTGCCCAGCTGTTCTCCCTGGCCAAAACCTACATCTGGAATCAGGAAACCCTTATATTTCCAGCTAATCCTATGGGAGCTCAAAGTTTGCAGCTAAAAGAAGGTTGTCCCAATTAAGCAGAGTGAGTCTTTCGTCAGAGCAGGATTTACAATGTACAGAGAAACAACCCGAGAGAGAGAGGAAATGGGCCAATGGAGAAAACCGCAAAGGCTAAATGTGCAACTGCACTTCATGGCCATGGGACCAGTCCTAGCTGGGACATCAAGGTATCATTCCCTGAAGCGAACAATGGTGCCATAATAAAAATACATTTTGGTACTGCGTGGCATGTTTGTGCAGCATTTCCTAAATGCATGTGGTCTGCTTGTGGAATCCCCATGATCAGTGGTAAACCAAGAAGACTCTGTGACAGGTTAATGTATGCAACTGGAGTGAAATATTACCCAAATAATTGGCTTGCTAACAGACCAAGCAAGGCTCCTTGAGTCACAGGGAGCTGCTCACTTTTTTTTTCTGGCAATGACAGAGCAGGGGAGTATTGCTGCCAGTGTGATGTAAAATTGCAATCAATTAAACAACATACAAACAAAATGAAGGCAGAATAAATTAGACTAGACCGACCTAAATATCCACAACAAGAACAAAATCATCTTAAAAAATGCAGTGACCACAGAAATCAACTGGCACAGTGAAAATGAATGACAGCAAAGGATAACCCTAACACCATTCACCGGTGAGATAAACATATGTATTCAGTTGTAACACCACGGTAGTGGGTTCAATTACCGGGACCACCCATAAATAAAATCTATGCACACATGACTAAGTCGCTTTGGATAAAAGTGTGTGGGGGGGAATGAACTCAATAGTATAAAATTACTAAAACCAAATGGAAACTGTGTAGAAATGATAATGATCCTACATTCATACAGTTTCTTGACTGTGTCCAGCGCGCTAATAATCCCAGAAATGAAAGCCAGACAATCCAGGAGCATTGAAAATTTAAAAAATGATGGATAGAGGACTATCTTTAGCAAATTTTGATGGCAAGGAAATAAACGTTTCAGTGCGTCCCTCTGGACTTTGAACACCGAATGCGACCCCCAGGGCAAAATTAGTTTGACACACCTGTCTTAGTATTAAATCTAGACATAAGTTTGTGTATTCGCAGTGGTGAGGTAGCAGCACCAATGCCTGTTCAACATTGCTTACAAGTCTCCCAGAAATGCCTGTGGTTGTTATTGTCAAAAGATCAACCACCTTTTGAATTATATTGAATTCTGTGAGCAGAAACATTTCCTTTGAATAATTTGTCATATTGAATGAGAAACATGCATAAAGATGCTTTACACATACCTTAGGGTCAGCCAGAGCGTTGATGACATTTCCCAGGGCAAGGAGTGAACGGTTGATGTTAGCGCCTTCCCGTTGACGTGCTCCCTTTGCGTTAGTGGCACTTGCTCGCTCGGAGCCAGCGAGGTCAATCAGGCTCATTTTGGCCACACGGACATTTGGATTAAGGCTGGCCGTCCTGTCCTGTTGCTTCAAGTAAATCTAGTGGGACAAGAACACCAACAATTGCATCTTCACCTGTCCAGTGACTGCAGTGGGTAAACCTGCTTGCTGTCTGGTAAAGGAGGAAAGGTAGATGACACCACTCCATTGAAATAGCATACCTGAAATACAGCATGGGACCGTGACGAGGTGGCATTCATGTCAGTGGGGTGCTGCGTTCTATTCCGATTGCCATAATCCAAAGCTTCAAGGATGTGCTCAGCAGACTTAGGCTACAGAATAGGTCACATGAATACTTTTTAAACAAATAAAATCAGTACACGTCCATTAAAAATAGATGTAAATTCATTCAACTAGGGAAAAAAGGACAACAAATAACCTGTCGATCACTAACCTGGTGCAGAGTAAGGCCTTGGACAACCACTCCATTCGAGGGGTCCTCCCTCACTGCAAGTGGGCCCACATTAGCCAAGAGGTCCCGGATCTGCTCATTATAGACCTGCAAACCAGTTATGATAAAAACTGGCTGGTTTCTATTGACAATTTAAATTCAAATTGTTCATTAATAAAATGTGTTTCTTTAATTCCCAGGTATGATGGAGGAAGATTATTCCTTGATTTCTGTGTAAATGTATTACTTGTAAAATCAGACAGACAAAACCAAAGAGTCACCTCAAGATAAGAAAATGCTACATCGAATATTTTCTCTTCCTTGACTTGATCCATACGGTTGAAGAGCTCTGTCATGGTGCGATACATCACACCCGGGTCATTGCTTGAGCCCAACATGGTGTGTGTCTTGCCTGCCCCTGTTGCGCCATAAGCAAAGACTGCAACGTTTCAGAGAAGGATTAGTAATTAAACATGATCAAAACTTCCACTTCAAATTAAAATAAATCTGATTTTGGTAGGTTTAAATGTGACACCAAATCTATTGGAATTTAACTGCTAAATGGGGTACAAAGATGTAGGCTACTGTAGTATACTAATGACTATTTCTATAATGGTCCTCTGTACTATGACATTAATTTAAATTAAGCTATTTGCAACACTGTTTTCACAACGTCTGTCTCAATGTGCACATAGCCATAAGCCTACAAATCAGACGGTGTAGTCCTGTAAAGATTAGTAGGCTCAGGCCTATTTTATTACCTGTACAGTTAAAGCCATTCAACACTCCATCAAGTATCCTTTTAGTGGTGTTCTCAAAGATATCCACCTGAGAAGAATCCTCCCCAAAAACATGATCAAAGACAAATTTCAGGTCCTTATTGGCTCTCTTGTTGACATCTCTGTTTCGAACTCTTGGTCCCCCGAAAGATGTAATTTGCTGTTCCTTGGGATCAAATATTAGCATGTGGTTGTCCACAACTTGGACCACATTTCTGAAGTTCTCGCACTTCTCATTGTCATTAGTTGGCCGCACACGAACAACCACTTTGACATGGCTGCACACGTCCATGACTCTTCTTATTGCGTATTGATCTAGTTGAGAGATCACAAGGAAGATGCTTTAGCTGACTAAACTCCACGGTGAAGGATGTTTCTGATATACTCCAATGGAGTGGAGCAGAGACCAGGCGTTGTGAAATTGGGCGTGGCCAGACGTAATTTTTTATTTATTTCACCTTTATTTAACCAGGTAGGCTAGTTGAGAACAAGTTCTCATTTGCAACTGCGACCTGGCCAAGATAAAGCAAAGCAGTTCGACACATACAACAACACAGAGCTACACATGGAATAAACAAACATACAATCAATAATACAGTGGAAAAATATATATACAGCATGTGCAAATGAGTTAGGATAAGAGAGGTGAGGCAATAAATAGGCTATTGGTGGCAAAGTAATTACAATATAGCAATTAAACACTGGAATGGTAGGATGTGCAGAAGATGAATGTGCAAGTTGAGATACTGGGGTGCAAAGGAGCAAGATCAATAAATAAATAAAGTATGGGGGATGAGGTAGATTGGATGGGCTATTTACAGATGAGCTATGTACAGGAGCAGTGATCTGTGAGCTGCTCTGACAGCTGGTGCTTAAAGCTAGTGAGGGAGGTAAGAGTCTCCAGCTTAATAAGTAATAACATAGCTAAATATTTGCATTCGACGTTACATTTTAAGCAGTGAATATATACAAATATGTTGTTACATAACGAACAGGGCTACTTGAATGTCTCGTGTAGTCGTCGCCCGTAGTGCCTTCTTGTGGCTAGCTAACATTAGCAGTCAACAAAGAGTCATAGAAGCTCACCTCCGAGCGAAAACATTAAGTGCTGCGAGTTGTAAAATACATCATAAACATGACTTCTGTCCTGGAGCGAAGTATAATACAGCCACAGCTTACCTTTGACTATAATTGTTTCACATTTGCAATTGTGGCTCGCTAGCAAGTACTGCCACTGCTACTTTTTCTCCCAAGACCAGCGCGTCTTTTCAAAAACAAGCCCCCTCTTCCTTCGCAACAGCTGATTGGCTATGCACCTTGAGTGACGTCGGTGAGCTTGGTGTTGCAGTCATTTGATTGCAGTACTGGTGGAGGAAGTGGTTTTAAACTCTGTTCGTATGCCAGCTATTATCTAGCAAAAAATGTTTTATCATGTAATTGAAACCATTATGACACATAGTTAACATAACAAAGTAAGTATACTATTGCGTTAAGATCAATGTCCTAAGTACAATTTGCATCGTCCAGTTGCAAGTTATTCAAGGTGTTGTAACACTAGCTAATAACTATCTACTACAGCTGAACGGAACGCACATATCCGAACACTTTTCCCTGATAGTTTTTTATGAAGATGCACCTGAGAATAGCTAGCTAGTATCTGTCTAAAGCTAGTAGCTACCAAGGTAGCTACACAAATCATTATTTCGCACTTCTCCACTTTGAAATTAGATGACTCTCTTCAACGTGGTCTTCTTCTACTGAGTACTGCACTCTAGTGTAAAAATGTGCCCTGGAGCCCACTTTGATTTGGTTTACTGTGTAGTTGGCTAAGTAGCTAGCTATTTACTGTAGCTGGATAACTAGATAGAAAAAACGGATCAATGCTTCATATTTTCTGATACCTCGCTAGCTTAGCTAGCTAGCATTTATTGTATTAGCCACTAGCTAGAATAGCATCTTACAAAGTTGCTGTGTGTTTGTCATGTCACTCTCATCATGTCTATGCCCTTCCAATTCTCTTCAGACCATGGCATGCCAGCATGTGTCTGCTTGTCCCACTTTGAGATCATCATGGAGAGTGGCTCTTGATGTTGCTTGTAGAGTCAGCCAGCCATGGAAGGGGAGTAGGTTGTATTACTCTGGCTTTGCTCCCATGGAGCTTGGTCACCAGGACAGACGTAAAGATGACTCCACCATCTTGGCTGAACAGACACCTGTCATGCTTAAAAAAGTGCTCCAATGTTTAGATATTCAACCTTGCCAGGTAAGTCTTTCTTCTCTAACACGCTGTGTGTGTGTGTGTGTGTGTGTGTGTGTGTGTGTGTGTGTGTGTGTGTGTGTGTGTGTGTGTGTGTGTGTGTGTGTGTGTGTGTGTGTCAACCCACCTTTTCTTAGTGAGCCCTTGATGGTTAAAAATTATATGGAACAGCAGGTAAGGTTTGTTGTGCATTTTGCCTGGTTTTACCACATGATGAATCATAGGGAAATCTGCATTCTTTGAAAGGTTGTTTTTGGCCAAACTTCACTTCTCAGTTCATAAGATGGGCTACTTCTCTTGAGAGGGCACATTAAGTCACCAAGATCCCACTACCTTGGCTTTCCCATACATACAACAAGGACAGATGGGCATGAGTCAAAGGCCTTCTGTTTCTGGTGGGCAGTGCGGAGGGAGACTTGATGGGCCCCCTGGGTGGCCGAGAGATACTGCACGGACAGGGCAGGTGGGGGCCATGGGTCAACAACTTAGTCAGGCATTGTGCCACCGTAAGGCTGTTGGCAGGACATAGAGTGCTGCCTGCAACACTCCTGCCTGAACTTTAGCGCCTCTTACTGTAACTCCTTCACTCTCCGCCCATTGGCCAACTGTCCCAATAAAGCTAGCCAAGAGCTTGCCATTAAAAACAAGTGTTAGATGGATTTTTTAATTTAATTCTAGTCACTGCACATTGACAGGCTCTATCTAGGGTGTAGCCTAGTTGCATATATATTACGGTATTGCTTTATATAGTTTGTGCTTCACCCCCAAATGCTGAAATAGAATTTATTAAAAGCTGAAGGACCGGCAATGTAGCACAGTAATTAAAAGCTGTAATACTTTACGTTAAAGCAGCAATCTGCTGTTTAAACAATAATAAAGGACACCCCGCCACTGTTTTGGTAAAATGCTGAGGGATGGGGCTTAAGAAATGTAACCACTCTCAAATTCATAGACAGAGCTATGTATGGACTGACTATCCATGATGCAACATTTGAGTTTTAGCCATGTTTTGAGGCCATACGGTGTTTATAATGACATTATTTACAAAAATAGGCGATATTAGGCAATATTTTGGGTTCTGATGGGGTACGACAGTTAAACTAAGCTCTTGAGGAATTTATAAGAAATATTCTTCAAGAATCAGTGGGTATACATCATTCATTTAAAAGGCCATGTGGGATGTAGTAGTCACAGATTGCCCCTTTTAAGTTGTGCTTACTTGTGTATAATGCCGTACTTACACTTGTAGCAACATTGTCAAACCAGCATTACAGTATATACATATTGGCATACTCAGTCCCCTCCCCCATACTAAAATACATTAGTAGAATGTTTTGGGTACTGCACATCCATCTTACCTTCTTCAACTTTTAGACTGAGACACTTGTGTGTGCAGGAAGTAGGCTAGTTGTGTAAATAGAAACTACATAAACACTAAGCCTACTTTGGCATGTTTTATTGAATCCAGCTCTTACTGTAATTTCTCTTTGATGGAGAATTCAAGTGCGTCATGTTCAGACTGCTCGCTGGAACATTGCAACGACAATGGTAACTGTTTATAAACTGTAATTTAAGGTCTCATAAACATAAATAAAATGTTTATTCATTCATGTGGTCTATTAGGCTATATGTAATAGCAGCCTTGGTCAAGGTACACATGTAAATAAACAGCTACAAACCATTTCGTTTTGGTGTTTACATTTCCATGTAGTAATGACGGCACATGTAAACACTTAAACGGTCTTACAATAGAAATTTGTATGGTGGAGATTCTCCATGTGAAATCCCCCCACCATTTCTGTTAATGAACCAGTAAGGCAATCAGGTGTCTGCACTCTGTTTCCATCAGCTGTCCTGTAGAGCAGCTAGGTAGTGTAATCACAGACCTGTTTGTTTAAGTGGGGGTTTCACTGACAAGTCAATGACTGGGAGGAAACCCACGCTCCATGTTAGCCAAATACTCACTTAAATCACTGAACTGAGTCAGATTAATATTTTGATCCGCTATTGTAAAGCAATCAACCCTGCGTAGTTGCTCTTGTCAGGCTAAGCATAGTGTGTATGAATGGAGCACTTAGGGAGATGATGGGTATCTGAGAGCAAACGCTGCAATTACACCAAAGTGGGTAAATGGCAATGCAGCCTTTCACGCCCCGCTGCCTCCCACGCATGAAGTCCAGCACACATATCTACACAGGTGGACTGTGATATTTCCCAACATTTTTCTCACACTGTCAGTGCTAGTAGTGCTGCACATGCAAAGCCTTTAAAATAACAAGTGATTGTACTACTTACAAAAATGGCGATAAGGTTATGGGCTTAGGTCTTAATTGTGCTGATCAGTCTAGAGATAGTTGATAAGTCTAGAGATGGACCTTGTAAAACCTTTTTATACTCCAGAAATGAGCTTTATCTCAAGCAGCCACAGTGTTGCTCTCCTGCTGGCCTTCCTTCCCTTCCCATCAACCATAAATTACCCAAACTAGATTGGCCTCATTAACCACCAAATTAGCTCTTAAAAGATTACAGTTTGTACAATTGAATATTTTTCTATTCACCTTGAACGTGAATGCGCTTAGCCAGCCGGATAACCATTTTAACCTAATTATCTTCACCATCTTGATTCAATTGTAGCATTTGGTTAATTGAATAATGGGCAGTGTGAGGCCTAAAGGTGGTTATAAACCGTGATGTGGGAGACGGCGGTCGGGGGCTTGGAGAAGGATATCCTTTCTCAGGGCAGAATCAGGCTTTTCCTGACCTGGAGGTTATTACTTTACTCAAGACAGGAGGAGCTGAAGGATAGGGTATTTTCTTTACATGGAGGAACAGGATTTCTGGCTGCTTATTGCTATGAAAATGACTAAATAAATCAAATTGATTCAAAGTAAGAAAGTGTCAGAAGATGACTAACACTAACAAAGTGCCACTAAGATTTTGAAATGGATGAATAGGATGACCATATTTTAAAAGTCCACATGATGTACGTTATCCCCCTTCTCGGTCACTCCTTTTGATACTTGCAAGTCATTAGTTTAAAGACTGATCATAATACACTAGAGAAGGTAGTGTCAGTCAGCATCACCAGATAATGTCAGGGCTGCCCCGCCAGCTAGGAACATACAGAGAGTATCTCTGTGTTCCTAGCCCATCAGTCAGTAATCATAAATCACTGTGGTACACCCTGGCTGATGATACAATTAAGCCTTTTTACTCAGGCTAAGTTAATAGCCTTGATGAAACCCCCTGCATCATCCCTGACACTCCCTTTGTTGTAACCTAATTATTTGAATGAAACAATGTTCTCTGCAAGTGTCGAACATAGCTTTTATACAATGTTTAAAAAGAAAGAATAAGTTTTCTCAGCAAGTTGAACTATTTATCCAGCCCCCATTCACGACCTCCCCTATCACTCTTAGGAAAAAAGACATCTTTTCAAAATGTATGGACTAAAAGCCTGTCGCCCAGCCCCGGAACTCAATATTGTTGAGTGTTTTGTCTTTTTGTCAGGTCCACCCACGACCACTGCAATAGATTTTTCTCCTCCAGCATCCCTCATTACCAGCCCACAGATGATAGTGGGTGAGTGTTTCTCTGTGCCCCCCCTCCCGCTTTCACACGCCCACTCACAGAGGACATCCCGGTGGCTCCACGGGCAGGAAGTGATTTCTTTGTTTTTATGCTGCCAGGAATCCCCCGTCTAGTTGTTGTGGTCCTCATCTCCTCCTCATTTCAGTGGTTGGCCCAGGCAGGTGGAATTGCGAGAGTGAGGACAAGGTGTGGGGAATCCTTTTCTCTGGTGCCAGATTTGGGGACCTCCGCCAGGGCAGATTAATGAGCCGTCAACTGAATGTCCAGGGAAAGATCCACTACTGCTTTAGCAGGGAATAACTAGGTGGCCACTGCAGTCTCACCACACTCCCCCTTGTGGAATTAAAATGGCCTCCCGTGTTACACATTCTCCTTACCTGAATTTAAATACATAACAAATACAATGTCCTTTTACAAGAGTGTTTTAGTTCCAATGAAATTTGTTAGCCAAATAATGAAATAACTTTTAGAAAATCAAAGCACCTTATACTTTCGTCTGTCTGAAAAACAGTGAGACAGGAAAGTGTATGTGCTGAACTGCAGAGATTCAACTTACTCAGCATAAATAGTTTTTTAAATCTATAGTTCAATATGTTAATAAAAAAATAAGTGAACAAATGGATGACCTAACTTTTGCAACTGTTCGTGGTTGCCTATGCATTTACATAAATAGCTCCATTTACATAAAGGCTACCGCTGCTAAATCGTTGCCTACACTCCAAAAAATATGATGAAACCTATATATTTTTTTCCTACACGTTTCAGTGTTAACTTAAATGACTAAACCATCTACTCTGCGTCTCACAAAGACACGGCGGTTGGAACCAAGAATCGCACATTTGGACTCATAAGACCAAAGGACAGATTTCCACCGTGCTCTTATTGGTGTCATTTAGTAGTGGTTTCGTTGCAGCAATTTGACCACAAAGGCCTGATTCACACAGTCCCCTCTGAACAGTTGATTTTGAGATGTGTTTGTTACTTGAACTCTGTGAAGCATTTATTTGGTCTGGAATTTCTGAGGCTGGTAACTCTAATGAACTTATCCTCTGCAGCAGAGGTAACTCTGGATCTTCCTTTCCTGTGGCTGTCCTCATGAGAGCCGGTTTCATCATAGCGTTTGATGGTTTTTGAGACTGCACTTGAAGAAACATTCAAAGTTCTTGAAATGTTCCGTATTGACTGACCTTCATGTCTTAAAGTAATGATGGACTGTCGTTTCTGTTTGCTTATTTGAGCTGTTCTTGCCATAATATGGACTTGGTCTTTTACCAAATTGGGCTATCTTCGGTATACCACACCTACCATGTCGCAACACAATGGATTGGCTCAAACACATTAAGAAGGAAAGAAATTCCACAAATTCACTTTTAACCAGGCACACCTGTTTAATTGAAATGCATTCCAGTTGACTACCTCATGAAGCTGATTGAGAGAACGCCAAGACTGTGCAAAGCTGTCATCAAGGCAAAGGGTGGCTACTTTCAAGAATCTCAAATATGCGAAGGTCGAGTTATGTGTCCTCCTGAAATATGACCCGCCAAACTGCACTCCTTAACACCCACCCACTTAACCCGCAAGCCAGCTGCACCAATGTGTCGGAGGAAACACCATTCAAGTGACGACCGAAGTCAGCCTGCAGGTGCCCGGCCCGCCACAAGGAGTTGCTAAAGTGCGATGAGCCAAGTAAATCCGTCCCGGCCAAACCATCCCCTATCCCGGACAAAGCTGGGCCAATTGTGCGCCGCCCTATGGGACTCACAGTCACAGCCGGTTGTGACACAGCCTGGGATCGACTCCGGGTCTATAGTGATACCTCAAGCACTGCGATGCATTGCCTTAGACCGCTGCGCCACTCGGGAGACATATATATATATATATATATATATACAGTTGAAGTCTAAAGTTTACATGCACTTAGGTTGGAGTCATTAAAACTTGTTTTTCAACCACTCCACACATTTCTTGTTATCAAACTATAGTTTTGGCAAGTCGGTTAGGACTTCTACTTTGTACATGACACAAGTTATTTTTCCAACAATTGTTTACAGGCAGATTATTTAACTTATAATTCACTGTATCACAATTCCAGTGGGTCAGAAGTTTACATACACTAAGTTGACTGTGCCTTTAAACAGCTTGGAAAATTCCAGAAAATTATGTCATGGCTTTAGAAGCTTCTGATAGGCTAATTGACATAATTTGAGTCAAGTGGAGGTGTACCTGTGGATGTATTTCAAGGCCTACCTTCAAACTCAGTGCCTCTTTGCTTGACATCATGGGAAAATCAAAAGAAATCAGCCCAAAAAATTGTAGACCTCCACAAGTCTGGTTCATCCTTAGGAGCAATTTCCAAACGCCTGAATGTACCACGTTCATCTGTACAAACAATAGTACGCAAGTATAAACACCATGGGACCATGCAGCCGTCATACCGCTCAGGAAGGAGATGCGTTCTGTCTCCTAGAGATGAACATACTTTGGTGCAAAAAGTGCAAATCAATCCCAGATCAACAGCAAAGAACCTTGTGAAGATGCTGGAGGAAACGGGTACAAAAGTATCTATATCCACAGTAAAACGAGTCCTATATCAACATAACCTGAAAGGCCGCCCAGCAAGGAAGAAGCCACTGCTCCAAAACCTCCATAAAAAAGTCCGACTACGGTTTGCAACTGCACATGGGGACAAAGATCGTACTTTTTGAATACATTTTCTCTGGTCTGATGAAACAAAAAGAGAATTGTTTGGCCATAATGACCAACGTTATGTTTGGAGGAAAAGGACAAAGATCGTACTTTTTGAATACATTTTCTCTGGTCTGATGAAACAAAAAGAGAATTGTTTGGCCATAATGACCAACGTTATGTTTGGAGGAAAAAGGGGGAGGCCTGCAAGTCGAAGAACACCATCCCAAACATGAAGCACGGGGTGGCAGCATCACGTTGTGGGGGTGCTTTGCTGCAGGAGGGACTGGGGCACTTCACAAAATAGATGGCATCATGAGGCAGAAAAATTATGTGGATATATTGAAGCAACATCTCAAGACATCAGTCAGGAAGTTAAAGCTTGGTCGCAAATAGGTCTTCCAAATGGACAATGACCCCAAGCGTACTTCCAAAGTTGTGGCAAAATGACGTAAGGACAACAATGTCAAGGTATTGGAGTGGCCATCACAAAGCCCTGACCTCAACCCTACAGAAAATGTGTGGGCAGAACTGAAAAAGTGTGTGCGAGCAAGGAGGCCTACAAACCTGACTCAGTTACACCAGATCTGTCAGGAGGAAGGGGCCAAAATTCACCCAACTTATTGTGGGAAGCTTGTGGAAGTCTACCCGAAACGTTTGACCCAAGTAAAACAATTCAAAGGCAATGCTACCAAATACTAATTGAGTGTATGTGAACTTCTGACCCACTGGGAATATGATGAAAGAAAGAAAAGCTGAAATAAATTATTCTCTCTACTATTATTCTGACATTTCACATTCTTAAAATAAAGCGGTAATCCTAACTGACCTAAAACAGGGACTTTTTTTAGGATTAAATGTCAGGAATTGTAAAAAACTGAGTTTAAATATATTTGGCTAAGGTGTATGTAAACGTCCGACTTCAACTGTATGTATGTGTATATATGTGTGCATAAAATATATATAGAGGCATGTACAGTGGGGCAAAAAAGTATTTTGTCAGCCACCAATTGTGCAAGTTCTTCCACTTAAAAAGATGAGAGAGGCCTGTAATTTTCATCATAGTTATACTTCAACTATGACAGACAAAATGAGAGAAAAAAATCCAGAAAATCACATTGTAGGATTTTTTATGAATTTATTTGCAAATTATGGTGGAAAATAAGTATTTGGTCAATAACAAAAGTTTATCTCAATACTTTGTTATATACCCTTTGTTGGCAATGACAGAGGTCAAACGTTTTCTGTAAGTCTTCACAAGGTTTTCACACACTGTTGCTGGTATTTTGGCCCATTCCTCCATGCAGATCTCCTCTAGAGCAGTGATGTTTTGGGGCTGTTGCTGGGCAACACAGACTTTCAACTACCTCCAAAGATTTTCTATGGGGTTGAGATCTGGAGACTGGCTAGGCCACTCCAGGACATTGAAATGCTTCTTACGAAGCCACTCCTTCGTTGCCCGGGCGGTGTGTTTGGGATCATTGTCATGCTGAAAGACCCAGCCACGTTTCATCTTCAATGCCCTTGCTGATGGAAGGAGGTTTTCACTCAAAATCTCACGATACATGGCCCCATTCATTCTTTCCTTTACACGGATCAGTCGTCCTGGTCCCTTTGCAGAAAAACAGCCCCAAAGCATGATGTTTCCACCCCCATGCTTTACAGTAGGTATGGTGTTCTTTGGATGCAACTCAGCATTCTTTGTCTTCCAAACACGACGAGTTGAGTTTTTACCAAAAAGTTCTATTTTGGTTTCATCTGACCATATGACATTCTCCCAATCTTCTTCTGGATCATCCAAATGCTCTCTAGTAAACTTCAGACGGGCTTGGACATGTACTGGCTTAAGCAGGGGGACACATCTGACACTGCAGGATTTGAGTCCCTGGCGGCGTAGTGTGTTACTGATGGTAGGCTTTGTTACTTTGGTCCCAGCTCTCTGCAGGTCATTCACTAGGTCCCCCTGTGTGGTTCTGGGATTTTTGCTCACCGTTCTTGTGATCATTTTGACCCCACTGGGTGAGATCTTGCCTGGAGCCCCAGATCAAGGGAGATTATCAGTGGTCTTGTATGTCTTCCATTTCCTAATAATTGCTCCCACAGTTGCTTTCTTCAAACCAAGCTGCTTACCTATTGCAGATTAAGTCTTCCCAGCCTTGTGCAGGTCTACAATTTTGTTTCTGGTTTCCTTTGACAGCTCTTTGGTCTCGGCCATAGTGGAGTTTGGAGTGTGACTGTTTGAGGTTGTGGACAGGTGTCTTTTATACTGATAACAAGTTCAAACAGGTGCCATTACTACAGGTAACGAGTGTAGGACGAGTGTAGGACAGAGTTAACCTCTTGGAAATAGGGGGCGCCCTTTTCACTTCTGGATAAAATCGTGCCCAATTTAAACGGCCTCGTACTCTGTCCTAGATCATATGATATGCATATTATTATTACTATTGGATAGAAAACACTCTGAAGTTTCTAAAACTGTTTGAATTATATCTGTGAGTAAAACAGAACTCATTTGGCAGGCAAACTTCCAAACAGGAAGTGAAAATTCTGAAATGGGTCTCTGTGAAAGGCATTGCCTATTCAATTGTCTTTTATTTATGGATCTGTATGCACTTCATACGCCTTCCACTAGATGTCAACAGGCAGTAGAACGTGGAATGAAGTCTCTAGCCTTTTCTGGGACCGGATGGGACTCGTTGGAGTGAGAGGTCAGCCATATTAGTAGTACTTGGCTATGCACTTCGGTTTGTCATATCGTTTTCTGCAATGCGTTAGGTAGACACGAAGAAATGCTCCGTCTGGGACGTTATTGGATTGATTTCTGAAAAACATCCTAAAGATGGATTATCAACTGAGTTTGACCAGTTTATTCGTCTATTATTATGACTTTTTAAATTTTTCGTTCATGCGTAAAATCTTCATGGACACGTGAGTTCCACTATGCTAGCCAAAGTTGCTAATTCGACAAAAGAAATGGACATTCTAAAACAAAACAACGATTTATTGTGGAACTAGGATTCCTGGCACTGCATTCTGATGAAAGATCATCAAAGGTAAGGGAATATTTATGATGTTATTTCGTATTTTTGTGGACTCTTTGGACTCCAACATGGCGGAGAATGGCTGAGCGCTGTCTCAGATTATTGCATGCTGTGCTTTGTACTAAAGTTATTTAAAAAAAAATATAACACAGCGGTTGCATTAAGAACCAGTGTATCTTTGATTATATATGCAACTTGTATTTTTCAGCAAAGTTTATGATGAGTTTTTTTGTTAGATTACGTGGCTGTCTAAAATTTCTCCGTACATTTTGGTGCTATTTGTGACCATGGCTGCAATGTAAAACCCAGATTTGTAGCTATAAATATGCACATTTTCGAACAAAACATAAATGTATTGTATAACATGATGTCATAAGACTGTCATCTGATGAAGTTGTTCAAAGGTTAGTGATTAATTTTATCTCTTTGTGGGTTTTGTGAATTTTTATTTTATTTTATTTTACCGTTATTTTACCAGGTAAGTTGACTGAGAACACGTTCTCATTTGCAGCAACGACCTGGGGAATAGTTACAGGTGAGAGGAGGGGGATGAATGAGCCAATTGTAAACTGGGGATTATTAGGTGACCATGATGGTTTGAGGGCCAGATTGGGAATTTAGCCAGGACACCGGGGTTAACACCCCTACTCTTACGATAAGTGCCATGGGATCTTTAATGACCTCAGAGAGTCAGGACACCCGTTTAACGTCCCATCCGAAAGACGGCACCCTACACAGGGCAGTGTCCCCAAAGCTATCTTTGCGGTGAAAAAATGGCGTTGTGTGTTGCGCTATTGTGGTGAGCTAACATAAATATATGTCGTGTTTTCGCTGTGTTTTCGCTGTTTTCGCATTTTAAAAGTCGGACACGTTGGCTGGATTCAGAAGATGTTTATCTTTCATTTGCTGTATTGGACTTGTGATTTCATGAAATTATATTATATGATATTCCCTGTGGCGCTAGGCTAGGCTATGCTAGTCAGCGTTTCTGATGAGGAGGATCCCGGATCCGGGAGGGGGGGTCGGTAGAGGTTTTAAAGAAGAAGTTACAGGTCTGTGAGAGCCAGAAATCTTGCTTGTTTGTAGGTGACCAAATACTTATTTTCCACCATAATTTGCAAATAAATTCATTAAAAATCCTACAATGTGATTTTCAGGAAAAATTTTTCTCATTTTGTCTGTCATAGTTGGAGTGTACCTATGATGAAAATTACAGGCCTCTCTCATCTTTTTAAGTTGGAGAACTTGCACGATTGGTGGCTGACTAAATACTTTTTTGCCCCACTGTATATATGGTGGGGCAAAAGCACTCACAAACTTCTACAGATGCACAATCGAGAGCATCCTGTCGGGCTGTATCACCGCCTGGTACGGCAACTGCTCCGCCCACAACCGTAAGGCTCTCCAGAGGGTAGTGAGGTCTGCACAACGCATCACCGGGGGCAAACTACCTGCCCTCCAGGACACCTACACCACCCGATGTCACAGGAAGGCCATAAAGATCATCAAGGACAACAACCACTGCCTGTTCACCCCGCTATCATCCAGAAGGCGAGGTCAGTACAGGTGCATCAAAGCAGGGACCGAGAGACTGAAAAACAGCTTCTATCTCAAGGCCATCAGACTGTTAAACAGCCACCACTAACATTTAGTGGCCGCTGCCAACATACTGACTCAACTCCAGCTACTTTAATAATGGGAATTGATGGAAATTATGTAAAAATGTATCACTAGCAACTTTAAACAATGCCACTTAATATAATGTTTACATACCCTACATTACTCATCTCATATGTATATGTATATACTGTACTGTATATCATCTACAGCATCTTGCCATCTTTATGTAATACATGTATCACTAGCCACTTTAAACTATGCCATTTTATGTTTACATACCCTACATTACTAATCTCATATGTATAGACTGTACACTATACCATCTACTGCATCTTGTCTATGCCGTTCTGTACCATCACTCATTCATATATCTTTATGTACATATTCTTTATCCCTTTACACTTGTGTGTATAAGGTAGTAGTTGTGGAATTGTTAGGTTAGATTACTTGTTGGTTATTACTGCATTGTCGGAACTAGAAGCACAAGCATTTCGCTACACTCGCATTAACATCTGCTAACCATGTGTATGTGACAAATAAAATTTGATTTTTGATTTGACTTCTGTGAAATCAAACTGTCCACTTAGGAAGCAACACTGATTGACAATAAATTTCATATGCTGTTATGCAAATGGAATAGACAAAAGGTGGAAATTATAGGCAATTAGCAAGACACCCCCAATAAAGGAATGGTTCTGCAGGTGGTGACGACAGACCACTTCTCAGTTCCTATGCTTCCTGGCTGATGTTTTGGTCACTTTTGAATGCTGGCGGTGCTTTCACTCTAGTGGTAGCATGAGACGGAGTCTACAACCCACTCTAGTGGCTCAGGTAGTGCAGCTCATCCAGGATGGCACATCAATGCGAGCTGTGGCAAGAAGGTTTGCTGTGTCTGTCAGCGTAGTGTCCAGAGCATGAAGGCGCTACCAGGAGACAGGCCAGGACATCAGGAGACGTGGAGGAGGCCGTAGGAGGGCAACAACCCAGCAGCAGGACTGCTACCTCCGCCTTTGTGCAAGGAGGAGCAGGTGGAGCCCTGCAAAATGACCTCCAGCAGGCCACAAATGTGCATGTGTCTGCTCAAACGGTCAGAAACAGACTCCATGAGGGTGGTATGAGGGCCCGACGTCCACAGGTGGGGGTTGTGCTACAGCCCAACACCGTGCAGGACGTTTGGCATTTGCCAGAGAACACCAAGTTTGGCAAATTCGCCACTGGCGCCCTGTGCTCTTCACAGATGAAAGCAGGTTCACACGCACATGTGACAGACATGACAGAGTCTGGAGACGCCGTGGAGAACGTTCTGCTGCCTGCAACATCCTCCAGCATGACCGGTTTGACGGTGGGTCAGTCATGTTGTGGGGTGGCATTTCTTTGGGGGGCCGCACAGCCCTCCATGTGCTCGCCAGAGGTAGCCTGACGGCCATTAGGTACCGAGATGAGATCCTCAGACCCCTTGTGAGACCATATGCTGGTGCGGTTGGCCCTGGGTTCCTCCTAATGCAAGACAATGCTAGACCTCATTTGGCTGGAGTGTGTCAGCAGTTCCTGCAAGAGGAAGGCATTGATGCTATGGACTGGCCCGCCCGTTCCCCAGACCTGAATCCAATTGAGCACATCTGGGACATCATGTCTCGCTCCATCCACCAACGCCACGTTGCACCACAGACTGTCCAGGAGTTGGCGGATGCTTTAAACCAGGTCTGGGAGGAGATCCCTCAGGAGACCATCCGCCACCTCATCAGGAGCATGCCCAGGCGTTGTAGGGAGGTCATACAGGCACGTGGAGGCCACACACACTACTGAGCCTCATTTTGACTTGTTTTAAGGACATTACATCAAAATTGGATCAGCCTGTAGTGTGGTTTTCCACTTTAATTTTGAGTGTGACTCCAAATCCAGACCTCCATGAGTTGATAAATTTGATTTACACTGATCATTTTTTGTGTGATTTTGTTGTCTGCACATTCAACTATGTAAAGAAAAAAGTATTTAATAAGAATATTTCATTCATTCAGATCTAGGATGTGTTATTTTAGTGTTCCCTTTATTTTTTTGAGCAGTGTATATAAAATTATAAGATCATGATCAATCACTATATAAATACTAGACAGTCAGGGAGAATCAAAAAATGTCATGGCATGAGGCCCACATTGATTTTGTTATAATGTTTGAGTCACTCTGATGGCTTATGCTGTGTTCTTATGCTATTGCAAAATGTGTAAAATTGCAGGAAACTAGCTTCAAAACTGTAAAATGTTCTCTTCGTAGGATGTTCTCCCACACTAAGTTTGAAAAAAGTCCTAGGGAAAAAACAGAAAACCATGCCAATGCCTGTATTTTGGAAGTGGGTCTTTTCATGACATGACACCTACCATCTCGGATTGCTCTGAAATAATTCCCATATTTAGAAACAGATAAGATTAGCATTCCTGCAACGTTATTTTGTTGAAATATAATTTGATCTCTGATAAATTAAGCTATTTGATTGCACCCAACTTGGCAATTTTTAATTCATACGATTCATATATTATTCAATAAATACCTAACATCTGATTTGGACCAAACTTTTTTCTAACAGGGAGTAAGACATGAGGAATATAAATAAATAGTCAAAATCCACCCACGGACCCCCTGCACCCCACGCCAATCCCACCCTAACAACCAGTATACAGAATCTTATCAGTTTCTAACAACAAACAATTTCAAAACAATCTGAGATGGTGGGAGTCGAAATCTTCTTTGTTGTGCTTTTTGAAGTAAAACAACTTCAATATTAGGAACACCTTCCTTTTGCCCTCAGAACAGCTTCAATTTGTCGAGGCATGGACTCTACAAGGTGTCAAAGCGTTCCACAGGGATGCTGGCCCATGCTAACGCCAGTGCTTCCCACAGACATAGGATGGCCTTTGGGTGGTAGACCATTCTTGACACACATGGGAAACTGTTGAGCGTGAAAGATCCAGCAACGTTGCAGTTCTTGACATAAACCGGTGCGCCTGGCATCTACTACCACACCCCGTTCAAAAGCACTTCAATATTTTGTCTTGCCCATTCACCCTCTGAATGGCACACATACCAAATCCATGTCTCAATTGTCTCAAGGCTTAAAAACCCTTATTTAACCTGTCTCCTCCCCTTCATCTACACTGGTTGAAGTGGATTTAACAGGGGACATCAATAAGGGATCATAGCATTCAGCTGGGTTCCCCTGGTCAGTTAGTCAATGTCATGGATAGAGCAGGTGTTCATAATGTTCTGTACACTCTGTGTATGTACAAGAGTAGGGGGTTAACTATCCCCCAAGGGTAAAATTGGGCCCCCCTGTGGGCCACGGCCACTGTTTTTTTTTCTCACTCCTCCATTGTTTTTCGGCGCACAGTGTAGTGAAAGAGGAGGCTGGTGAATAATTGATCCTTGTAATTAAACACTCCAGCTAGGGACGCCGGGGCTGATTGACGGCCAGATATTAAGCCCTTGTCTCGTAAGGTTGCAAGTTTAGTCTGAGGTTATCAGTGGCCAGCAGAGTCTCTCTCCCTCCCTGGCTCATTACTTTCATGAGTAGACCATTTCATAGTGGTGATGGGGGCGTGGTGTGAAAGAGAGTCTGGGACTTCATTAGTGAAATGGGGTGCCTGAGTCTATAGAGCAGCAGGTGGTTCAGCATTGCTGAGCAGACAACCCCCCTTGTGGGTGCTCCACCGGACTGTCATGTTGAGCTACTTTAACCCTTTCATCTTACACAGTCTGGGGCTCTAGTTTCTTTTAAATACATGTACATCAATGTACTGTACATGCAAACTATTAGTGGCATAAGTCCAAAATGTGTGAATATAGCCGTTTTTATCATATCACACCCAAACGTATCCTTGTGCCAGTTTGTTTAGTTGCTTACATTACACATGAGAACATTACTGTTACTGTGTGCAGAATTTGCCTGTTTTGTCAACAGGTTCCATGAATTTGACTTAAGTTATTGATATCTTGAGATCAAAATGTACAGTTGAATATCTGCCTTGATGGTTCCTCATGTTGTCAATAATGAGGATGATATTTATACTAATGATGAAAATGTCAGGAGAGAGAGCATAAGGCACAGAATAGAGAGGAGGCTGCCTGTAGAAGGATCTCAGAAATCTGCACCTGAAATCCAGTTTTAATAACTGTTATTTGCGTACTTGCTCACAGTCATACAATATTGCTGAAAGTGGGAAAAATATACAAAGCAAAGCCTTTCCAAGACACGGGAGCAATGCTATTACGGAGGGTTTTATTACAATATTTACATTTGCGCCTGGTGTGTGAGCGTGGGTATGCTAATCAGATGTATGCCCCGTGGACAGCTGGATTGAGATGATGACTCATCCCTGCAACATGTCCTTGATTGGGGTTTGAATGAGGGCTCAAAAACGGCATTATTTGAATGAGGATTTCGCTCAAATTTATTACAGTAGATCTCCATAATGAAACCTTTTCCTGAAAAGTACATCTACAGCTATGTTTGTGAATTTAATGTTATCATTATGTCCACTAATATTTCCTTTATTGTCAGATTAGGTTTATCTTTGGGGTGAGGGGGAGTATGGGGTTCAGTGTTTCCCCTATATTTATTTAGCAGCGGCGCACCACCGCTGCTAAATCATTGCCGCCACTGCACATTAAGAAACATATATAAATGTATTTATTATAATAAAATAATTATACCGAGATGTGCTTTTAAGATCAGATGACAAGTTACAACAAGTTACAGATCTTCCTCATATTCTCATCAGATCGTCTGAGAAACCTCCAAGGTTTCTAGCTAGCTTGTAATCCTGGAAGTGTAGGCAACCCATAGAGATGGATAGAGGACTCTAGTACCCAAAAGTATGTTTTAGATTAGGCAGTGCCATTGAGGACTTTCACCATATTAAAGTAGTCAATTGGTTGGGACTTCCTATGGGTTAAGGAAGGATCACATAATTCCATCCAGGTCACCAGGAGGGATCAGCCAATGAATTACACACGTGAGCAAACATTCCATAACTGCAGATGGCAATAAATCGCCAATTTTGGCTTCATAACTGTTCAAACAACACAATGCAGGTGGCCGTTTGCACCCTTTCAATTTGTTTACCAACTCATAAAGTAGTAGAAGAAGAAAATGGACTACTTCAAAATGGTGATGGCCTCAATTCATCTGCCCATGCTCTCACAGACGGCATAATGGGACAGATACAATGTTGCGTCCTCCATCCATCTCTGAGCCAACCCTATGAATAGATGTATGTAATAATTGTTAGCTAGGATGCATTAAAGTTACGCCAGATAAATATTTTTTGGGGTTAATATTAGGGATGTAGCGATTTACCGATACGCATCAGTCCCCATTTCAAATGTTTAAGATAGAAGTGCTTCGGTCTGCAGACCCCAAACCGATTCAAATGTAGCATCAGTCAGAACATCTATATAAATGTTACGAATTGCTGGTTCACAAAAATGGTTTCTTTCTACCTACCAAAAATACCTAAATCTTTTGTGATAACTGATGCGTCTACTTCAGTGGCGAACTGCATGTAACTGTGTTGACAGTCATTGATCTAAAAGTATTTTTGCCTGCCAAACAACCCCAGGCCATATCAGTAGCCGAGTCAAACTGTGCGGCTTTATTAGTTGACAATCTATGTCATTTGCTGGTTTATTGTTATCTATGCGCTGTTGAAAATGGTTTTACCTGAATAAAAGTAATCTACCGGAGACAGAACTTAAATCTGGCTGTACCTGCTGAATGGGGCTTACAATAGATTTTATTTAGATTTTTTTTTTACAATCAGTGTATATATTAATTTGAACTAATGGGAAACAGCCTCAGATTTAATTGAAGTGCAGTTGTTAGCCCCTCACCTGATTTGATAAGTCCTCAAAGTATGTACCCCTATTTATTTATTTATTTTTGCAGTTAGGCTCATGCCACCATGGATCCCCCTAGCGGTTTTCTGTTTATTTTAACAGTCGTGGGGAGCAGCTAACAATGCATCGACCCAATAAAAGCATTCATAAGTAATGGGGCCTGTGTATAGTGGATACACAGGTCACAGAGGTTTGGGTAGGCATATGGAACAATTGTAGTGCTTTGTAATACAGAGCTGGAAATAAAACTAGCTCTCTTGTCTGAGGCAAGTTCAGAGGGGGCGAGTTGAGAAGCCTATCATTTTGTCTTGTTTCATTTTGTGACCCTCCCTAACACTGCTGTCATTTTCATACCATACAGGACATGTCAAACATAGTGGCACTGTAATAATCATGGGTTTTTTGATGTACAATTCAACATTTAAACTCATCACTGATGTAAAACATTTCATGAATTTGCCAGCAAACCCAGATTAACTGATTGTTGACATAATGTAGTTATTTTGGTATGACCTTCAGTCTACAGTGTTATGACTAGCCTACTTTATACCAGACTGACTTTGTCTCATTTACACAGGTAGCCCAATTCAAATATTTTATTTTGTTCCTTTGACCAATCACATCAGATCTTTTCACATCAGATCCTTTTCAGATCTGATTTGATTGGTTCAAAGACCAATTTAGTGAAACAAAATATCACAATTGAGCTACCTGTCTAAACGCAGCCCATGTCGTCTAAATAAGTGTTTGCGAACTCCGGTCCTCAAGTACCCCAACAGTACATCTTTTTGTTTTAGCCCCGGACAAACACACCTCATTCAACTCATCTGGGGCTTCATGATTAGTTGACAAGTTGTATTGGGTGTGCTTGTCCTGCTGTTAGTGGTACTGGAGTTGGGAAACACTGCTCTACGTGACTGTCTATTGAGTTTATGGATAGTACTAGAATGATGGTTGAGTGTTTGGTAAACGTACATCACTTTTGCCTATTTATCAGAATTTTCCTGTACTTGTGTCTCGTTAGTTCTCTAAGCATCAGCCATCAGCAGCCATACAGCTAACTATCACATGGGAATGAACTAACTGATTAATTAAATACATGACTAATTTATTTATGTAAAATATAGATAAAAATAGGGAAAAAATAAGGAATCACTTCACTGTTAGTGATATAAGAAAAAAATAGTAACTTTCATAATGATCAGGGAGATCATATCCTGAGAGAAAATACATTTCACTTAGCAATGTTAAAAAGTACTCCTGTAGGTGAATTTTTATAAACATGAATGTTTCACATTCATTAAAACCCCTGAAAAGATTATAGCAGGGATTTGGTCAATCTGCATTGGGCTTTAATATACCAATATGTTAACAATATTTTATCTACAATACAAACACAATGCTTCTGATACACATTCAATATCCAATAGGAGCTCAGTCCAAGGCTTGTAAACCTCATAGCCACACGACGATACGATACAGTATCGATACTAACGGCAACAATACCATATGTTGGATTTATCTACTAACTCATACGATCATATGCATTCACTATGCACATGATTGTACAAAGTTAAATAATGTTTTTCTAGTGCTTTAAATGTTCTACACTGAGCCCATTGAAAGTAGGATTATACTGCGGTGTTGGCCCTGTTCCTGCTCAGGCTGCTTAGTGGCCCAGGGTTCAGGTGGGGTAGGATGCATTACTCCTTGTGGTGCTGAATTACACCTGCAACTAGTCAGCTGTGGAAAAAAATAAAATAATATATATATTCTCACTCTGGCAAAATCAGAATGAAAGGATATGTGGTTAGCAGTCTTCACCAGCAGAAGTTAGTCCTCATAAATGATGTCTCACAAACCCAAATGGTTGCATCGTGAAAGACGTGAGATTCGATATGCAGATTAAGCTGCAAGGCCACCAAAACAAAAGCTCGGACTGCCCAAGCCAAAGTAGAACATTTTGGGTTTCCAACATTGTAAATGTTCAAGGCTCAAAGTGACAATCGAACAATCTCTCGGTTAGCATATATTGTTGTCTAACGGAAATTGGGGCAACCGGACTAGTACCAGTTATGAATGGTCTACTCTACACACACATTGCCTTAGCTTGTACGAAACAGGCTCATAGAGCTCCCTGTATGCACTGTGATCATTGCTTATTGTTAGTTGGGTAGGTCATCTGTTTGCATTGTGTCTGTGTCATAGTACAAGCACACTCAATGCAGCTCAAACAGCCCCAGAATAAACACTCTGCTAGTGAAGGGAAGTGAAGTGCCACGTATTTGGCTTGTAGGTAGGGTAGAGTTGGCTCTGTCATTCCCAGGAGGATGCTGTTATTATTGGGGAAACATCAGTATGGGGTAGTAAAGGGCAGGTGCCGCAGTGCTTTTAACACAATGTCAACAAGCAGTCTCCAGTCTGATTTCATGCATAGTCAGTTTACCCCTACCTAGATGTACAAATTACCTCGACTAACCTGTACCTCCGCACATTGACTCGGTACCAGTACCCCTTGTATATAGCGTCATTATTGCTATTTTATTGATACTTTTTATATATTTTTTTACTTGAGTTTATTTAGTAAATATTTTAACTCTGTTTCTTGAACTGCATTATTGGTTAAGGGCTTGTAAGTAAGCATTTCACGGTAAGGTCTACACCTGTTGTATTCGGGAGCATGTGACAAATAACATTTGATTTGATGTGCCTGCCAGCTAAGTATTAGAAATCTACATTTGTACTATAATTGTAATATGGTTTGATATGTTTTGACAACTTCAAACATCTGTTTCAAAGGAAGTTCATATTCAAACATGCCTGTATTCTGGCATAGCCAGAATCTGTCACAATAATATTTTCTGAGACGTTTTAGTATTTTATTTTAGTCCAATTCCCCCTTAGAGCACTAGCCTTGAAGGGCGGCAGGTAGCCTAGAGGTTAAGGCCAGTAACCAATTGCTCCCCGGGCGCCAATGATGTGGATGTCGATTAAGGCAGCTCCCCGCACCTCTCTGACCTCTCTGGGTTAAATGTGAACGACACATTTCGGTTGAATGCATTCAGTTGTGCAACTGACTAGGTATCCCCCCTTTCCGTTTCCCTAATTGGAGCTAGACCAATCCACTGCTCCCACACAACCAAATAAGAGCCATGGAGGGGAAGACCAGGAATCTGAACACACTTGATTGGGTCTTGAACAGTTTCTCCCTTAATAATACTGATACTTAGTAGCATACTGTTGATAATAAGTAGCCTATTCTTTTTTAAATTTATTTTTCAAAATTTCATTCATACCTTTACACCATGTCTTCTATTTTTATGGCAGCATAGGCATATATTTTGTTTGTAATTTATCAAATTCAGATATAAACAGCCTCATTAATATTTGTTTACTCATTAGATTACTTAGCTTTTCCGATGGTTTTCTTTGGTACTACTTTAGAAAACATATTTAGTACAACACCTAGACTACAGCTTGTTTGCCTTGCAAACTAATTATACTACAGTTGTAAGGTTACATTGGGGATAGTGCTTGCTCCAGAAACTATACTGACAAAAATATAAACGCAACATGTAACTGTTGGTCCCATGTTTCATGAGCTGAAATAAAAGATCCCAGACATTTTTCAGATGCACAAAAAGCTTATTTCAAATCAAAGTTTATTTGTCATGTGCGCCGAAGACAACAGACCATACAGTGAAATGCTTACTTACAAGCCCTAACCAACAGTGCAATTTTTAAGTAAAAAATAGGTATTAGGTAAGCAACAGATAAGTAAAGAAATACAAAATTAAAATAAAACAGTAAAATGACAGTGACAATAACAGTAGAGAGGCTATATACAGCTGGTATCGGTACAAAGTCAATGTGCGGGGGCATCGGTTAGTCGTGCTAATTGAGGTAATATGTATGTGATTGTAGAGTTAAAGTGACTATGCATAGATTATAAACAGAGAGTAGCAGCAGCATAACATTTTGTGCACAAATTACATCCCTGTTAGTGAGCATTTCTCCTTTGCCAAAATAATCCATTCACCTGCTGACTGCAGGACTGTCCCCTAGAGCTGTTGCCAGAGAATTGAATGTTAATTTCTCTTCCATAAGCTGCCTCCAATGTCGGTTTAGAAAATTTGGCAGTACGTCCTACCGGCCTCACAACCACAGACCGCTGGTATGGCATTGTGTGGGCAAGCGATTTTCTGATGTCAATGTTGTGAACAGAGTGCCCCGTGGTGGTGGGGTTATGGTATGGGCAGGCATAAACTACAGACAACGAACGCAATTGCATTTCATCGATGGCAATTTGAACGCACAGAGATACCACGACGAGATCCTGAGGCCCATTGCCGTGCCATTAATCCTCCGCCATCACCATGTTTCACCATGACAATGCACGACCCCATGTCACAAGGATCTGTACACAATTCCTGGAAGCTGAAAACGTCACAGTTCTTCCATGGCCTGGATACTCACCAGACATGTCACACATTGAGCATGTTTGGGGTGCTCTGGATTGACATGTAAGACAGTGCGTTCCAGTTCCTGCCAATATCCAGCAACTTCAAACAGTTGTTGAAGAGGAGTGGGACAACACAGGTATCTGTGAGCAACAGATGCATATCTGTATTCCCAGTCATGTGAAATCCATAGATGAGGGCCTAATTTATTTATTTAAATTGAATGATTTCCTTATATAAACTGTAACTCAGTAAAATCTTTGAAGTTATTGCGTTTATATTTTTGTTCAGTATAAGTGCGCTGATGAAAATTGTCAAGCTCAATGGCCCATCTAGTGTTGAAAGGAGCTTCACTACAAAGGCTGTTTACTGTGGATCAATGCTTGCTTTGTGGCTTTAACAGATCAGGCCCACAACACTCTTTTCCGTCCTACTCATCCTTGCTTATTCTGCCCAATCCCATAGCACGTCCAGAAATGCCAAGCTTGGCATATTATTGCCAACATTGAATTATGTGTCATTTAGCATATTGCTAGATGATACAACATGACACAACTGTCCCATACAAAACATATAAGACACAAAACAAAGATAATAGATTAAAATCTGAGGAAATTTTGGTGCCTTAATGACTTTCAGGGGTTTCTAAGGCTTAAAAAGTGAAAATTCTCTTGTGTTTCGATACTGTCTGAGTCTATTCTGAGAGGTTGAACTAGAAATGATGTGCACTTAGTAGGCTACACCCCACCCCCTTTCTAACAGCTAGATGTATACAAAATAGCTAGCTATGGACTGATGATAATTCAAGTCTTCAAACTGCCTGGGGCATCCACTTTATCAGGAAATCTTTAAATCGTTGCAGTACATGATGAAGGATGGCACAGTCTCTCAACTCATCCAACCCTCCCTCCCCCAATTCTATTTCTTTCATCGTTTTTTGTGAAAACAGCCTTCAACTACCAGAAGCATCTCTTCATATGCCTCTAGATCTTTTTTTTCTATGAGACTCTTTCACTGGGAGGTCTTCATTTAGCTTGACGCCACACTTGACACATACTAATGGACATGACCCTGTTCTTCTTTTGTCTTCCTTTCGTAGCATGAAATTCACCTTCAGGAGGGAAGCCATTTCTCCCGCTGCTTCTTTACATTTTGTGAATATACAGTAGTTAGAGGATTCCACCCCGAACCCCCTCCTTTCAATTTGGTTTCATTTGGGCTATAAATAGTTTGCGTTGTTTCCTTTGCACGCCGTGTTGACAATACTGTTACACTCTCTCATCCATTTGACAAAGTGGAGTCTTTTAAAATGGGCACCAACCGACCGCATAGTCATTTTGAAAGGATCCGCTGTATCATGTTTGACCTTGTTTTTGTTTTGTTCTTGTTAAAATTAATTAAGAAGAGCTTTTTGGCATTGCCATTTCTTTTAAATCCTTCCCCTCATCCCCCAACCTCTGGAGCTTTTCTCATCTCTATAGTGGGAAGAAATATTTCAAATTAATGTCAATCAAAATATCTTGTCCCAGAGACAGCAGGCATGACTAACATCCTTTCCGTACCTCAAAGCTATGGCTTGGATTCAGCCTACTCATCAGATTTCACTCTCGTTAGACTTTCTTTTTTTCTTCAAATCAACACTTCCTTCAGTCGAGTGATGTCTGCGTACATTTGTCAACACAGATTTTCAAAACCCTTTTTATTTTTAATGTTTTATCTGCATTTTATTTGATGATGATGCTGAGGATGATGTTGATGATGCTGCTGATGATGGTGATGATGCTGAGGATGATGGTGATATAAATGAGTAAGTCAAATTTATTTGGAAATAAGGTGAAGTGGTGCTGGTGAATAACTAACCTACAGGGCAAACTCTGTCTAGAATTCTGGGTATGGGGTGATGACTCATGCACACACTTAGAAGAGTTTGCTCCTTCTCCTTAACCTGGAACATTACAATAACTCATTACCTGCTGTCATTCATTGCTTCCAGACTAGATTGCCCCTTATTGGACTTTTACCTGTGAAACATTTTGGCTTGTATTTGACAGAGGGAAAAAAAATACTCTTCACATCAGATATAGCTCAGACATTTGTCTAGCAATGTATTTTGCTGACAAGTTCAGTTTGTGATTCATTGTTGTCTATTTTAATGATAGAATGAAGTGCTTCATATACAGGCTCCTCCTTACTTTTCCATCCACCACTGTATCTGTTAAGGCAGTCTCAGGGCACCTGCCGTGGGAGGCAGGGTTGACAGGGGCTTTATGAAGAGGAGGCTCGGACAGGAGTTGTCGATGGCATTTGTAACATCTAGAAACATCTTTGGGGGCGTTGATGGAGAGAGAAGATTTATCTCCCAATTCCCTCTGTCCTCCTCCACTCAGTGTGGCTTGGGGACACGACGTGGTAGCCTCATGATCTGTAAAACAGCAAGTGATTGTAGGATCATTAAAGAGTTGATCACCCGCATGAGACAATTAACAAGCCATGAATTAAAGACAGAATTGGTTGCCATAAAAAAACTAAATCCTCTCTTGGTTTCTTCTCACCCCATGTCCTGTGATTCTGAGAATGATGACGTAGGCCTATGTGGTTTGACGTTAGGCTAGATTTAAGGGCAATGCAAATTAGTTTAAAAGGCACTAGATCCCTCACCCTAAGCCCTAAAGGAATTAGTATTGATTTAATTGATTATATTGAGTCCATCTAATAATGAGCAAATTATTAAGTGAAGATAAAGATGTATTTTTTATGCAGCTTGTATAGCCTATGTGGTGTAGTAAAATGTAGCTATTTTCCTTGCTAGCAAAGGGCGAAAGAAGATAGAGCTCGTCTACTGACTGTGTGTGCTAGGTAGAACTGACTGAAACACTATTGTATATCTAATTTCACCTCTGGGTCCTGGGGACAGTTCCTCTTGCACACTAAATCCATTTATTTAATCTGAAAAATCACAAAAAAATCTAACTTGTTTTCATTTACAAATTTTTACGTTGCAGTATGTCAGTTTTGCAATTGATTTGCAAGCAGTTGTTTTTTTACATGCTGACTTTTCGGACTGAAAAATTTGATTTGGTCTGCAAAAGGTAGTTATGATTTTGTGAACATTGTCATGGGTCTAATCTCGCGTAACAGACATTCATATAAATATGAAGATAGAGTTAGCTAGCTACCTGGCGAGAGATGTGCTAATGGGTTCCGAGGTTAGGATGGGTCAGATCTCTAGTATGGCAGCCATTGGCCGGACTCTCCACAGAGGGGTTATGGTAGGGTCCTAAAGACTGTGTGCTCTGGGCCTCTGAATCTTTTTCCTGATGGAATTCAGATGCTAATGTATTCATTTCTTTGGGAAATATTTCCTAAGCCTACTCAGACAGGGTGGTTATAGTAACAAATGTTTTGGCTCGTGCAGTTCTGTCTTGTCCTCGCTAGCTTAAAAGATTTCTCCTAAAAAAAGTATTTACTTAAAATTAACAAAAGAGGGATTACCTCTACATACAGCAAGGTAGTAGAAGACGGCACACACACACACACACACACACACACACACACACACACACACACACACACACACACACACACACACACACACACACACACACACACACACACACACACACACACACACACACACACACACACACACACACACACACACACACACAGGGGGAAGTTTTTCAGGTAGGTCTATTCAAAGCCTGTAGAGACAGTTGAGGCAAGAGACCACATGTGTCTTGGCCACGAACAGCAATGAAGCCGATCAACATAATAACCTCAGTCTTGACAGAGTAATTGCTAGAAGTTTTCTTGTCCGTGAGATATTCACCTCTCATTTGCCTTCTGCGTTGCTGCTATTCAAGCCTTGGTGTATGGAGTTGATGCCCAGACAATTATTTGTTTTCTGATGTGGCTTGCTATTTCCTTTCTGTAACATTTTAAATTTCGTTACGAGTTTCTGTGACACGTTTGAAGATAGTAAGTTATCCTAGTGGGAATGAGTCTGACCTTGATTAATAATGTGAAATGCGTATACAACATCTTGTGCTACAAAGGTCCATACTGTATATTAGTGCAAGTTCTTCACACTGAACTCTGTTTCAGTGTGCTGGGTTGTAAATGATATGTGCACTTGGAGCAACAGAACTTGGTTTAAAGTAAAGGGAAAGTGGGATACCTAGTCAGTTGTCCAACTGAATGCATTCAACTGATATGTGTCTTCTGCATTTAACCCAACACCTCTGAATCAGAGAGATACGGGGTGCTGCCTTAATCAACATCCACATCATTGCTGCCCAGGGAGCAGTTGTTGTTGGGGGTTAACTGCCTGGCAGAACAACCCATTTTTACCTTGTTGGCTCTGGGATGCGATCCAGCAACCTTTTGGTTACTGGCCCAACGCTCCTACCCACCAGGCTACCTGCCAATTGGCTTGTCCAGATACTGTACATCTTTGTTTCAGTATTATGTTTTATTCCCTCCCTATGTTCGGCCTAGACTTATTTTAATTCCTGAACAGGTGTGCAGCGAGAAATACCGATTTAGCACTAAGATGTTTTTTCTTTGTGAGATCTGCACGTGTCTGTGATGGGAAATGTTGACCCTAATAAACAAAACATCTCCTTCTGCAAAGCACATTGACCATATTCCAAGATTTGATCTCCAGTCTTCAAGATTCAGTATAAATGTAGATGTTTAACAGTTCTTTACAGCTTCTTAATAGCCTTAACCAGTAAGTGCCAGTTGGCTGCCTGCCTTCCGTGCAATTGAGTGAATCCATGGGCAACGGCTATACAGGAGACACTTCTGCTTCTCAACCATAAAGCCATCCAGTCGATGACAACTTCCCTCACCCCCATCACATTCTGCACCTTTATTAGCCATTGAAGACACTGAGTGCCCTACATAAAATACACACACTCCATCACAAGATTGACAAATTTATGTATACTTAATCTTGCTCTGAACTTTGAGTGACGGGGAAATGCAAACCCACTCCCCCATCCCTGTCATGGCAACAGATGCGACAAGGAAAGCGATCCTGTATCAGTGGATCGGTCTCCCTAATGGTCTGTCTGTTAGTGTAACAAGATATTTAAAAACTCCCCTCAATGACATTTTAGATCCCTCACTGTAACTGACCCGGGCTGGGGAGTCACAAGTAGGATTTTTGTCTTCTGCCATCTCTCAGGTTCCGGTCCCCTTTTCCTAATGAACTGAAGAGGAAGATTATCGAGATGTGGCCTTTTTTTCCAATAAGTCAGAGACTGTCATATGTCTGCATGAACTAAATCACTAATGAACTCAGTATGTAAAACCATTTTATAAAATGCAAGGGCATCCCTGAAGGATTTTCATATAGGTTATTGTGTAACTTTACCCTTTAGCAGTACCACTGCTTTGTAGTTTCAATACCCAACTGCCCTGCAAACTACAGTACCACTGCCTTGTAGTTTCAATGCCCAACTGCCCTGTAAACTACAGTACCACTGCCTTGTAGTTTCAATACCCAACTGCCCTGCAAACTACAGTACCACTGCCTTGTAGTTTCAATGCCCAACTGCCCTGCAAACTACAGTACCACTGCTTTGTAGTTTCAAATCCCAACTGCCCTGCAAACTACAGTACCACTGCCTTGTAGTTTCAATGCCCAACTGCCCTGCAAACTACAGTACCACTGCCTTGTAGTTTCAATCCCCAACTGCCCTGCAAACTACAGTACCACTGCCTTGTAGTTTCAATGTCCAACTGCCCTGCAAACTACAGTACCACTGCCTTGTAGTTTCAATGCCCAACTGCCCTGCAAACTACAGTACCACTGCCTTGTAGTTTCAATGCCCAACTGCCCTGCAAACTACAGTACCACTGCCTTGTAGTTTCAATGCCCAACTGCCCTGCAAACTACAGTACCACTGCCTTGTAGTTTCAATCCCCAACTGCCCTGCAAACTACAGTACCACTGCCTTGTAGTTTCAATGCCCAACTGCAACACTTGGGGCACTCCTGACTCTCCTGTTCCCTCTGCTGAAAAAGGCAGATATTACATCCCTTAATTAGTGGATATGCATGCAACAAGATATTGACGATCATTCATTCACAAGGCTAAGGTTCAAGATGCATGTCTCACCTGTTATGATTGCTTTACCTTTCCTCCTGCCTTGTCAAATCAGATTACAACCTCATCATTAACATATGTTCATCTAAGACAGGGTTGTCAAACTAATTTTGTCCCGGGGCCCGCCTTCGATATTCAACGGGGTCTGGGGGGGCCGCACTGAATATTGGTTATATTTCCTCGCTGTCAAAACTTTTTTGTTTTTGAGCATTTCTATACTCTTCGACTGTGCAGCTTTAATTCCGGTGATTATTAGTGAGCTGGACAGTCAAGAAACTGTATAAATGTAGGTCCATTATCATTTCTACACAGTTTGATTTGGTTATAGTCTTTTTAAAGTATACTGAACAAAAATATAAACTCAACATGCAACAATTTAAAAAATGTTACTGAGTTACAGTTCATATAAAGAAATCAGTCAAATGAAATTAATTCATTAGGCCTTAATTTCACATGACTGGGAATATTAATATGCATCTGTTGGTCACAGATACCTTAAAAAAAAGTTAGGGGCATGGATCAGAAAACCAGTCAGTATCTGGTGTGACCACCATTTGCCTCATGCTGCACGACACATCTCCTTCGCATAGAGTTGATCAGGCTGTTGATTGTGGCCTGTGGAATGTTGTCCCACTCATCTTCAATGGCTGTGCGAAGATGCTGGATATTGGCGGGAACTGGAACATGTTGTCGTACACGTCGATCCAGAGCATCCCAAACATGCTCAAATGGGGACATGTTTAGTGAGTATGCAGGCCATGGAAGAATTGGGACATTTTCAGCTTCATGGAATTGTGTACAGATCCTTGCAACATGGGGCTGTGCGTTATCATGCTGAATGAATGGCACAACAATGGGCCTCAGGATCTTGTCACCGTATCTCTGTGCATTCAAATTGCCATCAATAAAATGCAATTGTGTTAGTTGTCCGTAGCTTATGCCAGCCTATACTATAACCCCACCACCATGGGGCACTCTGTTCACAACGTTGACATCAGCAAACCGCTCACCCACACTATGCCATGTCTGCGGTTGTGAGGCCGGTTGGACAGATTGCCAATTTCTCTAAAACGACATTGAAAGCAGCTTATGGTAGAGAAATTAACATAACATTCTCTGGCAACAGCTCTGGTAGACATTCCTGGAGTCAGCATGCCAATTGCACGCTCCCTCAAAACTTGAGACAACAGTGGCATTGTCTTGTGTGACAAAACTGCACATTTTAGAGTGGCTTTTTATTGGCCCCAGCACAAGGTGCAGTTGTGTAATGATCATGCCGTTTAATCAGCTTATTTATATACCACACCTGTTAGGTGGATGGATTATCTTGGCAAAGGAGAAATGCTCACTAACAGATGTGAACAACATTTGAGAGAAATATGTTTTTTGTACATAGAACATTTCTGGGGTATTTTATTTCAGCTCTTGTAACATTAGACCAACACTTTACATGTTGTGTTTATATTTTTGAGTTTGTTTCCCCAACCACTCGCAGGCCGGGTTTGACACCTTCGTGGGCGGGATCCGGGCCTCGGGCCGTATGTTTGACACCCCTGATCTAAAATGAACACCAGCAACAGCATTGTTACTTGGACATAGTTACTCCCCTAGCTTCACCTGGAAAGAAAGTATGACCTGGCTTTGTGATGTTTTATTCTGGTCCTATTCCCCTCCTGCCTGATCCAGGATGTCTTGGTCCAGGCAGACTTGGCTAGAGCACTACAGACACCCCTCTGTATGTATGCGAATGACTCGCTCCATCTTCTGTGTCAATCATCATTGCAAATGCCAAGCCCATTATAGCCAAATCCTTCAGGGAGTTGTTTGGTCCGTCTGGTTGCCGAGATGGCAGGTTGCTTAAAGGGGAAGGATCACATAAAATGATGGCCTCTGTAGATGTTACACGAGGCATTCATATTTGAGGCGTTTTCTCGTTTTCTTTTTCAAAACAGACGCCATGCTCTAAAAGTACATCACAGGAGGAGAGTTGTGGATAAACAAATGAATATACCCTCCAATGACACTGCTGGATCTGGTAGACTTGTTGCATTGCGTGCTCCTTCTCGTAGTAGGATATATTTCCATTGGTCACATGTTGTTTAACACATAGGCAGGGTTTTTTTCTGGAGCAAAACGAGGCTTAGGTTGTGGGTGAATGGGGGGGGGGCAGTCGGCGTGGCCAATGGTGCGGCCGCCGTCCAGAATTTTTTGCCAATTTTTATTTCTTTTTTAAGCCAATTTCTTGGGGCATGGAGAAAAAAATTGCAGTTTTAAAGTCCTACTCCAGTTTCCTTTTCAGCTCCTTTATCACCTCAATAGGTGATCCAGGTATCCTCGTGATATGGCACAAGTTGGGGGGCTTTCCATTTTGGCATGGCTTATGCTCTCGGAGTGACTCAAACATTATATCAAAATCCTGCCATGACAAAAATACTCCTGAATGCATACATTTTTGATTCTCCTTGACTGTGTCTTTTTTGTTGTTGGTGATTGATAGTTCTCAAAGATCATCTTATTAAAAAATATATAGGTATATTTTATTTTCTACGTAGTTTATATCTGGTTTTAGTCGATGTAGTTTTCACTGAAAACATTTTACCATTCCCCCAAAAATGTGACTGTATTTGGTGCCCCGAAGCTTGAAAGGTCCCATGTGTTCACACGCCTAATCCTCAATGAGCAGTCATGGTGGTGATCTTCCCATCATACATCTAAAGCATGGATTAAAAATGTAATAGATTATCTGTTCATGCCCAGAGGCAGTCCTTGTTATCCTAGACTGGGCTAGGAGACATCATGAGGATTGGTGTCTAGACTGGAGTGGGTTGTGCTGTGATTACATTAACAGGTTTACTAGCTTCAAGTTAGTACTGTATTAGAAGGCATTTTAAAATAATATTAATTGATGCTCATAGGTGGATTCCTCCTTATCTAACTCTGATTCCAATACTGGCACATAGCCTAGTAAGCCTACACTGTTTATTATCATATTCGACTTACTTCTTTAGCAATCCACATCACCTAGGCATGATCAGCATTGTTGCTTCTATGGCCACAGTTCTAGGGATTTAGGAGGCTTGAGCAGAGGTAGAGTTGTTAAGATTGGATCCCCTGCTTGCCCCAATTGAACACTAGATTTTCTTTGAACTTTTTTTTTGTACGATTTTATTTTTAACAATAAAAAAACTCAACTTACAAACAACAACATACAGACTCACACAAACATCCACAACATCACCCTGCCTAGCCCCACCTGCTCACACACCCATGTCCAGCACCCGTATCATTCTCCATCACATGTCCTCAAACGGCACCATTTTGTTTCTCTCCGTCGCCCACACACGATTAAACAACGTAGATAATAGAGCATAATGAGAAAAGTATCGCACAACCCATTGGGTATCTTACTGCACCATCAAATGCCATGTCTTGACATATACAGACAAGCGGATTAAAAGTACATTTACATTGTAATACTTCTGACAGCCAACTTTCTAACTCCGCCCATAACTTTTGGATTTTATAGCATTCCCTATGTCATTTAAGCCTTATTGCTATTATAAACTGGTTACCAACGTAATTAGAGCAGTAAAAATACATGTTTTGTCATACCCATGGTATACGGTTTGATATATCACGGCTGTCAGTCAATCAGCATTCAGGGCTCAAACCACACAGTTTATAATGTTAGTTTTGCACTTAAGACATGACTCTGCCGTTGTGCTGTAGAATTTGTCAATTTTGTCTCTTGTCTAATAACTAGTTTGCCTTTCAGTAGCATATGCTTACCCTTTTTGGTTTTGAAACATTTAGTTTATTCTTATCCCCATTAGATTTTGCCGAAGCAGCTACTTTTCTTCCTGGGGTCCACACAAAAACAAACCAAAACACGACAAGAACAGTCAAATATTAAATACAACAATATACAAATAATAGAACTAAAGAATGTGTGTGTAGATTGTCTGTGATAGTGTTTGTGTGTGTGTCATTTTACAGTTCCTACTGTGCCATGAGATGTTGTCTTATAAAAAATGTTGGTTAAAGGCCAGCAGACTTTGCAGTTTGTATTTTTGTTGTTTTTATTTTTTGTATTCAATGGCACAACAGGCGAGTTCATTATGCTCGTGACTCATCCCACTAGCCCACACCTCCTCCCCATCTGCTGCTGTGCGTTAGATGGGAGAGGGAAACGCCATTGATCACTTCTTCTCGCTCACATGCACGCACACACCCCACCTCCGACGTCACTATCGATCGGCATGTTTAATGTTTTTGTGGGGAACGGAAGACATTTCCCATTGTCATTTTCCATCTGTTGGCCACCAAAAAGCTCTTTTTGTTGATGCAATGTGACAAAAGGCAGAAGTCATAAGCCACAGACAATTTGACTGCAATGTTTCCCTTTCACTTTCTTAAAAAATGCAATGGTTATGGAGCATCCACTGTTGATAGTTGAGACACACTGAGAACAATTTTCCTTCCAACCCAAAATAAATAGGCATATGGTTGTAAAGGCACAGAAATAAAAAAAGATATTGAAAGTACAGTGTGAGTAAACTTTGTGTTTACTGAATACTTATGGTTATGTACATGTGACTGACTGAGTTCGAACCCGGGTTTCCTGCACACTACAAGACTGTGTTAGCTCACTAAGCTGAATTGTAGGCATTAGCTCAGGATGTATCACAAGTCTTCAACTCTCAGGCAATGCACAAGCATGTCTTACCAAACCATCTTCATTCAACTTTACCCCCTTTGAGGGTCTTCTTGCAAAGACCGATCTGAGGCATGGCACCAATGTCAACAAATAGGTTCAAACCCGGCTGTCTCGCATGCCACAAGACTGTAACCCCGCCGAGCTAAAGCCTAGGCATTCACCCTGGGAGCTAACACAAGTCTTCAGGCAAAGTTACTCTTCACACAACCACCATGAACCACCTCATCCAGATGAACTGAATACGTTGGTAGGGATCTACACATTCCTGTTATCAAAACAAATTCTATTTAAAAGGATTTGTGGTCTAATCAAAAAATTAGATGCTTTCTGTTTTCTTTCTTCCTTCATACATTGTTTTCAAAGCCATGCCCCATTACTCTGGGAGAATAACAATATGACCACAGCTGCTGTAATTGGATGCAAGTGCAATGTAGATAATTGTACTGTAGGCCGCTCTGTAATTGGGCATGTGAGCACTACATCAATAATTTTTACATAACATTTTTCATAGTAGAAGAAGGAAATGATTGGAAAGGCAGTAAAGTAAGTAACCTTTTGTCACAGAGTTTGTGTTGATAAGTTGGCCCACACTTTCTGTTTGACAGTCACACAAAAAAAGGCAAGCATGTCCTACCAGGGGAAAGCTCTGTCTCTGTGACAGGATCAAATAAAAAAACATACCTAGTGACATTTAACCCTCTGGTAAACCCCTGCCCCCCTGTTCTTCCTTATGGCAATAGAGTGGATCATGTCTGAAACAGTTAGAGGAGACAAGACTAGAATGATATGGTCGCTCACCCAGACTTTGCCGACAACCTTAGTCTTCTGTCCCAAATACGACACAAAAGTTGGCAATTTGTGTTTTGGGTCATTGTCCTTTTGAAAAACAAATGATAGTCCCACTAAGCACAAACCAGGTGGGATGGCGTATCTCTGCAGAATGCTGTGGTAGCCATGCTGGTTACCTCCCAATTACCTCCCTAATCTTACTTCATTTGCACACACTGTATATAGAATGTTCTATTGTGTTATTGACTGTACGTTTGTTTATTCCATGTGTAACTCTGGGTTGTTGTTTGTGTCGCACTGCTTTGCTTTATCTTGGCCAGGTCGCAGTTGTAAATGAGAACTTGTTCTCAGCTGGCCTACCTGGTTAAATAAAGGTTAAATAAAAAAAATGAATGTGTTATTTCATAGTGTTGATGTCTTCACTATTATTCTACAATGTGGAAAATATTAAAAATAAAGAAAAACTGGAATTGGAACTGGAGTAGGTGTGTCCAAACTTTTGACTGGTACTGTATATATACTTCTTTACTTAGTGGCATGGCGTCCTGTTGATCCTTTCCCCGTTTTCTAAACCTGCTAAAGTTCTGTGCATCTGCTACACAAAAACCTTACTTAGAAACAAAACTGCTGCTTTTGACAACATCATTCAATACCCTACTCAACTGAACTTGGAGATCATAGCTAGAGCTTTCAATACAAATTTGTTTACTTTCTTTCCTGTTACTGTCAAAATCGCTGTCTCTGCAAAGAACTAGAAAAGGTAGCCAACATTTCCAGGAGTGTTATTACGCAATTAGACCTGCACTAGTTACAATTAGACCTACACTAGTTATGCAACCATCACTGCAGCCACATCGGTCCGTAATGCGTAGTTACGGTATGTCGCTAAATAGCCAAATTAAAATCCTCTACATCTACACATGGTCTCTGTAAAATTACATCAAATTAGTATTTTTATGACAGTGTAGAGTGCCATGAAAAAGTATTTGGCCCTGTCACGCCATGTGACTAGGGTGGGCATTCTACTTTCTTTATTTCTATGTTTTCTATTTCTTTGTGTTTGGCCGGGTGTGGTTCTCAATCAGAGGCAGCTGTCTATCGTTGTCTCTGATTGAGAACCATACTTAGGTAGCCCTTTTTTTTACCTGTCTTTGTGGGAAGTTAACTTTGTTTAATGGCACATTGCCTTAAGCTTCACGGTTTGTTTTGGTATTGGTTATTGTTTTTGGCAACATCTACTATTAAAAGTATGTACCCCAACCACGCTGCACCTTGGTCCTCTTCTTACGACAGCCGTGACAGAACTTCCCACCAGAAACGGACCAAGCAGCGTGGAAAAAAGGAGGAGAAGCGTGTTCAGGATTCGTGGACATGCGAGGAAGGGACCCTGGGCACAGGCGGGAGAATATCGCCGTCCTAAAGAGGAGCTGGAAGCAGCTAAGGCGGAGCGGCGACGCTACGAGAAGTTGGCTCAAAGAGGCGTGCACGAGAGGTAGCCCCAGAATTGTTTTTTTTGGGGGGGGGGGGGGGGGGGGGGGGGGCCCACGGGGATTTTGGCAGAGTCAGGTTATAGACCTGAGCCAACTCCCCGTGCTTGCCGTGGGGAGAGAGTGACCCAGGCACCGTGTTATGCGGTAAAGCGCGCGGTGTCCCTAGTGCACACTCATAACCCGGTGTGCTATATTCCAGCTCCTCACATCGGCCGGGCTAGAGTGGGCATCCAGCCAGGACGGATGGTGCCGGCTCAGCGCATCTGGCCTCCAGTGCGTCTCCTCGGCCCGGGTTGTCCTGCGCCAGCTCTACGCATGGTGTCCCCGGTTTGTCAGCACAGCCCAGTGCGGCCTGTTCCAGCTTGCCGGGCTACACGGGGTATCCAGCCAGGACGATTTGTGCTAGCTCTGCGTCCAGACCTCCGGTACGCCTCCACGGTCCAGTGTATCCTGCGCCGGCTCTGCGCAAGGTGAGACACGCCTGCACAACCCAGTGCGTCCTGTGTCAGCGCCTCGAACGTGCCGGGCTGAAGTGGGTATCCAGCCAGAAGGGGTTGTGCCTGCTCCATGAACCAGGCCTCCTGTGTGTCTCTCCACTCCAGTGATGATCCATGGCAAGAAGCCTCCAGTGATGATCCATGGCAAGAAGCCTCCAGTTATGATCCATGGCACGAAGCCTCCAGTGATGATCCATGGCAAGAAGCCTCCAGTTATGATCCATGGCACGAAGCCTCCAGTGATGATCCATGGCAAGAAGTCTCCAGTGATGATCCATGGCACGAAGCCTCCAGTGATGATCCATGGCACGAAGCCTACAGTGATGATCCATGGCAAGAAGCCTCCAGTGATGATCCATGGCACGAAGCCTCTAGTGAGGAGTCATGGAACGAAGGCCTCCAGTCCGGAGCCTCCAGCAACGGTCTCCAGTCCTGAGCCTCCAGCGACATTCTCCAGTCCGGAGCCTTCAGCGACATTCTCCAGTCCGGAGCCTCCAGCGACGTTCTCCAGTCCGTAGCCTCCAGCGACAGCCTCCGGTCTGGAGCCTCCAGCGAGGGTGCCCAGTCTGGGGCCTGCAACGAGGGTGCCCAGTCCGGGGTCCGCAACGAGGGTGCCCCGTCCTGGGCCCGCAACGAGGGTGCCCAGTCCGGGGCCCGCTACGAGGGTCCCCAGTCCGGGGCCCGCTACGAGGGTCAAAATTGTCTGTATCATAAAAATGTATGAAAACAAACGTTAGCTTTTTTTGTTTTAATTTAGGGTTATGGTTTCGCTAACCTAACCTACAGTTGAAGTCGGAAGTTTACATACACTTATGTTGGAGTCATTAAAACTCGTTTTTCAACCACTCCACAAATTTCTTGTTAACAAACTATAGTTTTAGCAAGTCGGTTAGGACATCTACTTTGTGCATGACACAAGTCATTTTTCCAACAATTGTTTACAGAGATTATTTCACTTATAACTCACTGTATCACAATTCCAGTGGGTCAGAAGTTTACATACACTAAGTAGACTGTGCCTTTAAACAGCTTGGAAAATTCCAGAAAATTATGTAATGGCTTTAGAATCTTCTGATAGGCTAATTGACATAATTTGAGTCAATTGGAGGTGTACCTGTGGATGTATTTCAAGGCCTACCTTCAAACTCAGTGCCTCTTTGCTTGACATCATGGGAAAATCAAAAGAAATCAGCCAAGACCTCAGAAAAACAATTGTAGTCCTCCACAAGTCTGGTTCATCCTTGGAAGCAATTTCCAAATGGCTGAAGGTACCACGTTCATCTGTACAAACAATGGAACACAAGTATAAACACCATGGGACCACGCACCCGTCATACCGCTCAGGAAGGAGACGCATTCTGTCTTCTAGAGATTAACGTTCTTTGGTGCGAAAACTGCAAATCAATCCCAGAACAACACCAAAGGACCTTGTGAAGATGCTGGAGGAAACAGGTACAATAATATCTATATCCACAGTAAAACGAGTCCTATATCAACATAACCTGAAAGGCTGCTCAGCAAGGAAGAAGCCACTGCTCCAAAACCGCCATGAAAAAGCTAGACTCTGGTTTGCAACTGCACATGGGGACAAAGATTGTACTTTTTAGAGAAATGGCGTCTGGTCTGATGAAACAAAAATAGAACTGTTTGGGCATAATGACCATCGTTATGCTTGGGGGATAAAGGGGGATGCTTGCAAGCCGAAGAACACCATCCCAACCATGAAGCACGGGGGTGGCAGCATCATGTTGTGGGGGTGCTTTGCTGCTGGAGGGACTGGTGCATTTCACAAAATAGATTGCACCATGAGGTAGGAAAATTATGTGGATATATTGAAGCAACATCTCAAGACATCAGTCAGGAAGTTAAAGCTTGGTCGCAAATGGGTCTTCCAAATCGACAATGACCCCAAGCATACTTCCAAAGTTGTGGCAAAATGGCTTAAGGACAACAAAGTCAAGGTATTTGAGTGGCCATCACAAAGCCCTGACCTCAATCCTATAGAACATGTGTGGGCAGAACTGAAAAGCGTGTGCGAGCAAGGAGGCCTACAAACCTGACTCAGTTACACCAGCTCTGTCAGGAGGAAGGGGCCAAAATTCACCCAACTTCTTGTGGGAAGCTTGTGGAAGGCTACCCGAAATGTTTGACCCAAGTTAAACAATTTAAAGGCAATGCTACCAAATACTAATTGAGTGTGTGTAAACTTCTGACCCACTGGGAATGTGATGAAAGAAATAAAAGTGTAAATAAATAATTCTTAGTTCTATTATTCTGACATTTTTTAAATAAAGTGGTGATCCTAACTGACCTAAGACAGGGACTTTTTACAAGGATTAAATGTCAGGAATTGTGAAAACTGAGTTTAAATGTATTTGGCTAAGGTGTATGTAAACTTCCGACTTCAACTGTAGCAAGCATAAAATAAACACCTCAAATTAGATCCACTACATACTGGTCTTGGCGAGAATAAAATATAACAGACTGACCCTATCCCCCTGACACATAAACTACTGCATCATAAATACTGGAGGCTGAGACAGGAGGGGTCAGGAGACACTGTGGCCCCATCCGACGATACCCCCGGACAGGGCCAAACAGGCAGGATTTAACCCCACCCACTTTGCCAAAGCACAGCCCCCACACCACTAGAGGGATATCTTCAACCACCAACTTACCATCCTAAGACAAGGCTGAGTATAGCCCACAAAGATCTCCGCCATGGCATAACCCAAGGGGGGACACCAACCTAGACAGGAAGATCACGTGCATGACTCAACCCACTCAAGTGACGCACCCCTCCTAGGGATGGCATGGAAGAGCACCAGTAAGCCAGTGACTCAGCCCCTGTAATAGGGTTAGAGGCAGAGAATCCCAGTGGAGAGAGAGGAACCGGCCAGGCAGAGACAGCAAGGGCGGTTCGTTGCTCCAGTGCCTTTCCGTTCACCTTCCCACTCTTGGGCCAGACTACACTCAATCATATGACCTACTGAAGAGATGAGTCTTCAATAAAGACTTAAAGGTTGAGACCGAGTCTGCGTCTCTCACATGGGTAGGCAGACCATTCCATAAAAATGGAGCTCTATAGGAGAAAGCCCTGCCTCCAGCTGTTTGCTTAGAAATTCTAGGGACAGTTAGGAGGCCTGCGTCTTGTGACCGTAGCGTACGTGTAGGTATGTACGGCAGGACCAAATTGGAAAGATAGGTAGGAGCAAGCCCATGTAATGCTTTGTAGGTTCGCAGTAAAACCTTGAAATCAGCCCTTGCCTTAACAGGAAGCCAGTGTAGAGAGGCTAGCACTGGAGTCAAGATTCTAGCAGCCGTGTTTAGTACTAACTGAAGTTTATTTAGTGCTTTATCCGGGTAGCCGGAAAGTAGATCATTGCAGTAGTCTAACCTAGAAGTGACAAAAGCATGTATTTATTTTTCTGCATCATTTTTTGGACAGAAAGTTTCTGATTTTTGCAATGTTACGTAGATGTAAAAAAGCTGTCCTTGAAACAGTCTTGATATGTTCGTCAAAAGAGAGATCAGGGTCCAGAGTAACGCAGAGGTCCTTCACAGTTTTCTTTGAGACGACTGTACAATCATCAAGATTAATTGAAGAACTCTTTGTTTCTTGGGACCTAGAACAAGTGTCTCTGTTTTGTCTGAGTTCAAAAGTAGAACATTTGCAGCCATCCACTTCCTTATGTCTTAACTTCTTTGGGGTAGGGCGCAGTCTTTTCACGTCCGGATGAAAAGCATGCCCAGAGTAAACGGCCTGCTACAAAGCCATAAAAGCTAAAATATGCATATTATTAGTATATTTGGATAGAAAACACTCTGACGTTTCTAAAACTGTTTGAATGATGTCTGTGAGTATAACAGAACTCATCAGGCAGGCAAAAACCTGAGAAAAAATCACATTATTTTATACATTAGCACCAAATTTAGGTTAGTTGGAAACTTGTGTAGTAGGGCTTTGTAAACAAAAAATATGATTGATAATTCATTGATCTACGTGACTTTGATGAGGACAGGCCAACCTTTTGATACAGGATGTGGTGGTGAGTATTAAAACTCTCACCAGTGATAAAACGAATGGCGTGTCTGCTGCATTTTGATAAATGGTGCCACCATAGTCAGAAACTGGCAGGAAAGTTGATTGTACAATCTGCTGTGTTGATTGTACAAAGGGTGTGACTAGGGGGGTTCTAGGTATTGTGTTTCTATGTTGGTGTGTATGGTTCCCAATTAGAGGCAGCTGATAATCGTTGCCTCTAATTGGGGATCGTACTTAGTTTGTCCTTTTTCCCCACCTACAATGTGGGATATTGTTTTGTTTCGTATTAGTGCCTATGTGCGCTACGTATTGCACGTTCGTATATTCTTTGTTGTTTTGGGAAGTTTCACTATAATAAAAATGTGGAACTCTACTCACGCTGCGCCTTGGTCCACTTATTCATACAACGATCGTGACAGCTTCCTGCTGTTTAGAGCGAGGAAATATCTATTTCTAAAAAAGAAGCCCACTTTAAATTTTAGCTTTATAACTAGCTCTTCCGTATGTTTTTCAAGAGTTAGATCTTTATCAATCCAAACTCCCAGATATTTATAGGATGGAACCCGCTCGATGAGAGAACCATCCAATGAGTAAAAAATGTAGTCCATTGGTGACATTTTTGCCTGAATTATAGAACAACAAATATTTAGTTTTGCCCGCATTAAGTACACGTTTTAAATCAACAAGGGCCTTCTGTAATGAAACAAAATCGCATTGCACCTCTAACAGCTTGGTCAACAGTTGGTGCAATGGCATACATAACCGTATCATCTGCATACAGATGAATATTACAGGATTTAATAGACCAATATTATTTATATAAATAGTAAAGAGAACTTGTCCCTAAATCGGACCCTGCAGTACACCCTTCATAATAGAGGAAATTTTACAATTGAATATGCTTTGAACAACCTATTCAACAACCTATTCATGAATAATGGGTGAATAGGGCCTGAATAAAAAATAAGTTCCAGGGTTTTTCTTTATTTTTACTATTTTCTACATTGTAGAATAATAGTGAAGAGACCGCAACTATGAAATAAAACATATGGAATCATGTAGTAACTAAATAAGTGTAAAAATATATTTTAGATTTTAGATTCCTAAAAGTAGCCACCCTTTGCCTTGATGACAGCTTTGCACACGCTTGGCATTCTCTTAACCAGCTTCATGAGGAATGCTTTTCAAACAGTCTTGAAGGAGTTCCCACATATTTTGAGCACTTGTTGGCTGCTTTTCCTTCACTTTGCAGTCCAACTCATCCCAAACCATCTCAATTGGCACAGACACATGCATACACACAAACACAATAACATGTGCATTATACATACACATGGATTTAGTACTGTATATATGTGGTAGTGGTGGAGTAGGGGCCTGAGGGCACACAGTGTGTTGTGAAATCTGTGAATGTATTGTAATGTTTTTAAAATTGTATAAACTGCCTTAATTTTGCTGGACCCCAGGAAGAGTAGCTGCTGCGTTGGCAGCAGCTAATGGGGATCCATAATAAATACAAATACAAATTTGTTTGACGTCGGTTGATTGTGGAGGCCAGGTCATCTGATTCAGCACTCCATCACTCTCCTTGGTCAAATAGCCCTTACACAGCCCAGAGGTGTGTTGGGTCATTGTCCTGTTGAAAAACAAATTATAGTCACACTAAGCGCAAACCAGATGGGATGGAATGGCATATCGCTGCAGAATGCTGTGGTAGCCATGCTGGTTAAGTGTGCCTTAAATTCTAAATAAATCACAGACAGTGTCACCAGAAAAGCACCATCACACCACCCCCTCAATGCTTCACGGTCGGAACCACACATGCAGAGATCATACGTTCACCTACTCTGCATCTCACAAAGACACGGCAGTTGGATCCAAATATCTCAAATTTAGACGTCACCACCAACCGGAACATCAACACCCCCTGATGCTTCGTTTGAAGGCTTCTGCATTCTGTAAGGAGCAACTCCGGGAATGAGAAGCAGGCACGGGGAGTCAAACATTTAATCAGGAACAGACATAAAACAAAACAGGAACAGCATCAGTACACAGGTATACAAGGACATAAGACAATCAATGCAGAAGCGTTCATACAAAGCATCGGGGAGTGCTGACGTTCCGGTTGGTGGTGACGTCGGGTCCGGGGCCTGACACCGATGGAACCGTGGGTGCCTAAGCCAGGTCATCGTGCTGTCACGCCCTAGCTGGCTCGAGAGGTTTTTTGCCCCGGTTGGTTCGGAAGGCGCCCATCAGCAATCACCTCTGTCATTACCTTCCCTATTTCTGTCTGGTTCCACACTCTGTTCTCTGCTTCTGCATTGATTGTCATATGTCCTTGTGTTCTGGCGCTGTTCCTGTCCTGTTACCTGTCTGTTCCTCATTAAATGTTCAACTCCCCATACCTGCTACTCATCTCCAGCGTCGGTCCTTACAGAATGCAGTAGACACCAAACGAAGCATCGGGGAGTGCTGGTTTTCCGGTTGGTGGTGACGTCGGGTCCGGGAGCCGCCACCGATGGACCCGGGGGTGCCTAAGCCAGCTCGTCAGGCTGTCACACCCCAGCTGGCTCGAGAGGTTTCTTGCCCCGGTTGGCTCAGAAGGCGCCCATCCCACGTCAGGCCTCAGCCGGATCATCAGGATTTTATGCCCAGCCAGCTCATCAGACTGCTACGCCTCCACCGGATCATCAGGCTCCCACGCCTCAGCGGGATCGACAGGCCTTCATGCCTCAGCCGGATAGTCAGGCTCCTATGCCTCAGCCGGCTTGCCAGGCTCTCACGCCTCTGCCGGTTCGGCTGAGTTTCACGCCCAGCCCGGCTTGTCCAGCGCCTGTGCCTCAGCCGGCCCGTTAAGCTCGCCCAGGTGGGACGCCGGGTGGCACCCCTAAAGGGGGTTACTGTCACGCGCATCTCTGTATTTTTGGACTCACTTGGACTCAATCACCTGTTTATTGCCTCCCCTATATTTGTCACTTCCCCATCTCTGTTCTCCGCTGCTGCATTGATTGTTGATTGTCATTGTGTACCCGTGTGCTGACGCTGTTCCTGTCTTGTGCTTTGTCAGTTTCTCATTAAATGTTCTACTCCCCGTACCTGCTTCTCGACCCCAGAGTCGGTCCTTTCACTGTATACCAACCCTACCATGTCACAACACAAGTGATTGGCTCAAATGCATTAAGAAAGAAAGAAATTCCACAAATTAACTTTTAACAAGGCACACCTGTTAATTGAAATGCATTCCAGGTGACTGCCTCATGAAGCTGGTTGAGAGAATGCCAAGAGTGTGCAAAGCTGTCATCAAGGCAAAGGGTGGCTAATTTGAATAATATACAATATAAAATATATTTTGATTTGTTCAACACTTTTGTGGTTACTACATGATTCCATATGTGTTATTTCATAGTTTTGATGTCTTCACTATTATTCTACAATGTAGAAAATAGTAAAAATAAAGAAAAACTCTTGAATGAGTAGGTGTCCAAACTTTTGACTTGTACTGTATATTTACTATCAACTTTATAAATGACATCCTATAAGATTTCAGCTGCCTTTTTACTGTAATAATTAATCAATTAACTAGTGGGTTGGGAAAAGTATCCTTATTCCTTACAGCACTGCCTTGATTCATTCTTTCCTCCCCTCCTGTACAGTGGCTAAGAATTCAAGATCTCCTATAAATGTTGTCCTGCTGAAATGAATTACAAATTATGACTGCGGGCGGCTCTGGCGGCTCCTGACTGGCGGGCGGCTCTGGCGGCTCCTGACTGGCGGCTCTGGCGGCTCCTGACTGACGGGCGGCTCTAGCGGCTCAGGACAGACGGGCGACTCTGACGGCTCAGGACAGACGGGCGGCTCTGACGGCTCAGGACAGACGGGCGGCTCTGACGGCTCAGGACAGACGGGCGGTTCTGACGGCTCAGGACAGACGGGCGGCTCTGACGGCTCAAGACAGACGGGCGGCTCTGACGGCGCTGGACAGACGGCCGACTCAGGCGGCGCTGGACAGACGGGCAGCTCAGGCGGCGCTGGACGGACGGGCAGCTCAGGCGGCGCTGGACGGACGGGCAGCTAAGGCGGCGCTGGACAGACGGGCAGCTCAGGCGGCGCTGGACAGACGGGCAGCTCAGGCGGCGCTGGACAGACGGGCAGCTCAGGCGGTGCTGGACAGATGGGAGACTCAGGCTTGTTGAGGCGCACAGTAGGCCTGGTGCGTGGTGCCGGAACTGGTGGTACCGGGCTGGGGACACGCACCTCTGGGCGAGTGCGAGGAGCAGGAACAGGGCATACTGGACCCTGGAGGCGCACAGTAGGCCTGGTGCGTGGTGCCGGAACTGGTGGTACCAGGCTGGGAACACGCACCTCAAGGCGAGTGCGGGGTGCTGGAACCGGAGGGCTGGTACGTGGCGCCGCCACCGGAGGGCTGGTGCGTGGGGCTGCCACAGGAGGGCTGGTTCTTGGAGAAGGCACCGGATAGACCGGACCGTGGAGGCGCACTACAGGTCTCGAGCACCAAGCCTGCCCAACCCTACCTGGCTGAATACTCCCTGTAGCACTGGGCTATGTACACGTACAGGAGACACCATGCGTAGGGCTGGTGCCATGTACCCCGGCCCGAGGAGACGCACTGGAGACCAGATGCGTAGAGCCGGTTTCATGGCACCTGGCTCGATGCCCAATCTAGCCCGGCCGATACGAAGTGCTGCTATGTACCGCACCGGGCTATGCACACATACTGGAGACACCGTGCGCTCTTCCGCATAACACGGTGTCTGCCCGTACGCTCGCTCTCCACGGTAAGCACGGGGAGTTGGCTCAGGTCTCCTACCTGGCTTAGCCACACTCCCCGAGAGCCCCCCCCAAGACATTTTTGGGGCTGCCTCTCTGGCTTCCAGCCGCGCTTTCGCGCAGCCTCTTCATACCACCGCCTTTCGGCTTTAGCTGCCTCCAGCTCTTCACGAGGGCGGCGATATTCTCCAGCTTGTACCCAGGGTCCCTTACCGTCCAGAATTTCCTCCCAGGTCCAGGAATCCTGCGACTGCTGCTGCTGCTGCTGCTGCTGCTGCTGCTGCTGCCCTTTACCACGCTGCTTGGTCCTTTTTTGGTGGGTGGTTCTGTAACGGCTGTCGTCGGTGGAAGAAGGTGAGTACCAAGGTGCAGCGTGGTAAGGGTTCATGATATTTAATAATAAATCAATACTGAACACTGAATAACAAAACAACAAAGAAACAACCGAAAACAGTTCTGTCTGGTGCAGACACACAAAGACTGAAAATAACCACCCACAAAACCCAACAGAAAACAGGCTACCTAAATATGGTTCCCAATCAGGGACAACGATAGACAGCTGCCTCTGATTGAGAACCATATCAGGCCAAACACAGAAATAGAAAATCATAGAAAAACAAACAAAGACAACCCACCCAACTCACGCCCTGACCATACTAAAACAAAAGACAAAACAAAGGAACTAAGGTCAGAACGTGACATTACATAGACTGATCTATAAGCAAATTACCTTGATAAATAAGTTATATCTTAACTGGTTCATGCTCATTGTGTTTTGTTCACTGGAAAATAATAACTTTGTAGGTGTTTTAAAAAGATATCTGGATGACTCAATTATTTTACAAACCACTGAAGTAAAAGAGAGAGAAATGTCTAGGTAGTAGAGAAAGCTAGGTAGTGATTTTCTCAGAAAATAATCAATGGGTAATTTTTACAAAACTAGGTAGTGATTTTCTCAGGCAATAATCAATGGTTAAGTTCTACAGGCACAAATACTTTTGACAAATATCATCATTTTTATTTACTCAGTTGTTCAGCCATTTTACCATTTGTTGAGTTAAATGCTCATTCACAGACAGCCGTTTCCCGCAATCCCCATTCACAGTGATGATGCGGAGAGTGATGGTGCAGTGATAAAGTATGTGCAGGGGCTGAGCTTATAACTCCAGAAGGAGATTGGCAGTCAACCGAATTGTAAATATTTACACATGGTACTATTGGGGATAAGTCTTTATTGTTCAGTGACATTTTTGTTTATCAGGACACATATTGTGTGATGTGTGGGTGTAGCTTAGATCGTCCAGGGAATTTGGTGCTGGGGTGTAGCTTGGACAGCAGGCTGAGTTAAGAAAGATCTTTCAAGAGGGGCAAGGATGACTCACAAATTGACTTTTGGGTGCGAAAGGAGAACTGTCTAGTTAGCTGGTATGTGTTTTATGACAACTAAAATAGACTCCAGCAGTATGGTTGGTTAAAAGGTTCTTCAAATGTTCACAACTATGTTTAAGTGCATGATAGCAATTAATACAATGGCAATCATATATAATATAATTGCAATTATATGATTGAACATTTCATGATTATTTTGTCTTTCATAGTGTACTAGTGCATTAGGAATTGAGGTATACTAACTAATCATTCTCTGAATGATCACCTTAGAAATGAGGACCATGTATCGGCTAAGTGATAGAGGGTTGTCATTGTAAGGCCTCTGAAAGCACTGTCCTTTACATCAGCCGACATATAGCCTATTGTCTGTGTCCATAGGTTTTTCTGGACATGACCTTTGGAGGTGGAGGTCACACCAAAGCCATCCTGAGGGCCTCTCCTGAAGTGACAGTAGTGGCCCTAGACCGAGACCCCACAGCATTCAGCTTAGCTCAACAGCTGGCCAAGGAACACAGGTGATTGCCTTTTTTATAATAATTACAGTGGTATGTATAATATGGGTGCAAATTGTACTTATTTCACAGATTGGCAAGTCAAATATAAATACATTTGTTTGCAAATGTAATCTTCATGTGGAAATGTCAATGAACATCAAAGGGATACTTCTGGATTTTGGCAATGAGGCGCTTTCTTCTTCCCCAGAGTCAGATGAACTTATGGATGCCATTTTTATGTCTCTGCTTGGAGTTTGAAGGAAGTTGCTAACTAGTTACAAATTACGTGTATGTTAGACACAAACGCATACAAATGGTGTCCACCAGTTCATCTGACTGGGAAAGTAGATCAAAATCCCAAAGTATCCCTTTAACACATCTTAATATGCAATAACATAAAAGTAATTGTAAAATATGTAGGCTACCTACAATGCAATTAATGGCACTGTACCTGCTTACATTATGATTAATATATACATGCTTTAGAGACAGTTATTTGAAGTGACACTACAAAACAGAATAGACACTAATAAAGTCTGATTCACAATAGCGCTACTGCCGAATGTGATTGGTATGTGCTTGTATTATTAGTGCTGTTACGTGGGTTATTTTCCCTCAAAGTTATGTAGTGAACAATTTATGGATCATAGTTTAGATTGAAGGTTAGCTAGATCATGATACAGCCTTTTGCAAGCATCCCATCTCCCAACCCTCTCCACCTCCCTGCCAACCTTCAAACCCTGAAAAAAAACGAATCACTGAGTAACTGCTGCTAAAGCCCCTCGTTTCACAATCCATCCACATCCATTGTGTCAGGGAGACTTAAACCCATTCCCCCCACGCTTAGCTGGTGGGCCGGGCGTCTCATTTGTCAGAACAGGGGCCCACGGCCCCAGTGTGAGGGAGATGCTGCCTCCCACTGAGGTTCCGTCAGTGGTGAGTGGGAGGTAAAGAGAGAGGAGAGCCCAGCAAACTTCGAAGAGAGGAGGGAGACACCGGGCCACTGTGTTTATTAATGAGGGAGAGAAGGAGTGTGTGCGAGAGCGAGCGCATGAGGGAGGATGAAAATGAGATGTTCCTAAGACCATGGCGTGGGTAGGAATCCTTTTACGTAGATTCCGGGGAAACCTCTCTCGGGGGGGAATGTCTGCTACACCAACGCGCCTATGAGAGGGGGATGAGACGGAAGAGAGAAAATCAGAGTACGCCATTCTGTCAGCAGCAATATACCCCAGCTATAAACCCTACCAAACCCACTCACAATGTGAGTTGAGAGAAGCCAGAGAAATCTAGCAATTAGCTAATATTATTGGAAGCCTGTATAAAAGACCCTTGCAGCCCACGCAATGCCTCCACACAACAGGGCTGGAGAGCGTTCTCTTCTCTCTCTCCCGTATTTCTATCCTCACTGATTTCACTTCTCTTTTGCCTTGCAAAAAGTACAGCCTTGATGCAAACTATTGAAGAGCGATATGAATCTGCACTTATGTAGTTGCTTAGATTAGAGCCCAGAGGAAGAGTTCGTTTTTCAAGCGTAGTAGACGCCCTGACAACTTTCACATTGGTTGCAGTGGTCTGAGGGGTATCCTACGAAGGAAGCTGGATCTACTCAGTGTTTTCTAAAGCTAACCAGCTTCAATTAGCTTCAGATTCCAGCTCAGGCTTCATCTGTACTACTACGGTATGAAGCCTGCCGCTAACTCTAGCAGGCTTGTAACTGCGTGAATATGTCACACATGGCTAGTCGAACACCGAACTCTTCAATGCTGTAACATCAATCAATGGACAAATCAGTGGCACATTTTCGTTTGTGCCAAAATCAAAACGAAAGAAGGCCCAGGACGATACCAGTATAGTAAATATTTTTTTCCTTGCCAAAAATTAAAACGCAAAGCAGATCAAAGTCTTTGGTCCTTTATAAACCTGCTGTATGTGAAATAGTGTGTGCTGTAGCTTGGAAAATCAATACATGTGACTCTGAATGACATCATGATGTTTTTTTCCAACATATTAGGGCTGTTTTCCTAAAGAAGGTAAATCCGCTTTGTGCTTTGTTTCCTTGCCACGACACTAACGAGTATCATGATACTGGTATAGTCCAGGCCCTAATGTTGAGACTTAATTCTCTATGAGTGTGACAATATTGTGGAGATTCTACTTACTTTATGTGCTTTATGTGTGTGCAACTTTTAAGTAGAAAATTAACAAAAAGAGAAAGTAAATTACTAGTGATTGGTGTCTGCATGTCATTGATTTGCATGGGGTGATTAGCATTTAGCAAGAAACCTGATGTATTGTGTTTAGTATAGACACCATTCCACTCTCCTAGGGTGAAATCTAGTGAACAGGCCTACCAGGGAGAAGAAAGAGGCAATGACATTAGTTGTGGCACTCTACTGAGAATCTACACAGCTCGAACTCTCTTTAGTCTTAGGCTTACATCTTAAACATGCTACATTTGTTTATTTTTAAGTTTAGTTTACACTTCTAGAGTTGAGGTTGCTTAAGTTCACATTCCAAACCAAACACAAGCATCTTTCGCCGGTGGTACTTTGTGTGTGTTCTTTTTTCATGTCCTGTAGATATTTTCATCACTGCTCCCCTGCTGAAAGCAATCAATCAGCATCTTGTCTTAGGCCTTAGTGACGCAGGTAGAGGAGCTGAGCAGGTCAGCACTGGGGAATATTTCAGACTTGATTTGTGGAGAGGCAGCACGTCATGTTGGACACACATATATACACACACACACACCCACTTAGCACTCAACGGTGAGGACACCTGGCACTTTTACCTCAAAATGGGGCGTTGGGAGGGGAATGGCATCTGCAGATGTGTGTTTTCAAGTGCTGCTGAAAATAGTGCATTTTTGTGTAATGTGTTCAGGTTACAGTCATGAAAAAGGAAAACATAGGACACGAACTTTACACAGTACATCCGTACTGTACATCAGTGTTATCCGTCAGAGGAAGCGCTTAAAGGATTACCAAACCAACAGAGGAGTATGTGTAGGCAAACCCTTATCTGCTCTACTTCAAACCCAGATAAACAGGTGACAGACGTTCATATGAAGAAGACTGCAGCAGCTCAAAGCTCTGTTCCTTTATTAAGGTCCTGCTCCAGGGCACCAATACTACCACCAATACTTACTCCCAGGATGGGCCTACAGTACACAGACAGGGGAAGGGCTTTCTTTATCACATTTGTGGACAACTGGGGACATTTTCTGTAGCAAATTGAGTAGCAAAAATAGATGCAGGCTGAGCACTTGTGGAGAACCTTGACAGAAATTGGAACAGGGTGTTATTTTTGAAAGACGTAAGTTTCGCTGTTTAATGGCCAATCTTCACACTTCCTGAAGACCCTAATGGAACTTAAATGGAAGCAGTTCCCAAAACCCCTTTTAATGTGATACGTGACATGGAAGTTGTAGTGACTACAGACAGTCAGAGCCTCAGTGTTAACATCTCATCTGAAAAATGGTGCTCTTTGCAGGACAGTAACCCCAGTCACCACCCTGGGGCATTGGGGTCTACCTTGTCCAGAGGGAAGAGTGTCCCTACTGGCCATAGTTTGACACATGCACGTGAAGAAGAGTGGTTGTAACAATAACCAGTTCATCATTAATTTTTTTTAACAAGGTTGCCTTGCCTGGAGCCCTGTTACCTCACTCAGCAGGGCAGGGCATCGTCCAGCATTACTTAAGGTCATTCAATCCACCATATGCCCCAATGTGGCCTTCTCTTCAATCATTTAACATGTTGTAGGTGGACCAGGGGAGATGGCATTTAAAAAAACAACAACCTTTTATTCAGTTATAAGTTAAGAATGATGTCAATGTTGTGGGTTGCATAACTACATATAGATCAGTTCTCTAAAGCAATTATAAGCCTATACTTGGACCACACACACACACACACACACTACTGAAACTGATCCTGTTTAATAATATAACACCTTACATAAGGAATGTATATATCCAACCATGTGTCTAAGCCACATAAAGAAGTTAATAATTTAAAAAACGTCAACTGTTTTGCATATTCTTAAATCCTTCTGTGGCTCACAGAAACAGAGCATCGGCACCTCCTCAGTGTGTAGGGGAAGGTGAGTTCAACCGCATAGCTGAGGGTGTGTAGAAAAAAAATACCAGGAACTTAAATATAGTAACTGAAGATGGTTACTAATGATGAGACACTGGCCAAGTGGGCAATTTCCTTATCTCTTGCAATTATCAATTAATAAAATCCATAGATTAAAATCCCTTACTAAGAAAGCTCCATCATAATCTTTTGTAGTTCAACACATCTTAGCCATAACTACTATGAGAACAGTTTGTTAGGGTCTTTGTCTCTTCATTACTTAATCCTCCTCCTCTCCTTGCCTGCCTGCCTTATTGCTGAAGACAATGTAAGATTTGTGGAGGAGGCTAGAAGAATTGACACGACACCATCTGTACCAATCCAAGTTTATGATTAAACTTTACGATGCATTTAAACAAGTCAACTACCTGGATGAAATTATATGTATCTCCACACACAGTATAGTTTACCATGGTAACCAAATTTAATTGAATAGGGGGATAACAAAGGTTTGTAAATTTAGATGTTGTGTCCATGAAACAATGTATGGATAATATGATATCCCTTCAGTTTTCCTACACTTAATTACATTTTATAGCCAATGTAACTTTTTAGGGGTCTTCAGTCTCTGAAGGGAGTGAAATACATCAAGAGTCCTGATTGATGAAAACGGTCTCAAACCAATGAGTTGCAGAAGCTATAAATTCTCAGCATATTGACATAAGGTCTTACTGTATACTGCATTGGTACACAGTAGAGCATGGTTTCTCTGTCTGGGGGCACTGCTCTGTTGAGATGGGACCGGGAGGGGGTGGACGAGTCTGTGAAGCATGTGGGTGTGGAGAATGCCTTGCTATAGATTTTACAGCATATTAATGACTGCAGCGAAGAATGAAACATTTCTAGAGCATGATAAGGAAAAGCCCTGGCCTGACAGCGCGGGCGAGATGCTCCACTCAACCCTTGGTCTCTCAAGCGTCAGTGGGTGTATAAACACAAGGACCCCAAGGCCTGCTTGCTAAGCCGTTAGTGGGAGAGACCTTATCGAGATGGCCACTGCTATTATATCTTTATTGCAGCAATGGGGGTCTTTTATTTCATTTCAACAAGACTATTGAGAGGAGACTAGAGGAGGTTAGATGAGGAGGAATCGCAATTGTCTGCGGTGCTGAGATGTGGAAGATGTTATAAGTCAGGTTGGTGTGGTGTCTAAGACCCCATCTCTGTCCCTTTCTGTCTGCCAGTATTGGGTGGCCCTGTTGGCCCCTCAGGCTGATTTATGGTTGCCCCTCTAGCTCACACCAGCCATCATCTCTGTGCTCACTGAAAAGGTCACATGAAAAATGCATGACCGTGATGGGAAGATCCCACCACCTGTGTGTGCGGCAGGGGGCTGTGTCTTGTACAGGGCTATGTGTTGAGGCAGGAGGCTGTGTCTTGTACAAGGCTGTGTGTTGAGGCAGGAGGCTGTGTCTTGTACAGGGCTGTGTGTTGAGGCAGGAGGCTGTGTCTTGTACAGGGCTGTGTGTTGAGGCAGGAGGCTGTGTCTTGTACAGGGCTGTGTGTTGAGGCAGGAGGCTGTGTCTTGTACAGGGCTGTGTGTTGAGGCAGGAGGCTGTGTCTTGTACAAGGCTGTGTGTTGAGGCAGGAGGCTGTGTCTTGTACAGGGCTGTGTGTTGAGGCAGGAGGCTGTGTCTTGTACAGGGCTGTGTGTTGAGGCAGGAGGCTGTGTCTTGTACAGGGCTATGTGTTGAGGCAGGAGGCTGTGTCTTGTACAGGGCTATGTGTTGAGGCAGGAGGCTGTGTCTTGCACATGGCTGTGTGTTGAGGCAGGAGGCTGTGTCTTGTACAGGGCTGTGTGTTGAGGCAGGAGGCTGTGTCTTGTACAGGGCTGTGTGTTGAGGCAGGAGGCTGTGTCTTGTACAGTGCTGTGTGTTGAGGCAGGAGGCTGTATCTTGTACAGGACTGTCTGTGTGTTGGGGCAGGAGGCTGTGTCTTGTACAGGGCTGTGTGTCGAGGCAGGAGGCTATGTCTTGTACAAAGCTGTGTGTTGTACAGGAAGGATTTGCATGGGGATGGGGTCCAGAGGAGACGGGTGTTGAACAGCAAGGAAAAGGTGACTTTTTCTGTCGACCACTTTTGCTTAAAAGGTTTTTATAGTGTTTTTTATTTTTCTCATAAGCATTCATAACAAACAGGAAGTGTTAACAGGAGTTCTTGTACAAATTCTTGTACAGTATTTCTGACCTGTGTTGAATGTGTTTACATAATCTGTACCCATTTCTCCATGTCTCTTTCCTGACATTTAATTATCTGATTAAAGGTTTTCTCCCTCCCTCCCTCCCTCCCTCCCCCAGTGGCCGGGTGCACCCGTTGCTTGGGCGTTTCAGTGAGCTGGGAGCCCTGCTGTCTAGACTGAGGTTGCAGCCAGGTAGTGTGGATGCTGTTCTTCTGGATGCTGGCTGCTCCTCCATGCAGATGGACTGTCCCGAGAGAGGCTTCTCCCTCAGTAAGGATGGCCCTCTGGACATGAGGATGGATGCAGATAGGTGGGACCACACATTATCACCCTACCACAGTTGCACAAAGCATTATTGTCATTTTATGTCAATCACTATGTATTATAGGGTAGCATCAGGGAATAGTAATGATATAGGCCTATGTGTCTGGAGGATACATTGAACTACCTTCAGCCCAGGTTACTCTAACATAGTATGTGTTCCTCAACACACATACGGCGTCTCCTTCCTACTGCATGCTGGGAAATGTTATAATCTGTGGTGGCAATTTTATTTCCCTGCTTCTGTCATGAGAGGAAAGTCAATTGGGTCAACAATTTATTCCCATAGGTGTGTATATATATATAATGAGAATTATTGATATATATATATATATATATATATATGTGGCAAAAAGGTTTGCTGTGTCTGTCAGCGTAGTGTCCAGAGCATGGAGGCGCTACCAGGAGACAGGCCAGTACATCAGGAGACATGGAGGAGGCCGTAGGAGGGCAACAACCCAGCAGCAGGACCGCTACCTCCGCCTTTGTGCAAGGAGGTGCACTGCCAGCGCCCTGCAAAATGACCTCCAGCAGGCCACAAATGTGCATGTGTCTGCTCAAACGGTCAGAAACAGACTCCATGAGGGTGGTATGAGGGCCCGACGTCCACAGGTGGGGGTTGTGCTTACAGCCCAACACCGTGCAGGACGTTTGGCATTTGCCAGAGAACACCAAGATTGGTGCCACTGGCGCCCTGTGCTCTTCACAGATGAAAGCAGGTTCACACTGAGCACATGAGCACATGTGACAGACGTGACAGAGTCTGGAGACGCTGTGGAGAACATTCTGCTGCCTGCAACATCCTCCAGCATGACCGGTTTGGCGATGGGTCAGTCATGGTGTGGGGTGGCATTTCTTTGTGGGGCCGCACAGCCCTCCATGTGCTCGCCAGAGGTAGCCTGACTGCCATTAGGTACCAAGATGAGATCCTCAGACCCCTTGTGAGACCATATGCTGACACATGCACATTTGTAGCCTGCTGGAGGTCATTTTGCAGGGCTCTGGCAGTGCACCTCCTTGCACAAAGGCGGAGGTAGCGGTCCTGCTGCTGGGTTGTTGCCCTCCTACGGCCTCCTCCACGTCTCCTGATGTACTGGCCTGTCTCCTGGTAGCGCCTCCATGCTCTGGACACTACGCTGACAGACACAGCAAACCTTTTTGCCACAGCTTGCATTGATGTGCCATCCTGGATGAACTGCACTACCTGAGCCACTTGTGTGGGTTGTAGACTCCGTCTCATGCTACCACTAGAGTGAGAGCACCGCCAGCATTCAAAGTGACCAAAACATCAGCCAGGAAGCATAGGAACTGAGAAGTGGTCTGTGGTCACCACCTGCAGAATCACTCCTTTTTTGGGGGTGTCTTGCTAATTGCCTATAATTTCCACCTTTTGTCTATTCCATTTGCACAACAGCATGTGAAATGTATTGTCAATCAGTGTTGCTTCCTAAGTGGACAGTTTGATTTCACAGAAGTGTGATTGACTTGGAGTTACATTGTGTTGTTTAAGTGTTCCCTTCATTTTTTTGAGCAGTGTATATATATATATAGATATGCACATTGAGCACTCATAAGGCCTGGAATGTGTAGTCTATCAATCTATCCTTGCCTTTGAGGACTTTGACAGTGATTTGACATGAGCTTTTCAAATTGACAGGTATTATGTTTCTGTGGAAAGGAATGGCAATTGTTATTGTATAATCAGTAGGATTCCTCTGCATCATCCAACCCTTACAGCAGCAAAATGAAAATTAGCGATACATATCACAGTAGCAAAGCAGAGTGGGTCATGAACTAATATATCATGTTAGTGTTCGATGAAGGAATGAGTCACTCTTGCTGTTGTAGATGGACAACATATAAGGGCTTGCATTTGTTCTTTATCTTTACCTCCCATTTACACTTTAAAAACCCATCTCGATCAATTATGTGTTTTATTTTTGCCACATTTGAGGAACCTCGTAGGCAATGTATTTTAAACACCGTTTGAAGCTACATATTTTTGTCTCTTATGACAACATAAACAGACATGGAGCAAAATATATTTTGTTTTTAGGTTATGATAAGGTATGACAATTGTACTAAACTCATTAAGGCATTTTATTGTAATCATTACAAAATATATATATTTCTATTATATTACCCTCGTTCTGTTATCCTAGTTGAAATGACCAATGAATCCATTTAAATAATTGTTCATATGGCAGATCTCAAGTTTATAGGTAATAGTCTACTCTGTCTATTTCAAGATCTACTGCACAGGTGATGTTTGTATGCCTGCCCCTTTTCTTTGCATTCAAATCTGTTGAGGCGTATGTGGAATTTTAATATGCAGAGGTCAGCATTGATTTTTCCTCTGACATAACCTTTTGCATTTGTTTTCCAGCACCAACTAAAACGACACATGATATGTATGATCATTGGCACATTATTCATCTAAAGCGTTAAATGTCTTGCCCTCCCAACACTTTGTTGTAGTTATTATTGTTGTAGTTATGTATTTTTATCCACACTAATTATGTTTCTCTAAAGAGATGTACCGAGAACCTGTCAATGAGTAAATGGAGACAAATGAACTGGCAAATATAGAAATATGGCTCTGCTGCTGGCTACATCGCTCTTGTTAGCCACAGAGGTTTTCAGCTGTGTCTGAGATATGTCAGGCTTCGCCGCTGTCAGCAAGGACGTGACGTCAAGCAGCCTAATTGGGCTCTTCTTTGTGCGTAGGTACCCCGACATGCCCTGCGCCGCTGACGGTGTGAACGCCTTAGATCAACAGGCTCTTGCGTCCATCCTCACTGCCTATGGGGAGGAGAGGCACGCCAGGAAAATAGCCTCGGCCATGGTGGAGGCACGCAGTGTCTACCCCATCACCCGGACACAGCAGCTGGCCAGCGTGGTGGCAGGTACCCTCATTACTTCCCTACATTGTTTTAGAGGCTCAGGGCAGAAACGGTAGGGAAATATTAAGTCCCTGTCTCCCTGTGGGACCTATTTGTCTGGGGAAAAATCACGATGGCTCTAATCTCAAGCATCATCCTCTCCTGTCTGTATTTTGGATGCCTCTCACACCAATTTCCTGATGAGATTACTATTAATAAGGAGGAGAGAGATGCGTCTGGCGTAGGGTGCGGCTGCCGCTCTGACAAGAGAGAGTGACAACTTCTCTTTTTCACACGAGCCCCCGTTCTCTCTTCCCTCCCGTCTTCCTCCTCCCCTTTGTTGCTTTTGATTTCGTTTCCCACCCTACCTCATTTTATGCCCAAGCCCATCTCGTTCACACACATGCACACACACTCATGCACAGATTGAGGATGGATCATCATTTTTAATGCATCTTTGTAAATGTTTTTTTTGCCTCCCTCTGAGAGCTAGAAAGAGAGGTCTTCTCAATGGCTGTTACGGAGCTAGGCGCTACGTGCGTCACACAGGGAGAACAGGTGTGAGGGAGAACAGTTGTTTGATCTCTTGAAGAGCAGAGCGAGTCACCAGCAATCTTTATTCCAATCAATCCAAGAGGTCCTGACTCATGTGGGTCCCAGGGGGTCAGCTAGGCTGCTGGTGACACCGTTGCCTAGGGAAGAATGCCATGTGGGTGGAGGGGAGGGAAGGTTGTATTTGTGTAAGGGGGCACACTTTGTAGCGCAATGGTTGGGGGGTGTTCAGGACCGAAATGATAGTGTGCTGTAGGTTTATTGGACGGGTCTTTCTTTTTCTCTCTCCATCTCTCTACCTTTTTGCAGGCACACTTAGTTCAGGATGCAGATCTCTTAAGCCCCATAGACTACAGTGGCAGGAAGGGTTCCAGACTGTTTGGCCATGTTGGGGTGCAGAGCTTATTTTGAGCCAGGGCTCAACACTGTGTTTGCTACCGATAGCCCTGCAGCTCTTCTATAAGGAGCAGTAGTCCTGCCACCCTTCTATGAGGAGTAGTAGCCCTGGAGCGCTTCTATGAGGAATAGAAGCCCTGCAGCTCTTCCATAAGGAGTAGTAGCCCAGCAGCTCTTCTTTAAGGAGTAGTAGCCCCGCAGCTCTTCTATAAGGAGTAGTAGCCCCGCAGCTCTTCTATAAGGAGTAGTAGCCCCGCAGCTCTTCTATTAGGAGTAGTAGCCCTGCCGCCCTTCTATGAGGAGTAGTAGCCCTGCAGCGCTTCTATGAGGAGTAGTAGCCCTGCAGCGCTTCTATAAGGAATGTAGCCCCACAGCTCTTCTATAAGGAGTAGTAGCCCTGCCACCCTTCTATGAGGAGTAGAAGCCCTGCAGCGCTTCTATGAGGAGTTGTAGCCCTGCAGCTCTTCTATAAGGAGTTGTAGCCCTGCAGCACTTCTATAAGGAGTAGTAGCCCTGCAGCTCTTCTATAAGGAGTAGTAGCCCTGCAGCTATTCTATAAGGAGTAGTAGCCCTGCAGCTATTCTATAAGGAGTAGTAGCCCTGCAGCTCTTCTATAAGGAGTTGTAGCCCTGCAGCTCTTCTATAAGGAGTAGTAGCCCTGCAGCTCTTCTATAAGGAGTTGTAGCCCTGCAGCTCTTCTATAAGGAGTAGTAGCCCTGCAGCTCTTCTATAAGGAGTTGTAGCCCTGCAGCTCTTCTATAAGGAGTTGTAGCCCTGCAGCACTTCTATAAGGAGTAGTAGCCCTGCGGCTCTTCTATAAGGAGTAGTAACCCTGCAGCTCTTCTATAAGGAGTTGTAGCCCTGCAGCTCTTCTATAAGGAGTAGTAGCCCTGCATCGCTTCTATAAGGAGTAGTAGCCCTGCAGCTCTTCTATAAGGAGTAGTAGCCCTGCAGCTCTTCTATAAGGAGTAGTAGCCCTGCAGCTCTTCTATAAGGAGTAGTAGCCCTGCAGCTCTTCTATAAGGAGTTGTAGCCCTGCAGCTCTTCTGTAAGGAGTAGTAGCCCTGCAGCTCTTCTATAAGGAGTAGTAGCCCTGCATCGCTTCTATAAGGAGTAGTAGCCCTGCAGCTCTTCTATAAGGAGTAGTAGCCCTGCAGCTTTTCTATAAGGAGTTGTAGCCCTGCAGCACTTCTATGAGGAGTAGTAGCCCTGCAGCTCTTCTATAAGGAGTAGTAGCCCTGCAGCTCTTCTATAAGGAGTTGTAGCCCTGCAGCTCTTCTATAAGGAGTTGTAGCCCTGCAGCTCTTCTGTAAGGAGTAGTAGCCCTGCAGCTATTCTGTAAGGAGTAGTAGCCCTGCAGCTCTTCTATAAGGAGTAGTAGCCCTGCATTGCTTCTATAAGGAGTAGTAGCCCTGCAGCTCTTCTATAAGGAGTAGTACCCCTACAGCTCTTCTATAAGGAGTTGTAGCCCTGCAGCTCTTCTATAAGGAGTAGTAGCCCTGCAGCTCTTCTATAAGGAGTAGTAGCCCTGCAGCTCTTCTATAAGGAGTAGTAGCCCTGCAGCTCTTCTATAAGGAGTAGTAGCCCTGCAGCTCTTCTATAAGGAGTAGTAGCCCTGCAGCTCTTCTATAAGGAGTAGTAGCCCTGCATCGCTTCTATAAGGAGTAGTAGCCCTGCAGCTCTTCTTTAAGGAGTAGTAGCCCTGCAGCTCTTCTTTAAGGAGTAGTAGCCCTGCAGCTCTTCTGTAAGGAGTAGTAGCTCTGCCTCCTTAATTTCCTTTCCATCCCCTGTATTATGGAAATGTAGAGACATACTAAATAAAATAGTTCCTGCCTCAATAGAGCCATTCAGTTGAATTTACTGAATGTAATTCTGAAATGTTTTTGAATTTGATTAATCTGCTTATAAACCTCTTTAGCAGAGCTAGCTAAAGGACATGGATCTGAATTCACGAGGAGAAAAACACCACAGAAATAGACAAACCAGTCAAATAAATATGACTTAACCAACCCATAGTTTATATAAATTGATATGAATACAACAATAAATGTTCGGCTTGTGATGAACAAAAGCAACAATCCACTAACAGATCAAATATTAAACTATTATAATTAATTTTGTGTGTTTAGCTTACATACATTTGCATAACACAATCATGCAGTTTTGCTTCAGTTGTGGCTCCAGTATATTAATTCTAAGCCGATTGTCGCCCTCCCCCTTCCCTGCTAGAGTCAACAGTAATGCCTAATGAGCCCTCTCTACCCCCTCTCGCTTGCACCCCAGCATCTATTTTGTTACAAATTAAGCAGTGGTGGTTGGGTTGTTGAAGGTGTTGAGACACCATAATGACAGGTGCCTTGGGAGCCTTTTGCTCCCCCCACTCACTTCCTCCCTCCATACATCCCCTTGTCTCTCTCTTCCTTCCTTTGTGAAAACCCACACAGCTGTGGCTGACTGAGGCCCCTAAAATGTTTTCCCTCATTTAAGTATACATATATTTTTTAAGAACTCCTGACGTACTATTATGGAGAGCAATTCATTTAGCCCAAATAGCACGCGTCAGCAACACGTTTACTTGTCAAATAAGAACGTAAAATCCAGGAATTCAGCTAAAATTGTGTTTAATTCGTGCCATTTAAAAATATATATATGTCATCATGTCTCATTGTAATCAAGGTATGAAATTATTGTTATTTTCAAATACAATCTCATTTTAGGCTAAGATGTGGTCAATTTGCAGTGTAAAAATTATTATAATTATGTTCTGGCCCCCTGACCATCTGCTCCGACAAAAATAGGGCTGCGGATGAATCTAGTTGCCTACCCCTGCCATATAGGCTCTGTTATTCAGTGGGTCAGAATGGTGCATCCAACCACTAAACATCGAGAGTGCATGGGTCCCACTGGCTTCCTCTTGGGAAATGCATCTCAAATGGATTCAAGTTGTTGAGAGTTAACGCAGCAGAGTGAACAGGCACATCCTTGATATGGTGATGGACACAGCTAGTGAGGATAACATGATTGACTGTTGTAGGAGTGTGTGGCCTTTCAACCCAACATTCACTCACGTGACGGATGTGGTTAGTAGTGGTTGTTTGCCTCGCAATAAATGCATTGTGTCAGTGTGAAGTTTGCCCAGCTAAATGGACACCCTAGTTTTCTTCAATTACAAATGAACAGCCCTTAGAATTGCAACGCTGTGTTGATTTCTAAATCACACTTTCCAGTGTTAAACAACCTCAAAAGAATAACATTCTAATGTGAATTCTAAGTCAAGTTGAGATAATGTTTTCTATCCTCGTCATGCTGTCTGCAACTTGGTGACATTTGGCGGTGGTGTTTCACTAACCACAGACCGTGAATGAGGCGGTGGTTTCAGCTCACAGAAACAAATAATCACCACGGCACAAGCCCAAGCTCCATGGAGAGTTCACGAGCAGTCCGTTGCACTCATGCCTCAAGCGCTGACAATATTAATGATGTAATACATCCTCAAGTGCCTCACTGCTTTATAGAACACAGGATTTATGAAGTAATAATCAAGCATCACTCTGAAATACTCTTGTGCATAAACATGCATCGTATGGCTGCCTAGGAATGGTTTTTCCAGGACTCCAACTGAAGCCATGTAATTTGGATCCCTTATCTTTAGTGGTGTGTTGTTCCACAGTGCAGTATCGTTTTATTGAGAAGTAATTGCTGTAATATGATTGTGAAGTGAATGCCTTTCCCTGACCCCCTTTATAGAAACGAGATGGAAAAGAACATATACAGCTCAGCGATACCCTTTCATTTCATAGCAAGACAGAGTCCATCATGTTAACCTTCGGACCAGACAATCACCAGGGGTTACATCACCTGGAGAAGAAATGTATTTAAACAAGGGGATTCTTATGTTTCTTAGACTAAATTCTTAGTTAATAATTACGCTTTTTTGGCATTCTTCCAGATTTTATGTCAGGGTTGTAGCGAAAAAACATTAGACAAAAGTATTTTTAGAATATTATTTATCCATTAGCGATGAAGACAAAGTGATCGGTCTTATAAAATGGTAATAACCACTACATCCCAGAGGGGTTTCAGAACTCCGCTGCCTCCAACAGGTCTGGAGGATTTGGTGTCTGTTTGGCAATGCTATTTGTTCAGCCTGTTCAGTTGATCAGTGAGATTGTTTGGATGTAGCTAGATTTGTGTTAGATTTCCCAGTCTGCTGCTTTGTGGCATCTTTGCTTATTTTTTTCTTGTGCACTCTAGCTGTGGGACCCTTGAAAGATGAATTAGAGAGAGAGAGCACAACTTGGTGAGGCTGGGCCACGGCCGCAGCGCAGGTTTTCTATTGATTGCTGGGTGACTCACAGTCAGTGCTGTTGAACGCAGGAGGAGGGAAATGCCACACTGCTCTCTCTCCCTTGCCCCCCTTCTCTCTCTCTCTCTTTCTCTCTCTCTCTCCCTGTTTCTTTCTCTCTCCCTCTTGCTCTCTCTCTCTCTTTTTCTCTCGCTCTCCCTCTTTCTCTCCTCTCTCTCTCTCCTGCCCTCCCACTCTTCTCCTCTCACGTACACACATGGGCTGGGTCCTACGTCAATGCTGGCATTACTCTGGATAGGGGACACCAAAGCTCCAGATAGGAAACAGAGCAGCGCTTCAGCAGCCAGGAAGGCACTGCAGTCTGGACCCCTTCCCTGTCAATCAGTGCCAGGGAGCAGGGAGAAGTGGTCGTGCTCTTCACCCAGCACAGATTGTTTTGTGGCACTTCAAACAGTACCAAATGCAAACATGACCATCTGAGCTTACTTGAACACAGTCTGTCTGAACACGGTGTCATCAAATAGCACAAGCAAAGGCAACCATTATAGGGTATTTGCTAGCAATGGGGGGATGAAGAGAGAGCAATCTGAAAGAGAACCACAACTTTATTTTCAAGTATTATCACAAGCACCTGTTTATTTACAGGTTTTACTTACTGTCATTGTCAATCACATATTAAAGCTGCAGCCTGAACAGGATATGGGAAAATGTGGCTATGATTGGGGCTTATTCAGACTGGGAGTTAGGTTAAAAACTAAGAGTCATTAGAGAGCTGTGAGACTTCTGTTCTGGTCTGTTGCTGAAAACCATGTGTCTCCTGGATAGAATGTGAAACATTTCAGGTATGCTGCTCTCCAGATGAATAACATGCTTCCTGCGCTATATAAATGCTTCATGTCATTTGTTTAATTTATTTAAATAAAAGCATTTCTTTGTCTCTAGGATCTTTTGCAGCCAGCGCTCTCTATGCCCGCAAAGATCGGCTTCAGCGGCCCTCACACGTTGCCACCAAGACATTTCAGGCGCTGCGTATGTTTGTCAATGATGAGCTGAATGAACTGCATGCTGGACTCTGCACTGCTCAGACAATGCTTAAACCTGGCGGCCGCCTCTGTGTGCTGACCTTCCATTCACCAGAGGACCGCTTGGTAAAGCGTTTTCTCCATGGAGAGGATGTAGGTGCCCCACCCTGTCGGAGTCTCCATCAGAGAGTCCAGCGATGGGAGGACGAGGAGGAAGAAGAGAATGATGGGGAAAAGACAGTGGTCACTGATTTGACCTACAGAGAGGGGTGCTGATTCCACAGGCAGAAGACATACTGGAGAACCCATGGGGACGCTCAGCCAAACTCAGGGCAGCATTCAAACAATAACCCTCTGGAACTTGGCCTCAACCTGCACCAATTAAATCCTCCTTGTTTTTAACTAGACTACAGAACCACAGGCTGGTCTTCGTCAGACATGACCATACTGATCATATCCAGGAACAGTCTCACTGATGTCGGTCGGGTGACATACAGAACAAATGCCTTGTTAATGGTGGAACTCTGAGGCTGACTGGTATTTAACTGCCATGCACTAATAGTCAACAATCCATGTAGGCATGTGCTCCTTAGTTAATAGTATACTCCGTGTTACTACTGAGTATTTATTTAATTTAGTTCAAGTGACTTGTGTACACTACTTGAAGTATAGGAAACACAATTGTGTTGAAGCCTAAGTTGAAGATATCAAAGGTTAAGACAAGGATTCTAATATCCCATAACTCTTTGCATAAATGAGAAAGAATTAGAAAAACAAAGGGGACAGCTATGCTAGTTAGCAACGGCGCTGGTCCCATGAATCTGTTGATTTTTCGAAAGATTCTAATCTGGGTATCTTCAACCTAGGCTGAAGTGACAGATACACGGAAGACAAAACGTCTCTCTCTCTCACTCTCACTCACTCACTCACTCACTCACTCACTCACTCACTCACTCACTCACTCACTCACTCACTCACTCACTCAATTTGTACTGCATTACTTTATGGCTGAGCTGACACAGTTGCATACAGTTGCATACAGTAACAGTTCTGCCTTGAATTCTGAGTTTCCTCAGTTCTCCCCGTTGGCTGAACCCATAATGTCTTTGCTCTCTTGACTAATGAATTAATCAGAACAATGTTGCCTCCAACCGATTGATGAGTATCCAGATCAACGGATGTAGGCACTAAACTCCCTCACTGATGTCTGTATACTCCAGCAATGAGATAACAACTTCCTAGGTAGTTTTGGCCAAATGTGTACTGCACTGCACTGCATGAATCAATAATGTCTTTAAATACCAAGTGACTCAAGTGTCACAAGTGGTGGTGAATGAGAGGATGACTGTTTCATTCATGAGCCTTCTCCTCCAACTGTTAACAGATGAGGTGTTTTGATCTGTACTATTGGACTTTGTCTATTTGTAATTGCTCCATCAAGAGCATCAACACTTTTCTTCCCCTCTGCCTCGTTCTGTACACTCTAAATATATACTTCTTGTTACCTTGGAAACTAAACAGCACAAGTAACATTTAACTGTGTCTAAATGTGTTTGCTGTTTTAAAATATCTGCGAAACGATGCCGTATGTATAATTTTTACGCCCCTCCCTTTGAGGTCAGTCGACGTCACACAGTCGTCATGGTTATTTGAATTCAATTTGAAATAGGAATGGTAATCCTGTTTGATCTGTTCTTTAATGAATGGTCCAAGGGTTCTAAGCCCCTTACTCTGTAGACCCCCATTCCTCCCCTCTAATCAGGAATGATTCAGACGTGGAACACCTGGTGTATGGAATCTGAATTCAAAACTCAAAATGTGACTCTTTCCCTTTGATGACCACAATATAACTGTGACTCATAATCGTGCAACTGGTGACAATTCCAACCATAAATTCTTCTGTAGATATCCGCCAGCACCTGTACACATCATCTGCCTTTTCCTTCCTGTACACCCTATCTGCCACCTGACCAAATTAAAGCGTTCTTCAGTTCTCCAAAGTTTGTCTAACTTTAACCAATTTAACAAACTTAGCTTTGTTTCTCCTGATTTCTCATAACCTGTGTCACCTTTTGTCTTTTACTAGTAAGGAATGACCCCTCCTAAACATGTTGCAAATTCCACATTCTTCTTTACACTCAAATCTTTCAACAAGTCTTTTGTATTACCTACAGTGGCTTGTGAAAGTATTCACCCCCCTTGACATTTTTCCTATTTTGTTGCCTTACAACCTGGAATTAAAATGTTTTTTTGGGGGGGTTGTATCATTTGATTTACACAACATGCCTACCGCTTTGAAGATGCAAAATATGTTTTTTTGGGTATGAAACAAAGAAGAAATAAGACAAAAAACTGAACTTGAGCGTGCATAACTTTTCACCCCCCCAAAGTCAATACTTTGTAGAGCCACTTTTTGCAGCAATTACAGCTGCAAGTCTCTTGGGGTATGTCTCTATAAGCTTGGCACATCTAACCACTGGGATTTTGCCCATTCTTCAAGGCAAAACTGCACCAGCTCCTTCAAGTTGAATGGGTTCTGCTGGTGTACAGCAATCTTTAAGTCATACCACAGATACTCAATTGGATTGAGGTCTGGGCTTTGACTATGCCATTTGAAGACATTTAAATGTTTCCCTTTAAACCACTCGTGTTGCCTTAGGGTCATTGTCCTGCTGGAAGGTGAACCTCCGTCCCAGTCTCAAATCTCTGGAAGACTGAAGCAGGTTTCCCTTAAGAATTTCCCTGTATTTAGCGCCATACATGATTGCTTAAATTCTGACCAGTTTCCCAGTCCCTGCGGATGAAAAACATCCCCACAGCATGATGCTGCCACCACCATGCTTCACTGTCAGGATGGTGTTCTCGAGGTGATGAGAGGTGTTGGGTTTGCGCCAGACATAGCGTTTTCCTTGATGGCCAAAAAGCTCAATTTTAGTCTCATCTGACCAGAGTACCTTCTTCCATATGTTTGGGGAGTCTCCCACAAGCCTTTTTGCGAACACCAAAAGTGTTTGCTTATTTTCTTCTTTAATCAATGGATTTTTTTCTGGCCACTCTTCCATAAAGCCCAGCTCTGTGGAGTGTAGGGCTTAAAGTGATCCTATGAACAGATACTCCAATCTCCACTGTGGAGCTTTGCAGCTCCTTCAGGGTTATCTTTGGTCTCTTTGTTGCCTCTCTGATTAATGCCCTCCTTGCCTGTTCCATGAGTTTTGGTGGGCAGCACTCTCTTGGTAGGTTTGTTGTGGTGCCATATTCTTTAATTTTTTAAATAATGGATTTAATGGTACTCTGTGGGATGTTCAAAGTTTTGAATATTTTTTTATAACCCAACCCTGATCTGTACTTCTGCACAACTTTGTCCCTGGCCTGTTTGGATATGCTTGGTGGTGCCCCTTGCTTAGTGGTGTTGCAGATTCTGGAGCCTTTCAGAACAGGTGTATATATACTGAGATCATGTGACAGATCATGTGACACTTAGATTGCACACAGGTGGACTTTATTTAACTAATTGTGTGACTTCTGAAGGTAATTGGTTGCACCAGATCTTATTTAGGGGCTTCATAGTTAAGAGGGTGAATTACATACGCATGCACCACTTTTCAGATTTGTATTTTTTGGTATTTTTTGAAACAAGTTATTTTTTTCATTTCACTTTACCAATTTGGACTATATTGTGTATGTCCATTACATGAACTACAAATAAAAATCTATTTAAATGGCCTCCCGGGTGGCGCAGTGGTCTAGGGCACTGCATCGCAGTGCTAACTGCGCCACCAGTGTCTCTGGGTACGCGCCCAGGCTCTGTCGCAGCCGGCCGCGACCGGGAGGTCCGTGGGGCGACGCACAATTGGCATAGCGTCGTCCGGGGTAGGGAGGGTTTGGCCGGTAGGGATATCCTTGTCTCATCGCGCTCCAGCGACTCCTGTGGCGGGCTGGGCGCAGTGTGGCGGGCCGGGCGCGCCAACCAAGGGGGCCAGGTACACGGTGTTTCCTCCGACACATTGGTGCGGCTGGCTTCCGGCTTGGAGGCGCGCTGTGTTAAAGAAGCAGTACGGCTGGTTGGGTTGTGCTTCGGAGGACGCATGGCTTTCGACCTTCGTCTCTCCCGAGCCCGTACGGGAGTTGTAGCGATGAGACAAGGTAGTAATTACTAGCGATTGGATACCACGAAAATTGGGGAGAAAATGGGGTAAAAAAAAAAAATGTAAAAAAAAAAAAAAAATCTATTTAAATTACAGGTTGTAATGTAACAAAATAGGAAAAAATGCCAAGGGGGATGAATACGTTTGCAAGGCACTGTATAGCGGTCAACAATTGTTGTCAGTTTTCTCTGTTTTACATTATATGCTCTTGTTTATGGATCCTGATTTGGCAACATTAAGACTTGTAATGTACATTGTGAACATCAATTGAGTTAACCTTGTGTGGAGGGGAATGAGCATAATGCAGATATGTCAGTGGTTGTAAATGAGACTGACCTGTACTTGTATGTTCTCAATTACCATGGAAACAGTGGCTTAAGTAAACAGTCGTTGGGATAACTTGCTCTATTATTAACAGCCATGTATCAATCATGGATTGAAATCCTACCAAGTAATAAGTAATACCTACCAGGAAGATGTTAATCAGTTCTCAGAAGCCTGTTTCTGGCTAAGTCTTTCAGTGTGCAGACAAGAGTTACACACGTCCGTCCCCATGTACTAGCAAAAGGTGTGTATTGGGTCAGTTGCCATAGGAACAAACTCACAAAACCGATTTCTTAACTCACCTCAGTTTTCTGAGAAAGGATTTACAGAGGAAACTTGTAACTGAATGCAAATAAAAAATGAAATCCAGTCCTTTTCTCTGTGTATGCTTTGGTTGTTTGCTATACGTCACAAAAAGGAATAGATTTGACAGCCTTGACCATATTGGATTAAGTCTGTCTGTCAGGAGACAAAGGATAAGGCTATGAATGGATCTGCTTTCTACATTAACAACGATTTGACACTTTTCCAGATGTGTCCACAAATGTGGCTACATTTAAAATGGGAGGGGCAATGAAAGGATGTTTAACACTTCCTGTTCCCTGCTCTGTGCATTAGTTTTGGGCTGCTCATTCTAGACCAAAATGAATACATTCATCGCCTAACTCCACCCTGACTTTGCGTGCTGTGTTTCTTTTAATGTACCAATTAAAAATGTGAGTCAACAGAATATCTGGGCAAGTAATGAGATACGTGCTTGCATTCCTTCTAATTAGCCATAATTAGACACCTTTTGTCCATTATGTGAAATCCTGAGTGGGCTGAGTGGAGATGGTATGGTGGTGGGGGGTGGGCTATTTCTGGAGGTTGGGCGTGCACGCTGGATCCCCGCTGTCGAGTCACCTTGGAAAAGGGAAATTATATTTATGATAACAAGTCTTGGAACACTATCCATAGCCTTGATAAGGGAGTATAGAATGAATAAAATAAAATAAAGAAAATATATGAAATATGCATTTAATTAAAAAAATTACATTCACAAGCAGGTAGAATCATGTTAAGTTTCAGTGAGTATGGCTGAAAAATGACATCCTCTTGAAATTGGGAAAACGTCAATGATTGAAGACATGCCCTTGACCCAACCAATGGAATCGGACATCTACAGTACATTTGTAAGTAGGCTGTGTGTTTGCTGTGCATTCTTGCTAAACTGGGAGATGAACAAAGGAGCTGAAGTGTTTTTGCCTGTTCCCAAGACTAGCTCACTGTTTCACTCAACCTGTCTGCACTGCTGTAGCTTGAGCCAAAAGCCTTCTCTAGCCAATCCCTAACCAGAGGGCTATTCCAGCCAATGGTTTACTGTTCAATAGTTGCACAGTCTGACTGTTGCTTGCTCCAGACAATTTTTCACTATCCAAAGCAGAAGAGATATGTATCTTGGCCAATAGCTCGTCACACAAGATGAAACAGACACGTGCCGGCCAATGGCTCCCCCTCTAAGAGATGGAGAGAAGCAGAAGCAGTGGCTCAGAGTACATTGCTAGTCAGGTAAGGACAGCACAGTCTGCGAACCCCCTCCCTCCACAACTCCCACCCTCCTGCTCTCACTCACTCCCCGCCTGTCTCTGCTGCTCCTGCTATAAAAAGATTTCTCAATGAAAAAGGCTTTGAGGTCAAAGCCATTTGAATTATTTTTATGAATGACGCAGGAGCTGTGGGAGGAGACAGACACAGCTACTGTGGGGGGCTTTTGCTGCATTTAGCTGACTTTCAATTAAAACTTGGACATGGAAAATAAAATTGTAAATTAAAATAGTATTTATGAAGTCCTCCCCCTCCTGAGAATGCATAGCTAATGCCTTGAACCCAACCATAAATATCCCCACTCTGACTCAGTCTGTTCTCAAAATAATCTATTTTATTCTCACCTGTAACAGAATGTACCCCTGTGCGTTGTCAGATGACATAGTAACCTGAGGTAGTATGGTCTCGTCTCAGGAGAGTAGATACCCTGGAGACAGACTCCCCAGTGCACTCTATGAATGGACTGAATTCCACATCACTCTTCTCATATAATAATGATCAAGATACTGGAATGGCTGAGAAGTCCCAGAGCTAGAGGATTACCTTGTGCTCAGTCTGTAATGTAATTTACACAGGGCACAGACATTACTATAGGATTTGGGGCAAGGAGTTTTACCTCATAAGTAAATTCTCCAGGCCTAAGGTTAGATGTGCCCTAGCTTGTAAGCATAGCATGGCTATTCTCAAGGAAAAAAGTGTGTGGGTTAAGGCTTTCACCAAAGTCCATTTCTGAATTTAGAGTTTTGAAAAATGCAATTTATTTTCGTACATAGGAGTAGATGAATAGAGATGGGTTATTTTTTACCAATCTCTTTTTATTGGTTGTTTGTTAAAATAACAAAATAGTCAGGTGCTTTAAAGGAAATCACACATGACAGGATGATTCTTTGGCACAGTGGGGAATGACGAAGCCCAGAAACCAGGAGCTATCAGTAATCAACACCAATGAGGCAATGTATTGGATAGTGGCAGCAGAATAAAATCATCTTCCTCACAGTGAGGACTCCTGACTCAGTCCTGCTGCCCCTCCACTTTGGCTGCATTATCCTTCTCTAGGAAAATCACGTTTGCACTGCGACTTGTAATATTCCAAGTGGTTGTCCATGGGCTCTCACCACGGCACCATTTTAAGAGGACAGTGAATTGGAGGTTGCAGACATAACAATCACCCTTAGGTAATGACAGGGTTTGTTGCAGGTGTCATTTACTCCATATCAAGCAGCACATCCTCCTGTACAGCTCAAATGGAGTCCTTCTAAGCCTGGTCTCCCCTGGCAGCTTATCAGCAGCTACCATGTTGGTGTGTCAGATTGCTGGTGCAGTGTACCAATAGGAGTCCTGTGGTCTGTCTATAATGGTCACGGCATCTGTCTCTCATCGTTAGTGAACTCTAATGCAGTTAGCGGGGAGGGTGATTCCTTTTTTAATCAGGGCCAAAGAGACTGTTAATGATCCCTGGTGTTGGATTTGTGAGCTGTGATGGAGCATGTAATTAGATGATGAGAGGGAAGGTTCCTATGATTCCTCCACTCCTCTGTTAAATCTTTTTATGTCTTTATGATGACTCCTTCCTTGTTTTACACTGTCACCTTGTCTGTTTGATCCACAGTGTTACCAGAATCAATCTGGTCCCAGGTGAATTGAAACACTTGTGATCAGGCCTATATTATTCCACTGTGCTGCATGGTGTAGCTGAAATGATTTATGGCACAGCATGATCAAGTGTCAAAGACCAAAGAAAATGTGTTTGCCAAGGGTCAAAATCATAGGAGGTTGGTGGCACCTTAATTGGGGAGGATGGGCTTGTGGTAATGGCTGGAGTGGAATAGTATCAAACACATGGTTTCCATGTTGTTTCATGCCATCCCATTCTCGCCATTCCAGACATTATTGTGAGCTGTCCTTGCCTCGGCAGCCTCCACTGGTCAAAATGTGGAGGACAAATAAACATGACCAATGAGGACCCTCTTGGCCAGATGGTCATCGGCTCCTTGGCCGCCACAGGCCTGAGTCACAGCACAAACCAACAGCTGCCCCACATGAAATGAAGCTCCACTTTAACAGCGCTCCGCTTTGTAACCGACACAGAGAGATGGGTGATCCTGATTGGTCAAAAAATAAGGATCTCCATTGGAGTTGGGAACATATATATATTTTTGTAATAATATATTTTATCCTTAACCGACTATATTTTTGTAGTTTTGAATGGCCTTGTTGAACCGCAGCTCTGTCAATATCTCTGGATAATAATGGTTCATTGAGGGGCTACTGTCTTTGATCCATTTGAAGTACAGTACAGAATGTACAACACAAATATGGAATCCAGCGGAGGCTGGTGGGAAGAGCTATAGGAGGATGGGCTCATTGTAATGGCTGGAATGGAATAAATGGAATGGTATGAACACATCAAACATTTGGAAAACCACATTTTATTCCACGGAAACCACCATTTTATTCCATTCCAGACATCACAATGCGCCTGTCCTCTTCCCACCAGCCTCCTCTGACTGAATCACATCACATGTACACACACACACAGCTACAACTACTGTATCTTCCATCTCAGTTTTAACACAATGATTTTTAGTCTAATATTCAAAACACATCAAAACATTCACTCTTGCAGCCCAGCAGCGTGACTAAGACTGTCCCTATTCATTATTAACAGATACAATTACCATTGAATCAGGCAGTTGGTTATTTTACCTCATGCTTGACATTTTACCAGAGAGAAAGAAAGGGAGCTAGAGAAGGCAGGGCAAAAAAAGAGACCGGAATAGTCGTTGGTATTCTGGTTTCTACCAGGCAAATTATAAACTCAGCAAAAAAACAAACGTCCTCTCACTGTCAACTGCATTTATTTTCAGCAAACTTCACGTGTAAATATTTGTATGAACATAGAAAGATTCAACAGCTGAGACATAAACTGAACAAGTTCCACAGACATGTGACTAACAGAAATTGAATAATGTGTCACTGAACAAAGGGCGGGGTCAAAATCAAATGTAACAGTCAGTATCTGGTGTGGCCACCAGCTGCATTAAGTACTGCAGTGCATCTCCTCCTCATGGACTGCACCAGATTTGCCAGTTCCAGCTGTGAGATGTTACCCCACTCTTCCATCAAGGCACCTGCAAGTTCCTAGACATTTCTGGGGAGATTGGCCCTAGCCCTCACCCTCCGATCCAACAGGTCCCAGACGTGCTCAATGGGATTGAGATCCGGGCTTTTCGCTGGCCATGGCAGAACACTGACATTCCTGTCTTGTAGGAAATCACGCACAGAACGAGCAGTATGGATGGTGGCATTGTCATGCTGGAGGGTCATGTCAGGATGAGCCTGCAGGAAGGGTACCAGATGAGGGAGGAGGATGTCTTCCCTGTAACGTACAGCGTTGAGATCGCCTGCAATGACAACAAGCTCAGTCCGATGATGTTGTAACACACCGCCCCAGACCATGACGGACCCTCTACCTCCAAATCGATCCTGCTCCAGAGTACAGGCCTCAGTGTAACGCTCATTCCTTAGAAGTTAAACGCGAATCTGACCATCACCCCTAGTGAGACAAAACCGGGACTCGTCAGTGAAGAGCACTTTTTGCCAGTCCTGTCTGGTCCAGCAATGGTGGGTTTGTGCCCATAGGCAACGATGTTGCCAGTGATGTCTGGTGAGGACCTGCCTTACAACAGGCCTACAAGCCCTCAGTCCAGCCTCTCAACCTGTTGCGGACAGTCTGAGCACTGATGGAGGGATTGTGTGTTCCTGGTGTAACTCAGGCAGTTGTTGTTGCCATCCGTTACCTGTCCGGCAGGTGTGATGTTCGGATGTATCGATTCTGTGCAGGTGTTGTTACACTGCGAGGACGATCAGCTCTCCGTCCTGTCTACCTGTAGCGCTGTCTTAGGCCTCTCACAGTACGGACATTGCAATTTATTGCCCTGGCCACATCTGCAGTCCTTATGCCTCCTTGCAGCATGCCTAAGGCACGTTCACACAGATGAGCAGGGACCCTGGGCATCTTTCTTTTGGTGTTTTTCAGAGTCAGTAGAAAGGCCTCTGTAGTGTCCTAAGTTTTCATAACTGTGACCTTAATTGTAAGCTGTTAGTGTCTTAACGGCCGTTCCACAGATGCATGTTCATTAATTGTTTATGGTTCATTGAACAAGCATGGGAAACAGTGTTTAAACCCTTTACAATGAAGATCTGTGAAGTTATTTGGATTTTTACGAATGATCTTTTAGAAGACAGGGTCCCGAAAAAGGTCTGTTTCTTTTTTTGCTGAGTTTGATTATTGCTGATTACAAGTAATTGATCAAAAGAAGTCGTAAGTGCCACTGCAATTACCACTGATGCATTATTTGCCAGGAGATATAATAACGTACAATTTCCACGTTTCAGGAGGCCCACTTATGATTTAATTGCAACGTACCCCTGCCTCTTACTGTTCTATGCTTTGTTAACTTGTGGTGTTTGTGTGGTTTTCTTGCATAGTTTTCATTCAAAAGGAGAGGCCACCAATGTACACAAACCTGCAACATCATGGTCCTTTAATGCACAGTACATTCATATTCCCCTGAGTAGTAAAGCCAGTGACTTTCTCCCCAACTTAACAAAAGGTATAAACCAAATTGGTCAGCCCAAACCCCATTGAATAATGTGATGCAACTATTGCATCATGAGACCTGTGTGTAGGTGGCAAACAGACTAAAACTGTCAATTTTCTGGAGAAAACAGTTGGTGATCTAGTCCAGTGTGATTGATTTTCATTTAATTTAATCTTGTAGACATGATAAAATTGCAATATACCCAGCCATTCACATCTCTTACCAGCACACAGCAGCCAAAAGGTTTTGACTGAGGGTTAAGAGGGAATCATTAGGTAGATTGAAAGAGTTTGTACATGAGCAACAATAAACAGCACTATGCCAGCAAAGAGGCTGTGAGTGAATGAGACTGCAGGAGGGAGTGTACACATTTGTGTGAGTCTTTTAGAGGAGAGGGCTTGAGTGCGCCTGCCTGCAAGTGAAGTTGAAGCAGAGAAATGCCACAGCCCGCCGAGTGACGTCAGCCAGGAGGCCTCGTGGGGATGAGGTGAGTCAGAGCCAGGGCCGCGGCCTCGCCAGCTCTCCGCAGCCATGAGCGCGTCATCACCAGTCTCACTGACACCCTCTCACATTTCTCTGCATCTGCTTCAATGTGCCTCCTCCTCCTCACGAGGATCACTTCATCTGTGGCGTACGCCAGTCCTCTGTCTCCCTATCCTCCTCACAGCCAGGCATGCTCACAGGGGAGAGAGGTGCACATCAGCCTCCCCATCCTTATTATTCTTCAAAGCCAGCACACAAGCTGTTAAGTTTCTGTTTGTGAGCTCAAATAGTGAGGAGACTGATAAAAATAAAAGAGAATATCTGGAGCTGGACAGGATGTTTCATTGTTTTCAGGTGTTAGGTAACAATGTGTTGTATCACACTCGAATACAGGTGTGTACTGTACCCTTTTGCTTAAAACCCTCAATGTACTGTACAAGGGCAAGCAGTGGGAGTTGACAGGTGTGGTGTGGAGGTGCTTTCCATATTGATATTTCTTTTACATTTATTCTTTGTAAAGAACATGTCATGGAATGTTTTGCATCCCAAAGTGCATACTGAGACTACTACCATCCACTTTTGTTGTTCTGCTGTTGTTTGGGATTCATATGGCTTCTGATGATTACAGCTAGCTTTCAATCTTAGGAGGGATTATTGTTCAGAATATTAGGCCACTAAACCTCGATTAGGCTGATATAAATACTTATTTTTTTTCATGATTTTCCGTTTGAGTGTCATTTCTGTATGTCCTACACTTTCTCATTCTGAACTTCTAACGCGGGTGGGATATAAGGATGGGTGTGGTTTTGTCACAATGACCCCAACAGCAGCCACTCACCGATTTGACAGCACCAATGCAGCTACACCACCGACATCGCCTAAATAAAAGCAATGATATGTTATGCGTTTATTGGTTATTGCTGTTTATCTCTAATCTGATTGAATCCTGGCCTTAAAGAGTAACTTTCATAAAATGTTTAAATAAATGTATGGAACACCAGATGTTTTAGGCTTAGTTATAGTGAAACACGTCAATTCTGGTCTTCATTTTGACAGTTTGTTGGAAAAGTGATATATTTTGGTATTTTTGTAGTTAATCAAGCTCTTTTTGCCCCTAGCGGTTCAACTCTACCATTGAAATGGTGATGACTCTACGTCATCTCAAGGGAGGGGTTCAGTATGGTGGGACTAAGTCACTATTATTCAAGTCACAAGGTCCAAGTCACAAGTCGAGTCCCAAGTGAAACGGGTCGAGTTGCGTAATGTCCAAGTCGTGCATTCTAAGAGCAAGTTTTTTCAAGTCAAGTATTTTTTTTAAATCGATACATGCAATGACTTGTTCAAATACAAATCTGTGTCTGTTTATTGAGGCTACCATAAGCCCTTTTGATTATTTTGTCTACAGCACATTTTGATGATGTAATTGTAAAATAGGGACCTTGTAGCAGTCGTAAGGGCGTGACATCAGCAGAAGACAAGGCAGGTTGGCTGTACTAATTATACTAACCTGCTATGCATTTTAGCTAAGCCAAACCCTTTTCCTAACCTTAACCTTACTCTCCTAACCTGCCACTTTAATTATCCTAACCTGCTAAGTTCATTCTCCTACATTGCTGCGTTAATTCTCCTAACCTGCTACGTAAGTTCTCTTAACCTGCAATGTAAACATTAAGCTGACCAGCGGTGATCCTGACTATGGCCGGTCTGACCAATAATGGAGCGCTGATTTTACACCCATCACTGTTGAGCCACCCACTTATTTTGCAACGCCCACTTTCAGAAACATTCCAAGTATGCAGTTACCCAAAGTTGGAGCCTCCTCTTGAGAAACCAAATCGAATCTGTCTAATAGGAGCTCAAACGGGTACAGTACATAAGCACTTGGCCCCTCCCAGGATAATACAATTACAACATTGGCAATTACAACCAATAAACTGGTTCTACATTGTAAAATACAATTTCCACATCCATTGTTACATTGATACATTCATCTTAATCAGAATTAATGATTATTAATGATATTTCATCCTCATTCATACATGGAACAATAATTGTATATTTTTCAATGTACTGATTCCAAAGTGTAGTGCGCAGGCAACGAAGCCTATTTCTGTTTGTAAGCTCCTATTACATACAACCAGAATGACAGAGACAGGACACAGACACACAGAGACAGGACACAGACACACAAAACTCTTTTAACACATAACCTGGTAAATATGAACAAAGGAAACTATATATTGAATTATATTGAACAAAAATATAAATGCAACTTGCAACTATTTCAAAGATTTGACTGAGTTACAGTTAATATGAGGAAATCAGTCAATTGAAATGAATTCATTAGGCCCTAATCTATGGATTTCACATGACTGGGAATACAGATATGTATCTGTTGGTCACAGATACCTTAAAACAATTGACCTCACAATGGGCCTCAGGATCTTGTCATGGTATTTCTGTGCATTCAAATTGCCATCGATCAAATACAATGGTGTTCGTTGTCCATAGCTTATGTCTGCCCATACCATAACCCCACCGCCACCATGGGGGCACTCTTTTCACAACGTTGACATCAGCCATCCGCTTGCCCACACAATGCCAATCACGTGGTCTGCTGTTGTGAGGCCAGTTGGACATACTGCCAAATTCTAAAAAATGACGTTGGAGGCGGCTTATTGTTTAGAAATGCACATTCAATTAGCTGGCAACATTCCTGGAGTCAGCATGCCAATTGCACGCTCCCTCAAAACATGAGACATCTGTGGCATTGTGTTGTGTGACAAAATGTTAGAGTGGCCTTTTGTTGTCCCAGCACATAGTGCACCTGTGTAATGATCACACTGTTTAATCAGCTTCTTGATATGCCACACCTATCAGGTGGATGGATTATCTTGGCAAAGGAGAAATGCACACTAACAGGGATGTTAAGAAATTTGTACACAACATTTGAGAGAAATAAGCTTTTTGTGTAAATGTGACCATTTCTGGGATATTTTATTACAGCTCATGAAACATGGGACCAACGCCTTATATGTTGCATTTATATTTTTGTTCAGTGTAAATGAACAACTTCTACCTCATGAGGAGTCTTGCAAATGTTCATGTGCACAATAAACATCCCACCAACTCAGGGTAAGAAATGGTGAATGAAAATGTATTGTATCAAACTTGAAAGTGTTGCAATAAACGGAATGGGGATGAATGATGAAACGCTAGCAATTATTGTAGTATTAGATAGACTAAAGATTTATCACATATGCATTTAAACATGTGAAAGCAACAGCAAACATTTCAACAAGAGAACAAAGCGCTCTCCACTGGCGGGAGTTTGGAGAGCACAAGTGGATCGAAAGCTACAGTAGGGTGCTTCTTCGCCACAGTAATTCATTTGAACAACAAATTCCAAATGCAAGCTTTACAAGTAACTTGTCACTTTCAACCAGTTTTGACATGCCAAAAGACCAGTAGGTAATGCTGAGCGATGAACCCAAAATTTCTGTTATTTTTTGTTTGACCAAAGTCGGTTCAATTATTTGAATTCCATTTCCTTCAGGGGTATTTTCTGTGAGCTCAATGTGCACATAGCAGTTCTCTAGAGATAAATCAGATCCAGCTTGAACTGTGATATGAAGTATGCAATTTCTAACTGGCCAATATTCTACATAGTTTAGCACATAAAACATGATAATAACCTACAATTACCATAATCCATTGCGCACCTACTTGCTAAGGAAGAGAGAAGAATGTGCGATCTTGAGGTGATATAGAGAGCAGCTTTTGATTCGCCAGGTACCTGAAAACACATGATCTAAGTGACTGATAGTTGCTATTCAGCTGTCATAAGGCATACTTTCATTTACTTTGGAGAACTACAAAATAGTGATTTTGTCAGACAGCATAGGCAGCAAATCTATAGATATGAGATGATGATTTGGAATGAAATAAAGTCATCAAATAAAACAAATGTAATATACACAACAAATGAAATAATGATTTTGTTAAAGTAATAGTGATAAAAGTGATAAGCAGTAATGCACAGTCACTACCCTCATGGGACTTTTATGAATTGTTTTATTCTGTGTTGTTACAGCATTCCACCCACACAATGCAAAGTGCATTTAATGTCAAAATAATATTCAAAACCGAAATCCATGATTATTTTTTAATAATCTAACTGAAACCGAACCAACCTCCAAAAAGCACTATTCGCTCAGCACTACCAATAGGCCTAAGCTAGTAATTGTTAGTTGATGCCATATTGCTGGCAAGCTTGCAATATTACTGATCACCCAAAAACTTTTGGAGATGCATATTTATTTACTATGGCTATTCTCTCTCCCTACATTTTGATTTTTGCGCTACACCCGATCCTGTAGCTGTCCAGCAAATCAGCAATCTGTTCGCTAGCTCACCCTGACCTGCGTTAATTGACAGTTTTCTGGTCCAATCAGAATTTTAATTTGACCATTGGAAAATGAGCTACTGGGTAAATACTGCCTTGCGGGTTGGATTGAATTGAGCCCCTAATCTTCATATTCAAGGTGATGATTAAAATTTTCTTCCCAACATAATACCGCAATAAATGTGAGTCCACATCAACAACAACAAAAATTGCACCCCATGAGGGAATTAGAATTTACACCGCAAATGGCAATAGCTCTCAGGAACTCAGCACCCTACCACTCACTGTGAGCAAACTGTCAAAAGCCGTATTTGCTCTCGATGCACATAACTTTATTATCAGAGCATGCCAGTGGACTTCTGGTAAGTATGCTTTAGTGCGAAAGTGTTGGGATCAGGTACAACTACATTTACCCACTCCAAAATTAATATTTATGAGCAATTCCTCCCAACCAAAACAGAGCAATTTCTGCATATTGTACCTTTAATGAGTGCTTTTCCTTTGAAATTGGGTCTGTTTGAATAGACTCAAATGAACACCTTTGAATGCGTGAAGAAACATGGCATGCTAGCTCCATTCTGGTGGGGCAGTGGACTAATTCCATTTATAGAGAACAGAAGATAGGTTTGAATCTCACTCATGCTGAGTCACAATAAAAAAGAAATGATTAATGTCTAAGGAAATGCATTTCCATTTGCCCTGTCTTTGCTTGGAGTTCAAAAATGTTAACCCAAAGTTTGTTAACAGTGTTATTAAAAGTCTTATTGAAAAATTCTGTCACGCCTGCTCCCGCTCTTCCTCCCCCTCTCCCAGCCTGCTTGCCCAGCGCCCATGTCTCGGCCGGCTCGCCCACGTGGGATGCCAAGTGGTGCCCCCGGGGGGGGTACTGTCATACAGCAGCATACCACCTTGCATACCACTGCTGGCTTGCTTCTGAAGCTAAGCAGGGTTGGTCTTGGTCAGTCCCTGGATGGGAGACCAGATGCTGCTGGAAGTGGTGTTGGAGGGCCAGTAGGAGGCACTCTTTCCTCTGGTCTAAAAAAAATATCCCAATGCCCCAGGGCAGTGATTGGGGACACTGCCCTGTGTAGGGTGCCGTCTTTCGGATGGGACGTTAAACGGGTGTCCTGACTCTCTGAGGTCATTAAAGATCCCATGGCACTTATCGTAAGAGTAGGGGTGTTAACCCCGGTGTCCTGGCTAAATTCCCAATCTGGCCCTCAAACCATCATGGTCACCTAATAATCCCCAGTTTACAATTGGCTCATTCATCCCCCTCCTCTCCCCTGTAACTATTCCCCAGGTCGTTGCTGGTAAAATAACGGTAAAATAAAAATAAAAAATAAAACACCTGTTCCCGCTCTTCCTCCCCCTGGCACTCGAGGGCGCCAAGCTCACCAGGATTACGCAATCAAGCCACCATCAGTACGCACACCTGCCTTTCCCCATCACGCGCATCTGCGCTCATTGGACTCAGCTGAGCTCTATTACTTGTGTTATTGCCTTCCCTATATCTGTCTGTTCCCTAGCTCTGTTCCCTGCTTCAGGATTGATGTTTGTCATATGTTTACCCGTGTGCTGACGCTGTTCCTGTCGTGTTCTTTCTCCGTTCCTGATGAAATGTTTCACACCCCGTACCTGCTTCTCCTGTCCGGCGTTTTAAGGAAGTTATTCAAAAACCTCCAAATAACCTATAATTTCCATTATCAATATACTGTACATAGTCCATCTGTAAACTACCCACCCAATTTACCTACCTCACCCCCCATACTGCTTTTATTTATTTACTTTTCTGCTCTTTTGCACACCAGTATCTCTTCTTGCACATGATCATCTGATGATTTATCACTCCAGTGTTAATCTGCTAAATTGTAATTATTCGATTTATTGCCTACCTCATGCCTTTTGCACACATTGTATATAGATTCTCTTTTTTTCTACCATGTTATTGACTTGTTTATTGTTTACTCCATTTTTAACTCTGTGTTGTTGTCTGTTCACACTGCTATGCTTTATCTTGGCCAGGTCGCAGTTGCAAATGAGAACTTGTTCTTAACTAGCCTACCTGGTTAAATAAAGGTGAAATAAAAAAAATAAAAAAAATAAAAAAATAAGAGTGTAGATTAAACCTCCCAGGAAAACTTTCAAAGAACCAGAGTAAAAGATTCTCAGAACCTCCCTGCAACCTAAAAATAAACATTCCCACAACCGGCAAAATGTTTACTTCTGTTCTCAGAACGTTTAAAAAGTGTTCAGTTTTACCGTCAGGAAACATATGGCTTCGTTCCCACAACTAGTGTGAAACCAAATACGTTCCTACAACTTCAGAAGAACCAAATGTGCTAGCTGGGACACCCTTCATCTTGCTGCTGATGGCTAAATGTTAATATGTACAGCAACAGCCAACATATTATTCTCCAGTCAGAATTTCTATGGATGTACCAGGTTAGGGAGTAAATGCACATTTATGTGTGACCAGAGTGTAACATGATGCTGATAAGGAGCTCATTAGTAGCTTGTATGGTACTAGTGGTGGACAAGGGGCGGGAAGGGGGGGGGGGCGGGATGATTCACCCATCATTAACAGAGATAGGCACTTTTAAAACAAGCACAGACACATAACCTTCCCTCCTCACCCCCACGTCCCTCAGAACAGTTTTCCCTGAGCCGGCCGTTGGTTGTCAATAATGAATATAAAAGGATGAAAAGATAAGTCACTCCAGGATTACTCATCATCAGCATCAGTAGCTTGTCATATGTCCCTCAGACTGTTTAGCATCATTTTTCTTAGCTCTCCTCAACAGTCCTTTATGCGCTTGAGTCTCCTTCATCACTTATTTCAGAGAGCCCATCTTTATCTTGAGTGTATAAAATGCCCTAATTGGTGTTTATTTTCATTATGTTTATTGGAGGGCCTTGCAGTCCTCATTACAGACAGGCCATCTAAAAAGATGCAGCTTTCTGTCTTTGTTTATTAAAACTCTAAAAAGTGATGCTGTGCAGCGATTAACCCTTGGTTGCACTCCCCCAGACAACCGAATTAAAATGTGGAATCCATTTTCTTTTCCCTGTGGCAAACGTGACAAAGTGATGATGCAGGAGGACCTTAGTCTTCCAAAATGAAATTAATCTATTACCAAAGCCAAGCACCTCTTTCACAAGCTCACAAAAAAAACGTTAATTTGCGTTACATTTCCGAAATTATATAATAAAGAGTTTAAAATGTTTATCTCTGGATTGCTACAGTAAAAACATAGTTAAACACCTATAGACAATTCAAATGCGTTCAAGTTTAATTATGTAATCAAGTTATTTATAGAAAGTGTCGGCCGGGGCGACACTTCAAATCAAATCAAATCAAATTTATTAGTCACATACACATGGTTAGCAGATGTTAATGCGAGTGTAGCGAAATGCTTGTGCTTCTAGTTCCGACAATGCAGTAATAACAACAAGTAATCTAACCTAACAATTCCGCAACTACTACCTTATACACACAAGTGTAAAGGGATAAAGAATATGTACATAAAGATATATGAATGAGTGATGGTACAGACGGCATAGGCAAGGTGCAGTAGATGGTATAGAGTACGGTATATACCTATGAGATGAGTACTGTAGGGTATGTAAACATAAAGTGGCATAGTTTAAAGTGGCTAGTGGTACATGTATTACATAAAGATGGCAAGATGCAGTAGATGATATAGAGTACAGTATATACATATACATAAGAGATGTGTAATGTAGGGTATGTAAACATAAAGTGGCATAGTTTAAAGTGGCTAGTGGTACATGTATTACATAAAGATGGCAAGATGCAGTAGATGATATAGAGTACAGTATATACATATACATAAGAGATGTGTAATGTAGGGTATGTAAACATTATATTAGGTGGCATTGTTTAAAGTGGCTGGTGGTACATTTTTACATAATTTCCATCAATTCCCATTTTTAAGGTGGCTGGAGCTGAGTCAGTTTGTTGGCAGCGGCCGCTAAATGTTAGTGGTGGCTGTTTAACAGTCTGATGGCCTTGAGATAGAAGCTGTTTTTCAGTCTCTCGGTCCCTGCTTGGATGCACCTGTACTGACCTCGCCTTCTGGATGATAGCGGGGTGAACAGGTAGTGGCTTGGGTGGTTGTTGTCCTTGATGATCTTTATGGCCTTCCTGTGACATCGGGTGGTGTAGGTGTCCTGGAGGGCAGGTAGTTTGCCCCGGGTGATGCGTTCTGCCGACCTCACTACCCTCTGGAAAGCCTTACGGTTGTGTGCGGAGCAGTTGCCGTACCAGGCGGTGATACAGCCCGACAGGATGCTCTCGATTGTGCATCTGTAGAAGTTGAGTGCTTTTGGTGACAAGCCGAATTTCTTCAGCCTCCTGAGGTTGAAGAGGCGCTGCTGCGCCTTCTTCACAACGCTGTCTGTGTGGGTGGACCAATTCAGTTTGTCCGTGATGTGTACACCGAGGAACTTAAAACTTTCCACCTTCTCCACTACTGACCCGTCGATGTGGATAGGGGGAGCTCCCTCTGCTGTTTCCTGAAGTCCACAATCATCTCCTTTGTTTTGTTGACGTTGAGTGTGAGGTTATTTTCCTGACACCACACTCCGAGGGCCCTCACCTCCTCCCTGTAGGCCGTCTCGTCGTTGTTGGTAATCAAGCCTACCACTGTAGTGTCGTCCGCAAACTTGATGATTGAGTTGGAGGCGTGCATGGCCACGCAGTCGTGGGTGAACAGGGAGTACAGGAGAGGGCTCAGAACGCACCCTTGTGGGGCCCCAGTGTTGAGGATCAGCGGGGTGGAGATGTTGTTACCTACCCTCACCACCTGGGGGCGGCCCGTCAGGAAGTCCAGGACCCAGTTGCACAGGGCGAGGTCGAGGCCCAGGGTCTCGAGCTTGATGACGAGTTTGGAGGGTACTATGGTGTTAAATGCTGAGCTGTAGTCGATGAACAGCATTCTCACATAGGTATTCCTCTTGTCCAGATGGGTTAGGGCAGTGTGGTAGTCAAGCGTATGGATCACACCTTTAATCTGTGAAATAGTGGACATAGGTAGTTGCCTACTTGTGCGGTAACTCAAACTTTTGCTCACTCCCACTTTCCTCTCCCCTATTTCTTATCCCTCTAATTCACAAGACCTTGGAACAACTTTCCAGTCTTTTCTCCAATTCTAGGTCTTATTGGGACTGGGCAGCAGAATGAAATAAGTCTGGCTTGACTATGAGCTCTGAATAGGCTCTTCAAAACCTATTAAAAGCAACAACTGTAAACTTCTACCTTCCTTCTATCTGTAGTGGATGGGGTTGTCAGTCTATATTCTCTCTCTCTCTCTCTCTCTCTCTCTCTCTCTCTCTCTCTCTCTCTCTCTCTCTCTCTCTCTCTCTCTCTGTCTCTCTCTGTCTCTCTGTCTCTCTCTCTCTCTCTCAACTAGGCCCAATGTTTCACCCAGTCAATTATTCACGCGCACCCTATTGGCCGAATGTTACCCATTGATCCCGTTGACAGATTTGGTATTCATCATTTGTCCCCCAATTTCCACACTGGTGGATGCATTGCTATGCTGGCCATTCAATACTAACATCCCTCAGATATTCAAATGGTATCTTTCAAATATATTTCAGATATTGAAAGTGAATGACAAAAAGCACATTTTGATATTCACAAAATGTTATTAGCGAAATGTTAGCGAAGGGAAATACAACTTTTTCCACCAATTGCCTCATGTTATGATTACATAACATAATGAGGCAATGTAACTTGTAATATAACATATTAAAATGTGTTGACCAAATGTAAAATGCATGTGAATAAAAGATGAACAGATAGATGAAGTGTTCTTCATTTTATTAATTGTGCCATATCCACTTTTAATCTTTCTATAAAACATTAGGGGAAAATAAGTATGTCCCTGAGAATACGATGCTATGATCTGAGAAATCATAATCAGCCAAATCCTAGCAGTGCTCTTTGAGATGCAGTTTACCATAGGAGCCAGCTGCTCCAGAGAGTTACACCTCTCTGATGGCATAGACAAGCCTCTAGCGGAGGGGAATGCAGCAGAGAGAAACTCATTTTTTATTATTATTCAACGCTTGTGAATGCCCCGTCCTCCTCGTGCCTGGCGCCGCCTTCTCATTGGTTGACGCCTCTCTGCAAGCTGCCTGCAACGTAAGCATTGAGAGTTCCATTAATGCCAGGTAGGGGTGTCAGATAGGGGGGAGTATGTGAGGGGAGGGGAAGTAGCCAGCCCGGAGAAAGAGGTCTGCACCACATACAACATTCAAACGGACGTCTGACGTCAGCACATAAATAATTAAAGCATTTTATTCATAGCCTGGGAGGAAAAAAATCAATTGACAAATCACATATTCACTTTGAGTTACTTCAAACAGCGAGACAATTCAAATGCAGAAGATGGCAGAGGATGCATATGTTTGTGTGTGAGGGGTGATGCTACGTACCCCTTATCTATTTATATGCCTCCATGTCATTTAGGATGCATTCCCTTAATGTAAGTTAACGGAAGGCAAAACATTCCAAATACTAGTGTCTCAGTACTTTTCTTAAAATACTTTCCATGCATAGTCGCTCGGTTACAAATGACTTGTGTCCTTAATCTATTAGTAGAGAAGTCGCTAAAATTGGAATGCCCTAAACAACTACGTAACACTTTTAAGGGCTATATTTTTTTTGCAAGTGTCAAATGCACATTAGTTTATGCCATGTAAAAACTGGCGCACTGGCATTTTCCAGCCCTAACGCCAGGTTCAGCAATTTACCAGTCTAACATCAGCTTGCTTGCACTGAGGGGGAGGGGTGGCAATATTTGAGACGTGTCCTTAAAAACAAGGGAAAAATGAGAATTTCATGCAGCGCTAATGGGAAGTTTTAAGACCCACAAAAAGCAGGTCGTAACAGTAACACAGTTTATAATGGGATGGATTTTGAGAGGTGGAAGCACAGCCTATCCAGCCACGATGCACAGTTTTCCCTCCATTTAATTTGATTAAAAACCTAACATGGCTAAAATGTATACACAGGTGAGTTTAATAATAAACATGAAGATAATACAAAACAGGAGATGCGTACTAAACGTAACCAAAACCAATACTGCCTGATGACTGAGGCAACTGAGGGCTATATGAAGGGAGAGTAATCAGGGTGGTGATGAAGTCCAGGTGTGCTTAACGATGTGGAGCAGGTATGCGCAATGATGGTTGCCAGGTGTGCGCAATGTGGGATGCCAGGACCGGTGGTTAGTAGACTGGCGACGTCGAGTGCTGGAGAGAAGAAGCGGGAATAAGCGTGACAATAGAAACTTGTTTATTCATCAAAACCCAGCCCTTTTGTGTCACCACCAGCTACTGCGCCCATAATTCCGGTTGTGAAAATATCAACAACAAAAAATCTGACACCCCCTATAATGTTACTGCCAACACTAAGATGTACCATTGCGTTAGGTTTGTTAAAATAGAGCCCTCAAGGTACATTCCATAAAATTCCGTACTGACAATGCTGCCAAATATTTGAACAAAGATGCTCTTGAAATTGTGCAAGCCAGTTTGTAAGTAGGCCAACTACAGTGTATTTGGAAAGTATTAAGACCCCTTGACTTTTTCCACAATTTGTTACGTTACAGCCTTATTCTAAAATTGATTAAATTATTTTTTCCCCTACTCAAAATACACACAATACTCCATAATGACAAAGCAAAAACTGTTTTTTTGAAATTTCGGCAAATGTATAAAAAATAAAAAACTGAAATATCTTCAAGTATTCTGACCCATTGCTATTCTACTCAAAATTGAGCTCAGGTGCATCCTGTTTCTATTGATCATCCTTAATTTGGAAAGGCACACACCTGTCTATATAAAGTTCCACAGTTGACAGTGCATGTCAGAGCAAAAACCAAGCCATGAGGATGAAGGAATTGTCTGTAGAGCTACGAGACAGTATTGTGTCGAGGCACAGATCTGGGGAAGCATTCAATTTCCCCAAGAACACAGTGGCCTCCATCCTTCTTAAATGGAAGAAGTTTGGAACCGCCAAGACTCTTCCTAGAGCTGGCTGCCCGGCCAAACCGAGCAGTCAGCGGAGAAGGGCCTTGGTTAGGGAGGTGACCAAGAACCCGATGGTCACTCTGACAGAGCTCGAAAGTTCCTCTGTGGAGATGGGAGAATCTTCCAGAAGGACAACCGTCTCTGCAGCACTCCACCAATCAGGCCTTTATGGTAGAGTGACCAGACGGAAGCCACTTCTCAGTAAAAGGCACATGACAGCCCGCTTGGAGTTTGCCAAAAGGCACCTAAACAACTCTTAGACCATGAGAAACAAGACTATCTGGTCTGATGAAACCAAGAATGAACTCTTTGGCCTGAATGCCAAGTGTCACGTCTGGAGGAAACCTGGCACCATCCCTACGGTGAAGCATGGTGGTAACAGCATCATGCTGCGGGATGTTTTTCAGCGGCAGGGACTGGGAGACTAGTCAGGATCGAAGGAAAGATGAACAGAGCAAAGTACAGAAAGATCCTTGATGAAAACCTGCTCCAGAGCACTCAGGACCTCAGACTGGGGCGACAATTCACCTTCCAACAGGACAACGACCCTAAGCACACAGCCAAGACAATGCAACTCTGAATGTCCTTGAGTGGCCCAGCCAGAGCCCGGACTTGAACCCATTCGAACATCTCTGGCGAGACCTGAAAAATGGGAGAAACTCCCCAAATACAGGTGTGCCAAGCTTGTAGCGTCATACCGAAGAAGACTTGAGGCTGTAATCGCTGTCAAAGCATCTGAATACTTATGTAAATGAGTTATTTTAAATATTTTAGAATAAGGCCGTGACGTAACAAAATTGGAAAAAAGTTAAGGGTTCTGAATACTTTCCGAATGCACTGTATGTAACAATGTGTACCCACATTATTATTGTCACGCCCTGAGCTTAGAGAGACTTTTTATGTCTCTAGTTGGTTTGGACAGGGTGTGATTTGGGGTGGGCATTCTATGTTTTGTTTTCTATGTTTTGGCCGGGTATGGTTCTCAATCAGGGACAGCTGTCTATCGTTGTCTCTGATTGGGAATCATACTTAGGTAGCCCTTTTCCCCTCCTTTCAGTGTGGGCAGTTATCTTTGTTAGTGGCACTTTGCTCTGTAAGCTTCACAGTTGTTTTTCGTTTGTTGTTTTGTTGGCGTCATTTTAAATAAAAAGAGAAATGTACGCTTACCACGCTGCACCTTGGTCCACTTCTTATGACGGACGTGACAATTATTATTATTATGTAAATACACAGGTTCTAAGGCCACTGAATGTAAAGTGTGACCAGAGACTCTTAACAACTATAACCTTGGCGTGATTAGTTTTCCTACTCTGCCTCTGGTTGGTCTTGCACTGCCCTGCTTGCTTCTTGTTTCCTGCACTGCAAGCTGCCCCTGACCCAGCCTTGACACCAGATCTGCCCTCTAGCTGGCCCTGTCTTCAAACCTCTGCCCTCCCCTGGCCCTTCAGCTTGCTCTTTTAAGGTATAGGCCTGGGTTCTTGTTAGGCACTTTGGATGACTAACGCATTTGATTGAGAAGTGTCATCTAAAAATAATTGCTAGCAATTAGGTTAAGCACAGGTGTGCAACAGCACAGGAGAGGTAATTATTTTTGTTATTATATTTGTTTTTTTAAATAACCTTTGTTTAACTAGGCAAGTCAGGTTAGAACAAATTCTTATTTACAATGATGGCCTACACCGGCCAAACCCGCCCTATAGGACTCCCAATCATGGCCGGTTGTGATACAGCCGGCCGTCCATTTTATAGTAGCCACTCAGCCAGAGAGCCAACGACATGCAATACTGAAGAAGAAAAAACACATTTGCAATACAATAAAAGGAAATAGAAGTTACAAAATATCCTCAAATGGTGTATGGAAAATAAATGGTATCTTTGACTAATCCAAATAACTCTGTTTTTACAGAGCATAGGCCTCTTAAGACTGAACAAGAGCAGTTTGGCAGGAGGCCCTTATGAAAACATACATCGAAATGAATGTGTCAGAGATTAATCAACAATAGTCCTCATGTTTCCAGACCACATCATAATTCATTCTATAAATTTTGCAAGTGAGCGTTATGCTGAGCGAGTCAATTAGCCTAAGAGCTAATGTGTTTGGGTCACAGTTAAACAGGTTGGAGAGGAGAAGAAAATATGGGGCAGTGGCTGGATGAGGAATTTCAAAGCCAAAGAGAATTACACCCATCATGATCAATCATCTCAGGCAGTAGGGTGACTACTCCATCCATACTTCATCAGTCTGACACGATGAGCACCGCACGTTAGCTGGATGAGCACATTGATTTCATCATGTACAGCAGAATGGGTAAAAACATTTTTTACATGACTGATGCAATGAGTTAACACACATAAAATAAAGCCTTGTCTTTATAGTGGAAACAAAACTCCATAGCGACTGACTTAAAAGCAGTTGCATGTGTAACGTAAATGTGTAACGGAGACACAGAGAAATATAGATGCACCAATCAGCAGTGTGTTGGTTGGGGCTGAATATACATGCATAGTGTGTTCAGAGGCACACATTATGGTGTTGAGTGTGTGTGGGAGACAACCACTAAGAAACAGCGAGGACAGAGAACTGTCCTCTTGAAACCCACCAGATCAGTTCCCAGAGGTGCAAAATGGAACGCTCAAACACAACCATTGTCAGGGAAGATTCTCATTTATTATTAAAGTGAGGGAGGGCAAGCATGTTTTTAGCACATACACACTCTGATTCTGCCTGTGAGGCTCGCCATGCCACTTGTGATAATGCACATTTTCCTGACTCATGGTGTTGCCTACTGTAGTGGGGAGAGAATGGAGAGGGGAGAGAGTCACAGGAGCACAGGAGGAGGTGCTTGGCAATTGAGAGCTGAGTGAAGTGTTTTCTCCCCCTACTGACTGAAATCCATTCTGGTATGCTATTACATTTTGGTGAGGTGCACACATGCACACACAAAGACTCAGACATGCAGGGAGTTGACAATTACACACACTGAGCTGTCACAGAAGCAAGTACTGTATATGCATGAGGAATGGTTCTTTGAAAAGTGATGGGGGAGAAAATGTTGAGTCTCATTTGAACTGTTAATCAGGAAAGTGAAAAGTGTTGCTGAGGTATGAATAGTGTATCAGGAATAGAGAAAAGAGTAGAGGGAAAATGAGAGAGAATAAAGGAAAGGTATGACTGACCTTCTGAGACCTGGAAAACCTTTCATTTTCAAAAAGGGCAAGGGGAATTTGAGCACACTGCACTAGAATAGACTACAATACATTTACTATTTGAGTCAAATGATTGGTGCAAAAGGGCTTCCAATGGCTGTTTCATGTTGTCAATGTATGCCCTAGCTAATCAAAGCCCAGACCCATACATGGAGGAACAGGGTGTCAGTGTGGTGAAGGAAGATTTTGACCACTAAAATCTGAAGCAATAGGCCTACTTACTATAATATAATGGATTATACAACTGGCACATCTAATATAAATGTTCAGATTTTGTACCAGTAAAGTGCTACTCAAAAATAACGTTCTTTGTCATTCCATGTCTGTTTAGTTTTGTGTAATATTACCTGTGTCTGTTTATTGAGTGTCATCATTTAATATTCTGTCCACTAAACAGCACTCACAGTGAGCAAAGTTGATCGGAATACAGAAAGTGTAACATTTAAATAGATGGAATAGCACTATGTATACACAGTCAGTAATAGCGGTACTGAGCCTTTTTCTCAAATGTTTTATGAGATTGGAGAACACATTGGGAGGGATTCCACCATTCCACCAAACCACAGGTTTTCAGTGGGGTTCAAGTCTGGAGACTGAGATGGCCAATGCAACATCTTGAGTTTGGTCAATTTACCATTTCTTTGTAGATTTTTATGTGTGCTTGGGGTTATTGTTGTGCTGTAAGATCCACTAGCAGAGGCAACCAGGTTTTTGACTAAAATGTCCTATTTTTCTCTGCTCATACAGGAGTAATAAAGGCCTAGTGCACTAACGATAATAAAATTATAAATATATATACAGTACCAGTCAAAAGTTTGGACACACCTACTCATTCAAGTATTTTTCTTTATTTTTACTATTTTGTACATTGTAGAAAAGTAGTGAAGACATCAAAAATATGAAATAACACATATGGAATCATGAAGTAACCAAAAAAGTGTTATCTATTTTACATTTGAGATTATTCAAAGTAGCCCCCCTTTGCCTTGATGACAGCTTTGCACACTCTTGGCATTCTCTCAACACGCTTCACCTGGAATGCTTTTCCAACACTCTTGAAGGAGTTTCCACATATTCTGAGCACTTGTTGGCTGCTTTTCCTTCACTCTGAATCTCAATTGTTTTGAGGTTGGGTGATTGTGGAGGCCAGGTCATCTGATGCAGCACTCCATCAATCTCCTTCTTGGTCAAATAGCCCTTATGTAACAGTATTAACTTTAGACCGTCCCCTCGCCCCGACCTCGGGCGCGAACCAGGGACCCTCTGCACACATCATCAACTGACACCCACGAAGCGTCGTTACCCATCGCTCCACAAAAGCCGCGGCCCTTGCAGAGCAAGGGGCAACACTACTTCTAGGTTTCAGAGCAAGTGACGTAACTGATTGAAACGCTAGTAGCGCGTACCCGCTAACTAGCTAGCCATTTCACATCTGTTACACTTACACAGCCTGGAGATGTGTTGGGTCATTGTCCTGTTGAAAAACAAATGATTGTCCCACTAAGCGCAAATCAGATGGGATGGCGTATCGCTGCAGAATGATGTGGTAGCCATGCTGGTTAAGTGTGCCTTGAATGAACTATAAGTCACTGACAGTGTCACCAGCAAAGCACCCCCACACCATACACCTCTCCTCAATGCTACATGGTGGGAACCACACATTCGGAGATCATCCGTTCACCTACTCTGCATCTCATGGCGGTTGGAACCAAAAATCTCAAATTTGGACTCATCAGACCAAAAGACAGATTTCCACCGGTCTAATGTCCATTGCTTGTGTTTCTTGGCCCAAGCAAGCCTGATTCACGCAGTCTCCTATGAACATTTGATGTTGAGATGTGTCTGTTACTTGAACTCTGTGAAGCATTTATTTGGGCTGCAATTTCTGAGGGTGGAAACTCTAATGAACTTATCCCCTGCAGCAGAGGTAACTCTGGTTCTTCCTTTCCTGTGGCAGTCCTCATGAGAGCCGGTTTCATCATAGCGCTTGATGGTTTTTGAGACTGCACTTAAAGTAAGGATGGACTGTCGTTTCTCTTTGCTTATTTGAGATGTTCTTGCCGTTGGACTTTTGGTCTTTTACCAAATAGGGCTATCTTCTGTATACCACCCCTACCTTGTCACAGCACAACTGAAAATGCTCAAATGCATTAAGGAAAGATATTCCGCAACTTGACTTTTAACAAGGCACACCTGTTAATTGAAATGCATTCCAGGTGACTGCCTCATGAAGCTGGTTGAGAGAATGCCAGTAATGTGCAAAGCTGTCATCAAGGCAAAGGGTGGCTACTTTGAAGAATCTCATTTTTTGGTTACTATATGATTCCATATGTGTTATTTCATAGTTTTGATGTCTTCACTATTATATCAAATCAAATCCAATGTTATTAGTCACATGCGCTGAATACAACAGGTGTAGACCTGACAGTGAAATGCTTACTTACGAGCCCCTAACCAACAATGCAGTTTAAAAATGTCTGAGTAGCCATTTGATTAGGTGTTCAGGAGTCTTATGGCTTGGGGGTAGAAGCTCTTTAGAAGCCTCTTGGACCTAAACGTGGTGCTCCGGTACCACTTGCCGTGTGGTAGCAGAGAGAACAGTCTATGACTAGGGTGGCTGGAGTCTGACAATTTTCAGGGCCTTCCTCTGACACTGCCTGGTATAGAGGTCCTGGATGGCAGGCAGCTTGGCCCCTGTGATGTACTGGGCCGTTCGCACTACCCACTGTAGTGCCTTGCAGTCGGAGGCCGAGCAGTTGCCATACCAGGCACTGATGCAACCAGTCAGGATGCTCTCGATGGTGCAGCTGTAGAACCTTTTCAGGATCTGAGGACCCATGCCAAATCTTTTCAGTCTCCTGAGGGGGAAACGGTTTTGTCGTGCCCTCTTCACGACTGTCTTGGTGTGCATGGATCATGTTAGTTTTTTGGTGATGTGGACACCAAGGAACTTGAAGCTCTCAACCTGCTCCACTGCAGCCCCGTCGATGAGAATGGGGGTGTGCTCTGTCCTCTTTTTCCTGTAGTCCACAATCATCTCCTTTGTTTTGATCACATTGAGGGAGAGGTTGTTGTCCTGGCACCACACGGCCAGGTCTTTGACCTCCTCCCTATAGGCTGTCTTTTTGTTGTCGGTGATCAGGCCTACCACTGTTGTGTCATCGGCAAACTTAAAGATGGTGTTGGAGTTGTGCCTGGCCATGCAGTCATGAGTGAACAGGGAGTATAGGAGGGGACTGAGCACGCACTCCTGAGGGGCCCCTGTGTTGAGGATCAGTGTGGCAGATGTGTTGTTACCTAACCATACCACCTTAGGGCGGCCCGTCAGGAAGTCCAGGATCCAGTTGCAGAGGGAGGTGGTTAGTCCGTGTCCTTAGCTTATTGATGAGCTTTGAGGGCACTATGGTGTCGAACCCTTTGCTGTAGTCAATGAATAGCATTCTCACATAGGTGTTCCCTTTGTCCAGGTGTGAAAGGGCAGTGTGGAGTGCAATAGAGATTGCATCATCTGTTGGATCTGTTGGGGTGTTATGCGAATTGGAGTGGGTCTAGGGTTTCTGGGATAATGGTGTTGATGTGAACCATGACCAGCCTTTCAAAGCACTTCATGGCTACAGACGTGAGTGCTACGGGTCAGTAGTCATTTAGGCAGGTTACCTTTGTGTTCTTGGGCACAGGCACTATGGTGGTCTGCTTAAAACATGTTGGTATTACAGACTCGGACAGGGAGAGGTTGAAAATGTCAGTGAAGACACTTGCCAGTTGGTCAGCGCATGCTCGCAGTTCACGTCCTTGTAATGCATCTGGCCCTGCGGCCGTGTGAATGTTGACCTGTTTAAAAGTCTTACTCACATCAGCTGCGGAGAGAGTGATCACACAGTCTTCCGTAACAGCTGGTGCTCTCATGCATGTTTCAGTGTTATTTGCCTCAAAGCGAGCTCGTCTGGTAGGCTCGTGTCACTGGGCAGCTCTCAGCTGTGCTTCCCTTTGTAGTCTGTAATGGTTCGCAAGCCCTGCCACATCCTACGAGCATCAGAGCCGGTGTAGGTTTGGAGCGAGCGGTCGCATTTGCATTCGCTCTGCAGGTAGTATAACTTTTCATTACATTTCATTATAGTACAACGGTTTAATTTGTCCAACCTTAGCAATTTCTTCTTAACTAGCTACATAGCCGTCTGTGTATCAAAGATAATTGCGTAATTATCGTATTTCGTCGTCTATCGTATCTGCCCAGCAGCTAGCAAACGTCCACCGTCTACCGAATAGTAGTATAACTTTTCATTACATTTCATTATAGTACAACGGTCTGATTTGTTTGATCTTAGCTAGCTACATAGCCGTCTTTGTATCAAACATAATTGCGTAGTTATTGAGGTTCGCTAGCCAGCTATTTTCGCCCTAACGTAACGCAACGTAGCCAACACTGCTAGCTAGCCAGCTTGCCACCGAATAGCAGCATTGTAGAAACGAGTGCATTACAACGGAACGACTTGATTAGTGTAGTGTTAGCTGGCTACACAGTTGTCTTTGCTATCTTTGATTTGTTTGATCTTAGCTAGCTACTTAGCTGGCTACATAGCCGTCTTTGTATCAAAGATAATTGTGTAGTTATCGAGGTTCGCTGAGGTTCGCTAGCCAGGTATTCTCGTCCTAACGTAACGTAAGGTAGTCAACCCTGCTAGCTAGCCAGCTAGCCACCGATTAGCAGCACTGTAGAAACGATTACATTACAACGGAACGACTTGATTTGTGTAGTGTTAGCTAGCTACATAGTTTTCTTTGCTAGCTTTGTATCTAAGATAATTGTGTAGCTTTGAGTAATTATCGGTTAGCTAGCCAGCTATTTTCGCCTGCCGCGCTCCCGTCCTCCTACCTAGCCAACACTGCTAGCTAACACTGCTAGCTAGCCAACTTCTACCGAATAGCAGCACTGTAGAAACTTACATTACAACGGAACGACTTGATTAGCGTAGTGTTAGCTAGTTGTCTTTGCTGTCCTGGTATCCATGATAATTGTGTAGTTTAGAGAAATTTAGAGAAATTGTCGAGGTCACCTAGCCAGCTTCACTTTCAACAACGCAGCTACTGCTAGCCAGGCTACTTCACCAGCCAGCAGTACTATATCATTTTAGTCAATAAGATCTTTTATTTTATTTATTTTTTGCAACGTAAGCTTAACTTTCTGAACATTCGAGACGTCTAGCCCACTTGTCATTCTAATCTCCTTTGCTTTAGCGTAGCCTCTTCTGTAGCCTGTCAACTATGTGTCTGTCTATCCCTGTTCTCTCCTCTCTGCACAGACCATACAAACGCTTCACACCGCGTGGCCGCGCCCACCCTAACCTGGTGGTCCCAGCCCACCCTAACCTGGTGGTCCCAGCCCGCACGACCCACGTGGAGTTCCAGGTCTCCGGTAGCCTCTGGAACTGCCGATCCGCGGCCAACAAGGCAGAGCTCATCTCAGCCTATGCGTCCCTCCAGTCCCTCGACTTCTTGGCACTGACGGAAACATGGCTCACCACAGATAACACTGCTACTCCTACTGCTCTCTCTTCGTCTGCCCACGTGTTCTCGCACACCCCGAGAGCTTCTGGTCAGCGGGGTGGTGGCACCGGGATCCTCATCTCTCCCAAGTGGTCATTCTCTCTTTCTCCCCTTACCCATCTGTCTATCGCCTCCTTTGAATTCCATGCTGTCACAGTTACCAGCCCTTTCAAGCTTAACATCCTTATCATTTATCGCCCTCCAGGTTCCCTTGGAGAGTTCATCAATGAGCTTGATGCCTTGATAAGCTCCTTTCCTGAGGACGGCTCACCTCTCACAGTTCTGGGTGACTTTAACCTCCCCATGTCTACCTTTGACTCATTCCTCTCTGCCTCCTTCTTTCCACTCCTCTCCTCTTTTGACCTCACCCTCTCACCTTCCCCCCCTACTCACAAGGCAGGCAATACGCTTGACCTCATCTTTACTAGATGCTGTTCTTCCACTAACCTCATTGCAACTCCCCTCCAAGTCTCCGACCACTACCTTGTATCCTTTTCCCTCTCGCTCTCATCCAACACTTCCCACACTGCCCCTACTCGGATGGTATCGCGCCGTCCCAACCTTCGCTCTCTCTCCCCCGCTACTCTCTGCTCTTCCATCCTATCATCTCTTCCCTCTGCCCAAACCTTCTCCAACCTATCTCCTGATTCTGCCTCCTCAACCCTCCTCTCCTCCCTTTCTGCATCCTTTGACTCTCTATGTCCCCTATCCTCCAGGCCGGCTCGGTCCTCCCCTCCCGCTCCGTGGCTCGACGACTCATTGCGAGCTCACAGAACAGGGCTCCGGGCAGCCGAGCGGAAATGGAGGAAAACTCGCCTCCCTGCGGACCTGGCATCCTTTCACTCCCTCCTCTCTACATTTTCCTCTTCTGTCTCTGCTGCTAAAGCCACTTTCTACCACTCTAAATTCCAAGCATCTGCCTCTAACCCTAGGAAGCTCTTTGCCACCTTCTCCTCCCTCCTGAATCCTCCTCCCCCTCCCCCCCCCTCCTCCCTCTCTGCAGACGACTTCGTCAACCATTTTGAAAGAAGATCGACGACATCCGATCCTCGTTTGCTAAGTCAAACGACACCGCTGGTTCTGCTCACACTGCCCTACCCTGTGCTTTGACCTCTTTCTCCCCTCTCTCTCCAGATGAAATCTCGCGTCTTGTGACGGCCGGCCGCCCAACAACCTGCCCGCTTGACCCTATCCCCTCCTCTCTTCTCCAGACCATTTCCGGAGACCTTCTCCCTTACCTCACCTCGCTCATCAACTCATCCCTGACCGCTGGCTACGTCCCTTCCGTCTTCAAGAGAGCGAGAGTTGCACCCCTTCTGAAAAAACCTACACTCGATCCCTCCGATGTCAACAACTACAGACCAGTATCCCTTCTTTCTTTTCTCTCCAAAACTCTTGAACGTGCCGTCCTTGGCCAGCTCTCCTGCTATCTCTCTCAGAATGACCTTCTTGATCCAAATCAGTCAGGTTTCAAGACTAGTCACTCAACTGAGACTGCTCTTCTCTGTATCACGGAGGCGCTCCGCACTGCTAAAGCTAACTCTCTCTCCTCTGCTCTCATCCTTCTAGACCTATCGGCTGCCTTCGATACTGTGAACCATCAGATCCTCCTCTCCACCCTCTCCGAGTTGGGCATCTCCGGCGCGGCCCACGCTTGGATTGCGTCCTACCTGACAGGTCGCTCCTACCAGGTGGCGTGGCGAGAATCTGTCTCCTCACCACGCGCTCTCACCACTGGTGTCCCCCAGGGCTCTGTTCTAGGCCCTCTCCTATTCTCGCTATACACCAAGTCACTTGGCTCTGTCATAACCTCACATGGTCTCTCCTATCATTGCTATGCAGACGACACACAATTAATCTTCTCCTTTCCCCCTTCTGATGACCAGGTGGCGAATCGCATCTCTGCATGTCTGGCAGACATATCAGTGTGGATGACGGATCACCACCTCAAGCTGAACCTCGGCAAGACGGAGCTGCTCTTCCTCCCGGGGAAGGACTGCCCGTTCCATGATCTCGCCATCACGGTTGACAACTCCATTGTGTCCTCCTCCCAGAGCGCTAAGAACCTTGGCGTGATCCTGGACAACACCCTGTCGTTCTCAACTAACATCAAGGCGGTGGCCCGTTCCTGTAGGTTCATGCTCTACAACATCCGCAGAGTACGACCCTGCCTCACACAGGAAGCGGCGCAGGTCCTAATCCAGGCACTTGTCATCTCCCGTCTGGATTACTGCAACTCGCTGTTGGCTGGGCTCCCTGCCTGTGCCATCAAACCCCTACAACTCATCCAGAACGCCGCAGCCCGTCTGGTGTTCAACCTTCCCAAGTTCTCTCACGTCACCCCGCTCCTCCGCTCTCTCCACTGGCTTCCAGTTGAAGCTCGCATCCGCTACAAGACCATGGTGCTTGCCTACGGAGCTGTGAGGGGAACGGCACCTCAGTACCTTCAGGCTCTGATCAGGCCCTACACCCAAACAAGGGCACTGCGTTCATCCACCTCTGGCCTGCTCGCCTCCCTACCACTGAGGAAGTACAGTTCCCGCTCAGCCCAGTCAAAACTGTTCTCTGCTCTGGCACCCCAATGGTGGAACAAACTCCCTCACGACGCCAGGACAGCGGAGTCAATCACCACCTTCCGGAGACACCTGAAACCCCACCTCTTCAAGGAATACCTAGGATAGGATAAAGCAATCCTTCTGCCCCCCCCCCCCCCTTAAAAGATTTAGATGCACTATTGTAAAGTGGCTGTTCCACTGGATGTCATTAGGTGAATGCACCAATTTGTAAGTCGCTCTGGATAAGAGCGTCTGCTAAATGACTTAAATGTAAATGTAAATGTAGTAGGTGTCAATCTTAGTCCTGTATTGACGCTTTGCCTGTTTGATGGTTTGTCGGAGGGCATAGTGGGATTTCTTATAAGCTTCCGGGTAACAGTCCCTCTCCTTGAAAGCGGTAGCTCTAGCCTTTAAGCTCAGTGTGGATGTTGCCTGTAATCCTTGGCTTCTGGTAGGGTATGTACATACGGTCACTGTGAGGACGACATCATCGATGCGCTTATTGATGAAGCCAATGACTGATGTGGTGTACTCCTCAATGCTTTTGGAGGAATCCCGGAACATATTCCTGTCTGTGTTAGCAAAACAGTCCTGTAGCTTAGTATCTGCTTCATCTGACTACTTTTTTATTGATCTAGTCACTGGTGCTTCCTGCTTGAATTTTTGCTTGTAAGCAGGAATCAGGAGGATAGAATTATGGTCAGATTTGCCAAATGGAGGGCGAGGGAGAGCTTTGTATGCGTCTCTGTGTGTGGAGTCAAGGTGGTCCAGAGTTTTTCCCCCTCATGTTGCATATTTAACTTGCTGATAGAAATTTGGTAAAACTGATTTAAGTTTCCCTGCATTAAAGTGTCCGGCTACTAGGAGCGCCACCTCTGGGTGAGTGTTTTCTAGTTTGCTCATGGCGGAATACAGCTCATTCAATGCTGTCTTAGTGCCAGCTTTTGACTGTGGTGGTATATAAACAGCTACGAAAAATACAGACGAAAACTCTCTAGGTAAATAGTGTGGTCTACAGCTTATCATAAGATACTTTACCTCAGGCGAGCAATAGCTCGAGACTTCCTTAGATATTGTGCACCAGCTGTTATTTACAAAAATACATAGTCCGCTGCCCCTTGTCTTACCAGACGCCGCTGTTCTATCCTGCCGGTGCAGCGTATAACCAGCCAGCTGTATGTTGATAGGGTCGTCGTTCAGCCACGAAGGAAGTGTGGGTTTATTCAATCGCCTATGAATTCTCAGAAGTCAGCCCGCCCTCCGGCCCCTTTTTCTCCACCTCTGCATGCAAATCACGCAAATCTGGGCCTGTTCCTGAGAAAGCAGTATATCGTTTACCGGGCTCGTCAGACTCGTTAAAGGAAAAAAAGGATTCTGCCAGTCCGTGGTTAGTAATCGCAGTCCTGATGTCCAGAAGTTATTTTCGGTCATAAGAGAGATGACCGAAAATAACAACATATAATAATAATAATAACAACATTATGTCGGTCAACATTATGTACAAAATAAGTAAACAAATAAGTTTCAAATTAACAAACAAAAAAACACAATCGGTTGTGGGCACGTAAAACGTCTGCCTTCTCCATCTTCTATAATGTAGAAAATAGTTGAAAAAAAAACAAAAAACTTTAATGAGTAGTTGTGTCCAAACTTTTGACTGGTACTGTATATATATATTTTTTATCAGGGGATGCTGCAGCACCCTTAGCACCCCTACTTCCTGCGGCTATGACAATGCCATTCAGCAATCCCCATGCATTTACATTTGTCAGATGACATGAAAATAGATCTCGTTGGCCACGCACACTAGTGGTGGATCTTCCAGCAAGACAATAACTCCAAACACACATCAAAATCCACAAAGAAATGGTTAATTGACCACAAAACCATTGAAAACCTGCGGTTTAAATTGTAGAGGGCAGTCCATAAACGGAGACTAAGGTTATCAAGGTTCTGGAAAGATTATATATGGAGGAATTGTCTAAGATCCCTCCTTGTGTGTTCTCCAAACTTATACTCAGTGCCATTATCCTTGCAAGGTGAGGTATTAAAAGGTATTGAAAAGAGAAGTGCCAATAATTTTTAGCCCTATCTTTTTGAGAAACAAATTATTACTTGTTAAAAAAATCTTTATTTAACAATTGTATTAGTATAAAATAATAGAATTTTCTATTTTTTTCGAGCATACAATAAGTTTTTGTATTATTTATTTTATACAGTCTTTTTTGCTAATCTTTATCAAGGGTGCCAATCATTTTTGACCTGTGTTTTTGTGTGGTTGTGTGATTGTTTGTCTGTCTGTGTGTGTGTGAGTCAGAGAATGAAAGATGTGTGCATTTGAGTGTGTATGTTGTGCATTTGTACTGACATGAAAAGGCACTTCCACGCCCAAATATTACTGTCTAAAAATAAAGTAGTGACGTCAAACAACAGTTATTTCAGTTGGTCAGTTTCATCCTCCCATCTCAAGAGATACACAAGAATAGTGTTCACTTTTAGGTTCAACTGGAGGAAAGGTAGAATAGATATTGCTTTTAAAATGAGTCACAGACTGTTCTGATACCTTGACTATTTGTAGAATTTTTGTCTGGTGATGAATCATGTGCTGTAAATAAAACATTGGTCAGATTTAGATCATGTAGGTACCAAATATTCTATGTTTTTGTGAGGATTGTATCAGATTGGTCACCTTTCATTTTGATGGAACCAAATTACAGACTAATTGCTAATAGGTTTCATGCATTTTTACACAATCCAGTATATAGGTTCCACTTTGTTGCAAGCAGAAAAAACATTTATAGATCGATCCTATATTCATTTTTGACATCATCCACATAAACCTTAAATAGGTGCCACAGTCTCTTATTCATTAATGTGCTGGTAAAAATAAACACAAACTACATTGTTCCATAAATAAGCAGGGTATGGTTCAGAAGAGCTCAAATACATTTCTACTGGTGTTGCTTACGCAAGCAGACAGTTCTGAAGATGCAATGATAAGAGGACAAACGCCAGACATGAGTGACTTTTACAGATTGTTAACTTGATAAATATTCATATCACATCCAATACTCTGCAGTGGGGCTTATATATGAGTCATACAGCACACTAGACACCATCTATGTGACTGGAAGGAGAAGCTCTGGTAGGGTGTATTACCATTCAACTGCAAACAAACATCCCCAGTGAGAGAAAAACAACTTGTATAACAATTAATAAACATCAACAGAAAATAGAAATGACCATGAAATTGAAGATGATGAAATAATCCAATACTGTCATTTTGCTGACCACAACATGTATCTAATTGAGAGAACAAAGGTAGAAAAAGAGAGGGCCCATGCATGACCCTTCGTACGTCAGCCATTAAGGAAGTTGCTGGTGTTGTGCTACGCATGCTACACTACCAGCACTACACAGCGTCTCCGCTCTTCATTATGTCAAGTTCCTCACTCCCAGCTGGACTCGAATCTGCAACCCTGCATCTCTCAGTCCAACACCTACAGTAAGCCTTTATGCCAAGAGGTCAAAACCTAGTGATGACCTCTGGAGGAATACTAATAACTTGCATATCCACTTTCATTTTACCATAGATGCTCTCAAGACACAATCAGACTTCAAACTATCGAACCCCAGAGAACATTGGATTTTATTGTCAGCCTAGTGTATGTCCACAATGCTACAACAAATTAATCATAAATTATTGTTATTTACCTTATGCGTTCAGTTCACGTAGAAAGACTAGCTGTGTCCGGTTGGATGATCTTATTGTTCTCAATAATTGGTGGAATATAAGGCACATCATAGTGAGGATTGAACAGATGCTCTTAATATGCTTATGGAAATCCACCACCTATGAAATACCAATGGAATCCCTGTGACCGATAACTCAAATCATTATGACTGTAGGTGTTTGGTAAGCTATAAGGTCTGTCAGAGAGAACACTAAAAGGGCTTTTGAAACCTCTGTGGAAGCACAACGACATTGTTGTTAAAGACAGGAAAGATCAGCAAAAAAGTGTATGAAGTTTTCAAAGGGCCAACTAGCAAAGTGGTTCCAGAATCCCTACAGCTTGCAGAAGCTATGTGAACATCCTGAGCAGGAGGCCTTGGACTTATTACAAACCTATGGCAGGCCTCTAATTTTTTACTTTTTCTCCGTTGGCTGACTTCAAAATCTGCACTGTAAGGGCCCCCCATGTTCCTGATGCCTCCTGCTCCAGTTTCCCAGCAGTCTATAGTTGGCAGAAACTACCTCAAACTCTATGGTTTTGTAATGCTATGCTATCCATGCCAAGCTATCCATCTGCTGTGAAACACATAACTGCTTCAGAGGATTTCCATTGTTATACCCTCTGTGTGTGTGCATGCAGACCCATGCAAGTACTCAAATACAGTACAAACATGACAGATTTTGGGGTTAGGCAATATTAGAGTGCAGGTAATATAGCCAGCAGAAGAAGAGTGCCTTCAGAAAGTATTCACACCCCTTGACTTTTTCCACATTTTGTTGTGTTACAGCCTGAATTTAAAATGGAATACATTTAGATTTTTGTGTCACTGGCCTATACACAATACCCCATAATGTCAAAGCTTAATTATACTTTTCAATTTGTTTTCAAATTAATTCAAAATGAAAAACTGAATAAAAACTGAATTTAGTCAATAAGTATTTAACCCCTTTGTTATGACAAGCTTAAATAGGTTAAGGAGTAAAAATGTGCATAGCAAATTATATAATAAGTTGCATGGACTCACTCTGTGTGCATTAATAGTGGTTAACATGATTTATGAACGACTACCTCAAATAAAAATACAAATAAAAATACATTGAATATCTCTTTGAGCATGGTGAAGTTACTAATTACACTTTGGATGGTGTATCAATGCACTCAGTCACTACAAAGATACAGGCATCCTTCCTAACTCAGTTGCAGGAGAGGAACAAACCCTCTCAGGGATTTCACCATGAGGAGAATGGTGACTTTAAAACACTTACAGTATAATGGCTATGATAGGAGAAAACTGAGGATGGGTCAACAACATTGTAGTTTTACTCCACAATACTATCCCAATTGACAGAGTAAAAAGAAGGAAGCCTTTACAGAAAAAAAAATATTCCAAAACATACATCCTGTTTGCAACAAGGCACTAAAGTGGAACTGCAAAACATGTGGAAAAACAAATCCCTTTTTGTCCTGAAAACAAAGTGTTATTTTTGAGCCAAATCCAAAACAACACATTACTGAGTACCACTCTCCATATTTTCAAGCATAGTGGTGACCGCATCATGTTATGGGTATGCTTGTAATTGTTAAGGACTGGGGAGTTTTTCAGGATAAAAAAGAAACAGAATGGAACTAAGTACAGACAAAATCCTAGAGGAAAACCTGGTTCCGTCTGCTTTCCACCACACACTGGGAGATTAATTCACCTTTCCTCAGTACAATAACATAAAACACAAGGCTAAATCTACTCTGGAGTTGTTTACCAAGAAGACAGTGAATGTTCCTGATTGACCGAGTTACAGCTTTGAGTTAAATCTACTTGAAAATCTATGGCAAGACTTAAAAATGGCTGTCTAGCAATGATCAACAACCAATTTGACAGTGTTTGAAGAATTTTGAAAAGAGTAATGGGCAAATATTTTCCAATCCAGGTGTGCAAAGCTCTTAGAGGCTTAGCCAAAAAGACTCAAAGCTTTAATCACTGCCAAAGGTGATTCTAACATGTATTGACTCAGGAGTGTGAATACTTATGTAAATTAGATAATTCTGTATTTCATTTTCAAAATATTTGCAAAAATTTCTAAAATCGTGTTTTCACTTTGTCATTATGGGATATTGTGTGTTGACATTTTTTTATTTAATCAATTTTGAATTCAGGCTTTAACACAACAAAATGTGGAATAATTAAAGGGGTATGAATACTTTCTGAAGGCCCTGTACATGTATTTATATCATAAAGAAATGTTGATCTATCATCACTTTTGTAGTTTAACCCCACCATGGATTCCATGTTTAGAGCGTGGTGGTGTTTATGGACCTATAACTGATTATTTCTGTAGAACTGCCAACTACGCCATGAAAATAGGCTGATCAGGCTGTCCTGATTTTAGGGGACAGTCCCAGTTGTAAATAGTCTGTCCCTTGTGATATTCTGTTTCTGGGAACGTCCTAATTTTGCAAGCCAAATGTCAGTCAAAAAGCACTTCAGTATATACAACAGATCATCTTTGCTTATATATGTGTGAAAATATACCTCAGCCTAATGCGTTTGGAATTAATGGAAAAACACAATAAACATGTTTGATTTATTTTTACCATTAGGGTTCACATACTAAACCTAAACCTCACGAAGTGTCTGGTCAATTTATCTCAGGAGATTACCTCAGAGGACAATTAAAAGAACTGAGACAAGTATTCTCAGAATGAATAAGGCATACAGCACTGAACAAAGATATTGAAGTGGTTACAAGACAGAGATGGATCATTCCTGGGTTCCTTGGACTCCTCAAGGTGACATCATAACATTCTCCACATTCAGAAGATGACTGCCTGGAAAGTACAGTTTCCTTTTTAAGAACATAGCAGAATGTACTCTCCATTTTGTTGAGTCTGGGGCATTTTTTTATGACAATGAGGAATGTAAATATTGAAACTTGTCATGCTATGTAGTGGGATCTGGCAAGGCATCCTGAGTTGTGTACAGCAAGCCAAGGCCAGCTAATGGCAGTTTACATTTTTCAGGACTGAGAAATATATTTCTGAATGAGTCTTATGTAAATACCCTCAGATCAACTTGGTCAAGGGAAGTATGTTATGCCAGCATTGGAGTGTGTCACCCACACTGAGAGCTAACACAGAGGAGAGGGATTTTCATTTAAAAAAAATGTTTAATGCAAGCCTGAGCACATAAATATTTTCCTTTTTTTACATTCTCACGCTAACAATATTTCCATGCATCAGTCCTTTGGAATGATGTCTCGTTTTGTATTGCTAATGGCAACTTAATTACAGGAACAGAACCTTTAGGCTCCATGTCTTCATACACAAGTAATGAGAGAGGTTGAAAAATTAAACGAGATTGAGTTCATATATTTTCTCTTAATTAAGATGAAAAAAATGTAACTGTCACGATCGTCAAAGGGAGAGAGAGAGGACCAAGGCGCAGCGCGTGAAAAATACATCTTCCTATTATTATAAGAAGGAAAAATGAAACAAAACAACAAACAGACAACCGTGAAGCTATATATACAGATAGTGCTGACACAAACACTACACATAGACAATTACCCACAAAACAGCTAAAGCCTATGGTTGCCTTAAATATGGCTCCCAATCAGAGACAACCATAACCAGCTGTCTCTAATTGAGACCCAATTCAGGCAACCATAGACTTTCCTAGACACCTACACTGAACACTAAACCATCTACTCTACTAAACCCCCTAAACCATACAACACCCTAGACAATACAAAAACAAACAAACTTCCCCATGTCACACCCTGACCTAACTAAAATAATAATGAAAACAAAGATAACTAAGGCCAGGGTGTGACAGTAACCAAAGTTATGTTTGTGATATGTGCAGTTGTGCAGTGTGTACCAACTTGATTTAAAGGTAATTGAATGAATTTACATTGAATTTAGTATATTGATCTTAAGAGACAATATGCCATGCAAGTGATGTGGCAAGTAGTCTTGGAGTAAAAAAAAGAATGTTTGTAGGCTTTTTGAATGTTCATCAGGACAAAAACATAATAAAAGGCATTTAGCAGAAGTACATTCATCCACAAACATGAATATAATTTGATATACTGTATATCTTATACACTGAGTATACAAAACATTAAGGACATCTGCTCTTTCCATAACATAGACTGACCAGGTGAATCCAGGTGAAAGCTATGATCCCTTATTGATGTCACTTAAATCCACCTCAATCAGTGTAAATGAAGGGGAGGAGACAGGTTAAATAAGGATCTTTAAGCCTTGAGAGAGACATGGATTGTGTGTGTGCCATTCAGACGGTGAATGGTCAAGACAAAAAATGTAAGTGCCTTTGAACGAGGTATGGTAGTAGGTGCCAGATGCACCGGCTTGTGTCAAGAACTGCAATGCTGCTGGCCTTGTAACGCTCAACAGTTTTCCGTGCATATCAAGAATGGTCCACCACCCAAAGGACATCCAGCCAACTTGACACAACTGTGGGATGCATTGGAATCAACATGGGCCAGCATCCCTGTGGAATGCTTTCGACACCTTGTATAGTCCATGCCCTGACGAATTGAGGCTGTTCTGGGGGAAAAAGGGGGTGGGGGTGGGGGCAACTCAGTATTAGGAAGGTGTTCCTAATGTTTGTTATACTCAGTGTATGACCACGTTTTCATGATGATATAATCTTGAAGCCCATTCAAAAGACCAGGGACATGAACACGGAAGTATGATGTAGGAACCACCGGGTTAGGGTCAATTCCATTTCAATTCCAGTCAGTTCAGGAAGTCTACTGAAATTCAAATTCTCTTCAATGCTTTTCAATTTGGAAAATTTGGATCTGGAATTGGAATTTGGTTTACTTTCTGAATTGACTGGAATGGAAATGGAATTGACCCTAACCCTGATAGGAATGTGTCACTTGCATGACATATTGGATAGTAGGAGGAGAGTTAGATTAGGGCTATTAACCCCTCCAACAACTGTCTACCAAATAAAGAATAAAGAATAAACCACTATGGTGTGCAGTATAGTTGAAGAAGAAAAAAAATCAGTCTGGGATGGTATCATGTAGTAAAAAGCAATACAATATAGTTCTATCAATTTTCATGATATTGACAATGCAGGCCATACAATCCCCAATAGCTATTCCAGTATTTAGTCTGGTCCTTGTTGTCATCCACAGAAACTCTCTTCTGTAGTAGTTACAGGAGGCAGGAAAGTAAAAGGCAATTTAATGGGTTGCACAAGGAGGGAAATTACAATAATTTGTGCTAACTGAGCGTCTCTGCCCAATCACAAAGTTGAATGTGAGAAGCAGGACATGCAGCTATTATTAAGAATATGGGCATGTGCTTAAACTACAGACACAGCAATGGAAACTCACAAGTTTCTCATTCCCTGCAGGCCCTGACGGATTGGTACTGGTGGCTGGGTCTTTATAGATCAGGTGTTAATGTATACGTACAATTGGAGTCTCAGCCCAGGAAATGAATATGTCTGGGGGTGAGCTGCAGAGTGTCATCCATTGGATCTTAGAGCTCCAGTGATATCAAAGGAGAGAGGAGAGAGAGAGAGAGAGAGAGAGGAAGGAGGGAGAGAGAGAGAGAGAGAGAGAGAGAGAGAGAGAGAGAGAGAGAGAGAGAGAGAGAGAGAGAGAGAGAGAGGAAGGAGGCAGCAGGGAATGGATGAATGTGAGCTGTATTTTTAGCCTTTCATTCATAAAATACGATGTGTATTTTTAGCTTTTCATTCAGAAAATAAATAGAGAAATGCAGCAGCTCACCCTGCCTCTGGGACCTGGGAAGGCGTCATCCTGGAACTAACAAGACTTATATTGAATGCAGAGCAGCTCTACACTTTTTATTGCTTTTTTTTTACATGAATTAATGCATTGTTAGAGCAGCTTATTAGCAATATGATAATGAGTGTTGAAATGATGTAACAGTTTTTTTATGTGTATTTTTAGTTGAACAAGTGTAGAACTAATAAGTTAGCTAAAGCTAACAATTCATTACATGTGCCTGAGCTTGTTCTTTAACTTTATTTTAATCTCTAGCAATGTATACACACTAGTATTTACTAAGCATGTTGTGAAAGCCATGCGTCAAAATTGTCTGAAGTGAGACACAACAATGTCTCTAATCTAGAAATAGAATACATAATTCACTCCAAATAGTCTACCAATACAGTATCATTAGGTCATTAGGTACAAACTGGAGAGCATTCCAGTATTAATGAGAAATATGACAATCTACAGTGTATGCTTTCACCTGCAGCTGCCACAAATGGTGTGATATAAATGTTTTCTTAATGGTTAAGAAATCAAGTGATACTGTTTAGAATCTCTCTATGTAATGTATATGTTGGGGTTCGTTTCCTTGTTCCTTGTCAATCATTGGCTCATTGGGGAAATTAGCATTATGACAATATCTTTAATGAAATCATTCAAAAACCTTTATTAATGTAATTGCAGACAGAAGTTGACAACAGGAACATAACGCATGTTTCCGAGTAAGTTCTGCATCAAAGAAAAGGTCCCAAGTTATTTTATTAAACCCTAGTGATGTCACTGCCTACGTCATTATCTTCTACTTATGAGACCAAAACCATGCCTACTCAACACTAAAACTCTTGTTTATATAGCTATCTAAAAGCTTAGTAGTAAATGTCCAAGTTGATTTATAGTGGAATGTCTGACTAATATCTTATCTCTTACACTCCCCTGCAGAGTTCTGTCTTCACATTTCTCAGACAGTTTCTTCATAAGAGGCAGAGAGCCTAGAAAAGTACTGTGGAACAATATTAAACCTCATAATGCATATATATTGTTAGTCTGTAGTCTAGGAACCTATAAATGTACGGAGGGTGGGGTCTTATAACCCCTCCCCTTCTTTTAATACAACATAAGCATAATCAATTATTATAATACATCAAACATTTGATACAGCCCCTATCATGACCCCTAGGTGAACCCCTTTCATATACAGTAGCTGCTATTCAGTATATACAGTATCCTATACAGTAGCAGCTATTCTTAGACTGGCAACAGCCGGGATAATCTAATATTTCATGTTAGAACTCGCCTTGAATCATGTATTATTTCCTGATTATTTTTACGCATTGTGTTGTTCCTCAATATGAGTTTGTTTCTGTCCCTTTTTGAATCACCGTGGCAGATGTAGACTTCACCCTGAGTGCATCCCAAGGCTAAGGTTTTGGTATAATAAGTATGAGATTTAAATTCATTTCACAGACCACATTTCCTCATGCTGTAGCAGAGCATTTTATAAATGAAGATGACTCATCCTCTGATTCATGGACACAGGGGATCTGCGTGGTCCAAAGGTATCTTCTAACTAGATTAATAATTTTTCCGTCATTAAAAAGTGTTGCCAAAAAATTATAATTTCAGAGTGAATTACCATAAAGAAACAGTTTTCAATTACCATGTATGGCATTTAAAGCTAGCCTTGAATAGACATTTCAAAGTGATTATTTAATAACTCTCAACACTTTTTTATTAGTTATTTAAAAATATGTTGTAAGATTCATGACAAATGAACTAGCGCGAACCCTAACTCTAGCTTAATGTCCACATCCCAATTAAACCCTAACTGTAGCCTCAACAACAACCCTATCTTCAACCCTAACCCTAGTTACAGGTCCACATCCTGGTTCAACTCTAATCCTAAACTCAACAACAACCCTAACCTCAACCCCAACCCTAACATAACATAACATGTTCCTTGGTCTTAGCTGAGCAGTGTTTGTGCCACTGTGTAAGCTTCTTTAATGGTCCTCTGTGTTTCCACACATGTACTGTACACTAGATGGTCTGTCACTTACAGTATGCTGGGTCAGTCACCTGCTGTGCTAACCTCTGCACAATGTGTTCTTCTGCACACCAGTAGACAGAGACTTTGAAGGTCATTTTCCAATACACTATAAACCTTAATTTCACCTCAATGGATGTGTTGAGCTTGCCCTGAGGTTCTTGTCCATCCAATTGTTGGACTGTATGTAGAACACACATTTTATGACTATGTGGTTGGGGAAAAAAGAAAACATCTGAAACCGATGATAACCTTCACAAGGAAAAACAACGTTCACAAGGAAGAACAACAGAATCAGAGTTACTGAAACAGTATTTTAGGACTTCCTCAGCCTCATATCCCACCGTTTCTTAAGTCGGCCCTCCTCGAGTTATCTCTTAACCCTTCCTGAGTCGAGTGTCACCGGGCCTAAACTTTTACTGCAGTGGGCTAAATCAGGGTCACACAGAGTATTTCTTGGTAGTCTAAAACAAATCTACTTCGAAACAAAAATATACACGTCACACACATGGTTATGGTCTTAAAAAATAAAACACCTGTAACATGTCAGATATAGAGTTAAAATGTATACAATTTTGAGTTTGCATTTCTATATTACACTTTATATACATCAAATCAAATGTTATTTGTCACATGCGCCGAATAGAACAGGTGTAGACCTGACAGTGAAATGCTTACTTACAAGCCCCTAACCAACAATGCAGTTTTAAGAAGAATACCTAAATAAGGTCAGAAATAAAAGTAACAAATAATTAAAGAGCAGCAGTAAAATAACAATAGCGAGGCTATATACATGGGGTGCCAGTACAGAGTCAATGTGCGGGGGCACCGGTTAGTTGAGGCAATTGTGGTAATATGTACATGTACAGTAGGTAGAGTTATTAAAGTAACTATGCATAGATAATAACAGAGAGTAGCAGCAGCGTAAAAGGGGGGGGGGGGGGGGGGCATTTGATTAGATGTTCAGGAGTCTTATGGCTTGAGGGTAGGAGCTATTTAGAAGCATCTTGGACCTAGATTTGGCGCTCCGGTACCGCTTGCCATGCGGTAGCAGAGAGAACAGACTATGACAAGAGTGGCTGGAGTCTTTGACAATTTTTAGGGCTTTCCTCTGGTATAGAGGTCCAGGAAGCTTGGCCCCGGTGATGTACTGGGTCGTACGCACTACCCTCTGTAGTGCCTTGCGGTCGGAGGCCGAGCAGTTGCCATACCAGCCAGTGATGCATCCAGTCAGGATGCTCTCGATGGTGCAGCTGTAGAACTTTTTGAGGATCTGGGGACACATGCTAAATCTTTTCAGTCTCCTGAGGGGGAAAAGGCATTGTCGTGCCCTCTTCACGATGTTCTTGGTGTGTTTGGACCATGATAGTTTGTTGTTGATGTGGACACCAAGAAACTTGAAACTCGCGACCTGCTCCACTACAGCCCTGTCGATGTGAATGGGGGCATGTTCAGCCCTCCTTTTCCTGTCGTCTACGATCATCTCCTTTGTCTCACATTGAGGGAGAGGTTGTTGTCCTGGCACCACACTACCATGTCTCTGACCTCCTCCCTATAGGCTGTCTCATCGTTGTGTCGTCAGCAAACTTAATGATGGTCTTGGAGTCGTGCTTGGCCACATAGTCTTGGGTGAACAGCGAGCACAGGAGGGGATTAAGCATGCACCCCTGAGGGGCCTCCGTGTTGAGGATCAGTGTGACAGATGTGTTGTTGCCTACCCTTACCTCCTGGGGGTGGCCTGTCAGAAAGTCAAGGATCCAGTTGCAGAGGGAAGTGTTTAGTCCCAGGGTCCTTCTCTTAGTGATGAGCTTTGTGGGCACTATGGTGTTGAACACTGAGCTGTAGTCAATGAATAGCATTCTCACATAGGTGTTCCTTTTGTCCAGGTGGGAAAGGCCAGTGTGGAGTGCGATTGAGATTGCGTCTTCTGTGGACCTGTTGGGACGGTATGCGAATTGGAGTGGGTCTAGGGTTTCCCGGGATGCTTTTCCTTTACTCTGCAGTCCAACTCATCCCAAACCATCTCAATTGAGTTGAGGTCGGGTGATTATGGAGGCCAGGTCATCTGATGCAACACTCCATCACTCTCCTTCTTGGTCAAATAGCCCTTACACAGCCTGGATGTGTGTTGGGTAATTGTCCTGTTGAAAAACAAATGAGCGCAAACTAAGCGCAAACAAGATGGGATGTCTTATTGCTGCAGAATGCTGTGGTAGCCATGCTGGTTAAGTGGGCCTTGAATTGTAAATAAATCACAGACAGTGTCACCAGCAAAGCACCATCACACCTCCTCCATGATTCATGGTGGGAATCACACATGCGGAGATCATCCGTTCACCTACTCTGCGTCTCACAAAGACACGGCGGATGGAACCAAAAATCTCAGATTTGGACTCATCAGACCAAAGGACAGTTTTCCATCCGTTCTAATGTCCATTGCTCATGTTTCTTGGCCCAAGCAAGTCTCTTCTTCAGTTTGATTTCTATTTGCCATATATTTTTAACTGTGCTGTTTCACAAAAGTTCGGAACCTATGTACATTTTACAGACACAGTATATTTTACATTTGTTATCTTTGTTGTTATTAGTCCCACCCTTCAGCTCTACTCAACCCCTCCCATCTATCGCTTAACACCATCCGTATTGGATTTCTATTTGCAATATATTTTTCAACTGTGCTGTGATGCTTCACGAAAGTTCTGAACCTTTCTATTCTCATAATTTCTACAGATTGTAAATAAAATGTTTTAAAAAATAGCTAAAAGTATTATTATATTATTGACCGATTGACTGTGACTTTTCAAATCACCCAGTATTGCTATCTGCAGAGATAGCTCCAGTTAAATGTTGCAATTCTTCAGCCATTCCTGGACCTGTGACCAAAATCAAGCTACATATTTACAGTACCAAAATAAATGATCTAATGACTGTCTCTTCGCAGCAACATCTGTAAAGCTGGGAAGGTTGTATCCCCCATATATATTGTTTGCAAGAATTTTGTATAACAATTTAAATTAAAAAAAATACACGTTTTGAATCCAGCAACGTTTTGCATATCAGTGCATAAACCATGTGCCTTGGAATCGGTACATCGAAAATCTCTTCCCAAATATTTTGCAATCTATATGCCACAGCTGTCCATTTTTTGGTCCTTAAATGAAACTGGTTGATGGTGTTGATGTGAGCCATGACCAGCCTTTCAAAGCACTTCATGGCTACAGACGTGAGTGCAAGTTACCTTTGCTTCCTTAGGCACAGGGACTATGGTGGTCTGCTTGAAACATGTAGGTATTACAGACTCGGTCAGGGAGAAGTTGAAAATGTCAATGAAGACACTTGCCAGTTGGTCAGCGCATGCTCGCAGTACACGTCCTGATAATCCGTCTGGTCTTGTGAATGTTGACCTGTTTAAAGGTCTTACTCACATCAGCTGTGGAGAGCGTGATCACACAGTCGTCCGGAACAGCTGGTGCTCTCATGCATGCTTCAGTGTTGCTTGCCTCAAAGCGAGCATAAAAGGCATTTAACCCGTCTGGCAGGCTCGTGTCACTGAGCAGCTCGTGGCTAGGTTTCCCTTTGTAGTCCGTAATAGTTTGCAAGCCCTGCCACATCCGACAAGCGTCAGAACCGGTGTAGTAGGATTCAATCTGAGTCCTGTATTGATGGTTTGCCTGTTTGATTGTTCATCTGAAGGCACAGCGGGATTTCTTATGAGCTTCCGGATTAGTGTCCCGCTCCTTGAAAGCGGCAGCTCTAGCCTTTAGCTTGGCTTCTGGTTTGGGTATGTACTGTACATACGGTCACTATGGGGGGGATGTCGTCAATACACTTATTGATAAAGCCGGTGAGTGAGGTGGTATACTCCTCAATGCCATTGGATGAATCTCGGAACATATTCCAGTCTGTGCTAGCAAAACAGTCCTGTGGCTTAGCATCCGCGTCATCTGACCACTTCCGTATTGAGCGAGTCACTGGTTCTTCCTGCTTTAGTTTTTGTTTGGAAGCAGGAATCAGGAGGATAGAATTCTGGTCAGATTTTCCAAATGGAGGGCGAGGGAGAGCTTTGTACGCGTCTCTGTGTGTTGAGTAAAGGTGGTTTAGAGTTTTTCCCCCTCTGGTTGCACGTGACATGCTGGTAGAAATTAGGGAAAACAGATTGAAGATTGCCTGCACAGGTGTGCTAACCTTTCAGCGTTTTATCCAAGAAGACTCAAAGCTGTAATCACTGCCAAAGGTGCTTCAACAAAGTACTGAGTAAAGGGTCTGAATACTTATGTAAATGTCATATTTCAGTTTTTTATTAGTAATACAAATTCGAAAAACCTGTTTTTGCTTTGTCATTATGGGGTATTGAGTGTAAATTGACGAGGGAAAAAAACAAATGTAATCAATTTTAGCATAAGGCTGTAACGTAACAAAATGTGGAAAAGTCAAGGGGTCTGAGTTGTTTCCAAATGCACTGGATGTAGTATACTTTTATCTGAAATAGATAACCTTTTTAATGTTTTACTATTTTATTTTTATGAAATTCACTGAGGAGGATGGTCCTCCCTTCTTCCTCTGAGGAGCCTCCATTGGTGAGGGTCACTCAATGTTTTGATTTCTTCTGCAAAACAACTTCATTGATCCAAACATGATGGAGATTCATCCAAGGATAAGGATGTACATAGAAGACATACATTATTTCCTATGGTATTCTCATTTACATTTGTTCAGGGCCATTGTAATGTATTCAGAAATTCCATACATGCATGCATGTTCACAAACAGTGAGTGAGGCGACATGCTTCCACTGCGCGTACCAAAACTCACCCTAAAATAATGACCTCAGGAAACGGGTTTTGGTTCACACCTTGTGTTTGTTTGTGTATGTAGCTACTTACCACAGTGTAACTGTGGGAGAGAGCTGTCGTGTTGTGAGGCTGTACATGAAACAAGGTGCTTGGAGCCTCAATATGGGAGGAAGTAATAACTCTTAATGTTGGGCATTTGGGAGCTGCACGGGGCCTCATTATCTCCCTAAACCCTTTAGGCTTTCGGATGTTCTCACCTTCCTTCCACCGCTGACCTATGACTCACCAGCCTCTCTATCTTCACGCTAAACCTTTAATAGATTACCTGAAATCACAACGCCTCATATTAGAGGCAAAGACACTTTTTTTATCTGCGTCTCTCTGTGTTTTCTTCTCACTCTTCTGATGAAAACTGTGCGTGCCCGGCAGTGTCTGTCTACGTGTACAGAGAAGTTTGTATTTGGGAGTCCACTCATTGTGAACCACTGCAGGGTGAATCAAACACATTCACATTAGTATTGTACTTGAGTTTGTGCCGTGTAGAACGTGATTCCAGGCAATAACATGGAGGACAGTGAATAGAATCACCTGAGAAGCAGTGAGAGCTAATGGCTACATATTTTACATGGGCAGCAACATCAAGAACTGTCAGCTCTCTACCTGGGCAGAGCCCTCCCTAAAGCAAATAAAATAACGGTTGACTCTTCCCATCCACTCCACCCTGAATCCCAGCTCCTTCCCTGGCCACAGGTACAGACTACCTAAGGTAAAAAGAAAAATAGGGACAAGTATTCAAAATGCAGTTCTGCAACTTAACAAAATTTTGGACTAATTGCATTTAGCACTTGCACAATGGAACTGCTCTTACCCTGCCTATTTGCTTGTAAATATCCTTTGCTATTTATTTTTTATTTTTTTATGTGATATGTTTTATGACAGCAGCAAGATGAATGTCCTCTCTGAGGACATTAAAGTTTTCTGAATCTGAATGGGAGTTAATGTCAGAAACAATACCGGACACACTCAGCTGACGGAAGGCAGGCTACATAGGACAACCCCTTTTCAAAGATTAAAAAGTGTAATACCTGGGATGCACAACTCTGGACTTCCTAATTAGTTACTGATATAGCTAGGTAAAATAGACATGTGGACTAATGATTGACCAAGGCAACAACAAAATCGCCTGATGGGTAAAGCCTTTGGTTCAGGACTGATCTCTGTGTGATTCAAATGAAATGCATTACATTAAGGAAATCATCCATTGCAAGAGAGGTTATGATGATATCTGAAAATAATCTTCTTGATATCAGTGATTGTCAGTTGCAAGTGACCCACGAATCAGCCAAGATAGAATCTACTGGGACTATATCATACTGGTAGTCATACGAAGGGCTGAATAAACACAATGAGTCATTTCCCCATGATCCTCTCTGATTTATGTGATAATCACTGAGTGGGGCTTAATTACTTTTTAAATATTTTATAGTACGCAACAAGGGTCGTGACAAAAAGAGTAATATGATCCAAAAGTCTGTTTCTAAATATGTGTAACAATTTCCTGGAGAGATGAGACTTTAAAGAGGGAAGTGCTCCAAAATAATTATATTTAACTGTAATTTTTTTAAGAAAATGTACTATTGACCTATTGCCTGAACGGTAACCAAGTACTCAACTACTGCCAATGCTGATTTGGGCCGCTGATATGAACCTGTATACACTTTATAAAAATACAAAAAATTGAAATCGAAATATCAAACAAATTTGAAGACATCACAGAGACAGAAGAATAGAAAAAGATGGCGCCGGATGAGATGGCCGTCGTTTTACGGTCTCCTAACCAATTGTGCTATGATATGTTTTTTTTCGCGATATTTGTAAATTATTTTGTACATAATGTTTCTGCAACCATATCTTACGGCAGAAAAGAGCTTCTGGATATCAGGACAGCGATCACTCACCTCGGATTAGAGAAAGATTTTTTCAACAACAAGCAGGACTCACACGATATTCTCCAAACACCCCACAGGGCAGACATCCCAATTATTCTCAAAAGGAAGCGACGCAGAGGACGAAGAGCCGGATGCCTCGCCCGGACCCGCAGAAGGCAACTAGGAAAGCTGCCGTTACCGTCAATATTACTCGCCAATGTGCAATCATTGGACAATAAACTAGACGAGGTACGATCACGAATATCCTACCAACGGGACATCAAAAACTGTAATATCCTAATTTTTCACGGAATCGTGACTGAATGACAACATGGATAGTCAGCTAGCGGGATATACGCTGCACCGGCAGGATAGAACAGCACACTCCGGTAAGACGAGGGGGGGGGGGGGGGGGGGGGGGGGGGTATGTGCATATTTGTAAACAACAGCTGCTGCACAAAATCTAAGGAAGTCTCTAGATTTTGCTCACCTGAAGTAGAGTATATTGTGATAAATTGCAGGCCACACTACTTGCCTAGAGAGTACTCAGCTATACTTTTCGTGGCTGTTTATTTACCACCACAAACAGATGCTGGCACTAAGACCGCACTCAGTCAGCTGTATAAGGAAATAAGCAAACAGGAAACCACACACCCAGAGGCGGTGCTCCATGTGGCCGGACACTTTAATGCAGGGAAACTTAAATCAGTTCTACCAAATCTCTATCAACATGTTAAATGTGCAACCAGAGGGAAAAAAAATTCTAGATCACCTGTACTCCACACACAGAGACACGTACAAAGCTCTCCCTCACCCTCCATTTGGTAAATCCGACCACAACTCTATCCTCCTGATTCCTGCTTACAAGCAAATATTAAACAGGAAGCACCAGTGACTCGGTCTATAAAAAAGTGGTCAGATGAAGCAGATGCTAAACTACAGGACTGTTTTACTATCACAGACTGGAACATGTTCCAGGATTCTTCCGATGACATTGAGGAATACAACACATCAGTCACTGGCTTTATCAACAAGTGCATTGAGGACGTCTTCCCCACAGTGACTGTACGTACATACCCCAACCAGAAGCCATGGATTACAGGCAACATTCGCACTGAGCTAAAGGGTAGAGCTACCGCTTTCAAGGTGCGGCACTCTAACCCGGAAGCTTACAAGAAATCCCGCTATGCCCTGCGACGAACCATCAAACAGGCAAAGCATCAATACAGGGCTAAGGTTGAATCATACTACACCGGCTCCGACGCTCGTCGGATGTGGCAGGGCTCGCAAACTATTACAGACTACAGAGGGAAGCACAGCCGCTAGCTGCCCAGTGACATGAGTCTACCAGACGAGCTAAATCACTTCTATGCTCGCTTCGAGGCAAGCAACACTGAGGCATGCATGAGAGCATCAGCTGTTCCGGATGACTGTGTGATCACGCTCTCCGTAGCCGACGTGAGTAAGACCTTTAAACAGGTCAACATACACAAGGCTGCAGGGCCAGATGGATTACCAGGATGTGTGCTCCGGGCATGTGCTGACCAACTGGCAGGTGTCTTCACTAACATTTTCAACATGTCCCTGATTTAGTCTGTAATACCATACCAACATGTTTCAAGCAGACTACCATAGTCCCTGTGCCCAAGAACACAAAGGCAACCTGCCTAAATGACTACAGACCCGTAGCACTCACATCCGTAGCCATGAAGTGCTTTGAAAGGCTGGTAATGGCTCACATCAACACCATTATTCCAGAAATCCTAGACCCACTTCAATTCTCATACAGCCCAAACAGATCCACAGATGATGCAATTTCTATTGCACTCCACACTGTCCTTTCCCACCTGGACAAAATAAAAACTTATGTGAGAATGTTATTCATTGACTACAGCTCAGCGTTCAACACCATAGTACCCTCAAAGCTCATCACTAAGCTAAGAAACCTGGGACTAAACCCCTCCCTCTGCAACTGGATCCTGGACTTCCTGACGGGCCCTCCCCCAGGTGGTGAGGGTAGGTAGCAACACATCTGCCACGCTGATCCTCAACACTGGAGCTCCCCAGGGGTGCGTGCTCAGTCCCCTCCTGTACTCCCTGTTCACCCACGACTGCATGGCCAGGCATGACTCCAACACCATCATTAAGTTTGCAGACGACACAACAGCGGTAAGCCTGATCACCAACAACGACGAGACAGCTTATAGGGAGGAGGTCAAAGACCTGGCCGGGTGGTGCCAGAATAACAACCTATCCCTCAACGTAACCAAGACTAAGGAGATGATTGTGGACTACAGGAAAAGGAGCACAGAGGACGTCCCCATTCTCATCGACGGGGCTGTAGTGGAGCAGGTTGAGAGCTTCAAATTCCTTGGTGTCCACATCAACAACAAACTAGAATGGTCCATGCACACCAAGACAGTCGTGAAGAGGGCACGACAAAGCCTATTCCCCCTCAGGAAACTAAAAAGACTTGGCATGGGTCCTGAGATCCTCAAAAGGTTCTACAGCTGCAACGCTGCATCACAGCATCACTGCCTGGTACGGCAATTGCTCGGCCTCTGACCGCAAGGCACTACAGAGGGTAGTGCGTGCGGCCCAGTACATCACTGGGGCAAAGTTGCCTGCCATCCAGGACCTCTACACCAGGCGGTGTCAGAGGAAGGCCCTAAAAATTGTCAAAGACCCCACCCACCCCAGTCATAGACTGTTCTTTCTACTACAGCATGGCAAGCGGTACCGGCCTGCCAAGTCTAGGACAAAAAGGCTTCTCAACAGTTTTTACCCCCAAGCCAAGCTCCTGAACAGGTAACCAAATGGTTACCCGGACTATTTGCATTTTGTGCCCCCCCAACCCCTCTTTTACGCTGCTGCTACTCTCTGTTTATCTTATATGCATAGTCACTTTAACTATACATTCATGTACATACTACCTCAATTGGCCCGACCAACCAGTGCTCCCGCACATTGGCTAACCGGGCTATCTGCATTGTGTCCCACTACCCACCAACCCCTCTTTTTACGCTACTGCTACTCTCTGTTCATCATATATGCTTAGTCACTTTAACCATACCTACATGTACATACTACCTCAATAAGCCTGACTAACCGGTGTCTGTTTATAGCCTTGCTACTCTTATTTTCAAATGTCTTTTTACTGTTGTTTTAATTCTGTACTTACCCACACACACACACACACACACACACACACACACACACACACACACACACACACACACACACACACACACACACACACACACACACACACACACACACACACACACACACACACACACACACACACACACACACATTCCTTTTTTTCACAATATTGGTTAGAGCCTGTAAGTAAGCATTTCACTGTAAGGTCTACACCTCTTGTATTCGGCGCACGTGACAAATAAACGTTGATTTGATTTGATTTGAGATGTCTGTTGCGGTGGACAGATAGATCAGTATTGTCATTAAATACCATGTTTTAGGATAAACTGACTGACAACAAGTCTGGTTTCTTTTCTCCCTTCTTATAACAAAATACTAATGCTATTTACAGTGATTTAATAGACTTTTGATGGAACCTATGATATTTTTAGAAAGGCGATAAATTATGCGCCACAAATGTGTCTGGCTTAATTACCACTTTCATCTAACACTTGCCTAGGATGTTTCAACATGTGACTTTCCACCCCATGAACCTCTCTTTCATTCATTAAACCAACACAGGAATAGGAGAGTAACACAGCTCTGAAATAGAGCAGGGGTTGTTACTCATGGGTCACTTGACCAGGGGTTGTAGCTGAACGAGTCTCTGTACTGAGAAGATAACTACATGTGTCCGTGGGAAACCTTGACATTCACCCTCTCTCCCCGACATGATTCCACATCAACCTTATGGAGCTTGTAAAGATAAATTATAAAAGGGAAATTGCCCCTTAAAGGGCATTTCCGGCACTTTTCAACCTCATATTCATGATCTCCAACACCATACCAGTGTCTACAGGTGTCAAAACGGCGTGTTTCTATGATCTGTGTTGAAAAAGATAAGAAATGCTTCTCTTTGACATCACAGGGTAGGATTAAAAGAATGAAAAACAGTGATTTTCAACACCTGCAACACCTGCTGCGAATATTATAGTGTTTGAAAATCACTTTATCATTGGGTAGATCTTTTTAACTTTATATATGTTTTCTACAAAACATAAAAATGCACCGTTTTCACATATGTTGACACTGGTATTGTGCTGGAGATCATGAAAATTATGTTGAAAGGGGATGGAATTGCCCTAACATTGATCACGACGAGTGGGAGGCTGTTGCCAGCACTACAAGAATGACAATAGCTAACAACATGCTCCCCCTTCCTTTAATACCAAGTCAAATCCACAGAACATCCTGCTACTGCATGTGTATGGGCTCATGTAGAAGATCAAAGCCATTTTGAATGTGTAACCCTAAAATCTCTCCCTCTGTTGTATCGTAAAATAACCAATATTTTGTATTTACTTGTATTTATTTATTTAACCTTTATTTAACTAGGCAAGACAGTTAAAGAACAAATTCTACCAAAAGGCAAAAGGCCTCTTGCGGGGATGGCGGATGGAATTAAAAATTAAATAAAAATATCGGACAAAACACACATCACGACAAGAGAGACACCATAACACTACATAAAGAGAGACCTAAGACAACAACATATCATGGCAGCAACACATGACAACACAGCATGGTAGCAACACAACATGACAACAACATGGTAGCAACACAACACCTGCATTGCTTGCTGTTTGGGGTTTTAGGCTGGGTTTCTGTACAGCACCTTGAGATATCAGCTGATGTAAGAAGGGCTATATAAATACATTTGATTTGATTTAGCAACACAACATGGCAGCAGCACAACATGGTAGCAGCACAAAACATGGTACAAACATTATTGGGCACAGACAACAGCACAAAGGGCAAGAAGGTAGAGACAACAATACATCATGCAAAGCAGCCACAACTGTCAGTAAGAGTGTCCATGATTGAGTCTTTGAATGAAGAGATTGAGATAAAACTGTAGAAGAGATAGAAAACAATCTGAAGTTTCTAAAACTGTTTGAATGATGTCTGTGAGTATAACAGAACTCATATGGCAGGCAAAAACCCGAGAAGAACTCCAACCAGGAAGTGGGAAATCTGAGGTTTGTTGTTTTTCAACTCTTTGCCTATCAAATACACAGTGTCTATGGGGTCATATTGCACTTCCTAAGGCTTCCACTAGATGTCAACAGTCTTTAGAACCTTGTTTGATGCTTCTACTGTGAAGTGGGGGCGAATGAGAGGGTAATGAGTCAGAGGTCTGCCAGAGAGCCACGAGCTGGCCACGTGCGTTCACGTGATAGTTAGCTTGCGTTCCATTGCATTTCTGAAGACAAGGGAATTCTCCGGTTGGAACAATATTGAAGATTTACGTTAAAAACATCCTAAAGATTGATTCTATACATCGTTTGACATGTTTCTACGGACTGTAGCGGAACTTTTTGACTTTTCGCCTGCACCTAGTGATCGCGCGTCATGAATTTGGATTACTGGGCTAAACGCGCAAACAAAAAAGAGGTATTTTGACATAAATGATGGACATTATCGAACAAAACAAACATTTATTGTGGAACTGGGATTCCTGGGAGTGCATTCTGATGAAGATCATCAAAGGTAAGTGAATATTTATAATGCTATTTCTGACTTCTGTTGACTACACAACATAGCGGATATCTATTTGGGTTGTTTTGATCTCTGAGCGCTGTACTCAGATTATTGCATGGTGTGCTTTTTCCGTAAAGTTTTTTTGAAATCTGACACAGCGGTTGCATTAAGGAGAAGTGGATCTAAAATTCCATGCATAACATAACAATTGATGTGGCTCTCTGCAAAATCACCGGATGTTGTGGAACTACTGAACATAACGCGCCAATGTAAACTCAGATTTTTGGATATAAATATGAACTTTCCAGAACAAAATATACATGTATTGTGTAACATGAAGTCCTATGAGTGTCATCTGATGAAGATCATCAAAGGTTAGTGATTAATTTTATCTCTATTTCTGCTTTTTGTGACTGCTCTCTTTGGCTGGAAAAATGGCTGTGTTTTTCTGTGACTTGGCTCTGACCTAACATAATTGTTTGGTGTGCTTTCGTCGTTAAGCCTTTTTGAAATTGGACACTGTGGCTGGATTTACAACAAATGTATCTTTAAAATGGTGTAAAATACTTGTATGTTTGAGGAATTTTAATTATGGGATTTCTGTTGTTTTGAATTTGGCGCCCTGCAGTTTCACTGGCTGTTGACGAGGTGGGACGCTACCATCCCACATACCCTAGTGAGATTAATGGTAAAGAACATATAGCTGCTCGAGAGGATCCTTACTTGCCGTTCTATAAATGATGTCTCAAATCTAGCATGGGTAGGATGGTCATCTGAATCAGGGTTAGTTTGGCAGCTGGGGTGAAAGAGGAGTGATTACGATAGAGGAAACCAAGTGTAGATTTAACCTTCGCTTGCAGCTTTGATATGTGCTGAGAGAAGGACAGTGTACCGTCTAGCCATACTCCCAAGTACTTGTAATAGCTGACTATCTCTAGCTCTAAACCCTCAGAGGTAGTAATCACACCAGTGGGGAGAGGGGCATTCTTCTTACCAAACCACATTACCTTTGTTTTGGAGGTGTTCAGAACAGGGTTAAGGGCAGAGAAATCTTGTTGGACACTAAGAAATCTTTGTTGTAGAGCATTTAACACAAAATCCAGGGAGGGGCCAGCTGAGTATAAGACTGTATCATCTGCATATAAATGGATGAACAAGCTTCCTACTGCCTGAGCTATGTTGTTGATGTAAATTGAGAAGTGTGTGGGACCTAGGATCGAGCCTTGGGGTACTCCCTTGGTGACAGGCAGTGGCTGAGACAGCAGATGTTCTGACTTTATACACTACACTCTTTGAGAGAGGTAGTTAGCAAACCAGGCCACAGACCCCTCAGAGACACCAATACTCCTTAACCGACCCACAAGAGTGGAATGGCCTACTGTACCACGTCCTTTTGGAGGGATTGGAAATGCAAATTGAACTACATGGACAAGTTCTGGCCTTGTTTAGATCTTATCTATCGGAAAGATATCAGTTTTCTCTGTGGATTGTTTGTTCTCTGACAAATCAACTGTAAATGTTGGTGTTCCTCAAGGTTCCGTTTTAGGATCACTATTGTTTTCACTATATATTTTACTTCTTGGTGATGTCATTCGGAAACATAATGTTAACTTTCACTGCTATACGGATGACACACAGCTGTACATTTCGATGAAACATGGCTAAGCCCAAAATTGCCCTCGCTAGAAACCTGTGTTTCAGACATGAGGAAGTGGATGGCTGCAAATGTTCTACTTTTAAACTCGGACAAAACAGAGATGCTTGTTCTAGGTCCCAAGAAACAAAGAGATCTTCTGTTGAATCTGACAATTAATCTTGATGGTTGTACATTCGTCTCAAATAAAACTGTGAAGGACCTCGGCGTTACTCTGGACCCTGATCTCTCTTTTGACGAACATATCAAGACTGTTTCAAGTTTTGATATGTTTCATATCAAGTTTCATATTAAGACTGTTACAACTTTTAATCCATCTACGTAACATTGCAAAAATCAGAAACTTTCTGTCCAAAAATGATGCAGAAAAATGAATCCATGTGTTACGGCTGTCCTCGCTGACAGAAGGTGGGGACCAAAACGCAGAGTGGTTAGTGTTCATTCTTTTAATGACAATCAACAAAACACTTCAAAATACAAAAACAACCAACGTGACAAAACTGAAACCGTCCTGTGTGGCAACAAAACCTCCACAGGAACAAACACCCACAAAACACAAGTGAAACCCTGGCTGCCTAAGTATGATTCTCAATCAGGGACAACGATTGACAGCTGTCTCTGATTGAGAATCATACCAGGCCGAACACAAAATCCCAATATAGAAAATCAACCATAGACAACCCACCCAACTCACGCCCTGACCAACTAAAATAAATACAAAACAAAGGAAAACAGGTCAGGAACGTGACAGAACCCCCCCCTTAAGGTGCGAACTCCGGGCGCACCAGCACAAAGTCTAGGAGAGGGTCTGGGTGGGCGTCTGTCCATGGTGGCGGCTCTGGCGCTGGTCGTGGTCCCCACCCCACCATAGTCAACCCCCGCTTCCGTGGCCTCCTCCCAATATCCACCCTCCATGTCAATCCCACTATTCCAAAGGGCAGTAACAGACTGAGGGGCAGCACTGGACTGAGGGGCAGCACCGGACTGAGGGGCAGCACCGGACTGAGGGGCGGATCCTGGCTGGCTGGCTCTGGCGGATCCTGGCTGGCTGGCTCTGGCGGATCCTGGCTGGCTGGCTCTGGCGGATCCTGGCTGGCTGCCTCTGGCGGATCCTGGCTGGCGGAAGGCTCTGGCGGATCCTGGCTGGCGGAAGGCTCTGGCGGATCCTGGCTGGCGGAAGGCTCTGGCGGATCCTGGCTGGCGGAAGGCTCTGGCGGATCCTGGCTGGCGGAAGGCTCTGGCGGATTCTGGCTGGCGGAAGGCTCTGGCTGGTCCCTCCTGGACGGCTCCGGCTGGTCCCTCCTGGACGGCTCTGAAGGCTTGGGACAGACGGGCAGCGCTGGGCAGGCAGACAGTTCAGACAAGGCTGGGCAGGCAGACAGTTCAGGCAGCGCTGAGCAGGCAAGCATCGCAGGCGGCGTTGGGCAGACGGCCGACTCTGACCTGCTGAGGCGCACAGTAGGCCTGGTGCGTGGTACCGGAACTGGTGGTACCGGGCTGAGGGCACGCACCTCAGGGCGAGTGCGGGGAGAAGGAACAGTGCGTACATGGCTCTGGAGACGCACAGGAGGCTTGGTGCGTGGTGCCGGAACTGGTGGTACTGGGCTGGTTTGGGAAGGTGGCGCCGGATATACCGGACCGTGAAGGAGGACACGCGCTCTTGAGCACCGAGCCTCCCCAACCTTAACAGGTTGAATGGTCCCCGTAGCCCTGCCAGTGCGGCGAGGTGGAATAGCCCGCACTGGGCTATGCAGGCGAACCGGGGACACCATCTGTAAGGCTGGTGCCATGTACGCCGGCCATGGCACCCGGCTCGATGCCCAACCTAGTCCTACCAGTGCGGCAAGGTGGAATAGCCCGCACTGGGCTAAGCACGCGTACTGGGGACACCGTGCGCTCCACCGCATAACACGGTGTCTGACCAGTACGACGCCCTCTCACTCCACGGTAAGCCCGGGGAGTTGGCTCAGGTATCCAACCCGGCTTCGCCACACTCCCCTTTAGCCTCCCCCCAAGAAATTTTGGGGTGAGCCTCTCGGGCTTCCGTGCTAGCCGCGTACCCTCATACCTCCGGTTCCTCTCTCCGGTTGCCTCTGCTCTCCTCGCTGCCTCCAGCTGTTCCCATGGGAGGCGATCCTTTCCAGCCAGGATCTCCTCCCATGTGTAGCAACCCTTGCCGTTCAAGACGTCTTCCCATGTCCATTCCTCTGTCTGTCTCTGCTGCTGTCGCTGCCCTTCTCCACTCCGCTTGGTCCTCTTGTGGTGGGTGTTTCTGTTACGGCTGTCCTCGCTGACAGAAGGTGGGGACCAAAACGCAGAGTGGTTAGTGTTCATTCTTTTAATGAAAATCAACAAAACACTTCAAAATACAAAAACAACCAACGTGACAAAACTGAAACCGTCCTGTGTGGCAACAAAACCTCCACAGGAACAAACACCCACAAAACACAAGTGAAACCCTGGCTGCCTAAGTATGATTCTCAATCAGGGACAACGATTGACAGCTGTCTCTGATTGAGAATCATACCAGGCCGAACACAAAATCCCAATATAGAAAATCAACCATAGACAACCCACCCAACTCACGCCCTGACCAACTAAAATAAATACAAAACAAAGGAAAACAGGTCAGGAACGTGACACCATGCTTTTGTCACTTCTAGGTTAGACTACTGCAATGCTCTCCTTTCTGGCTACCTGGATAAAGGACTAAATAAACTTCAGTTAGTGCTAAACACGGCTGCTGGAATCTTGACTAGAACCAAAATATTTGATCATATTTCTCCAGTGCTAGCCTCTCTAAACTGGCTTCCTGTAAAGACAAGGGCTGATTTCAGGGTTTTACTGCTAACCTACAAAGCATTACATGGGCTTGCTCCTACCTATCTTTCCAATTTGGTCCTGCCGTAAATACCTACACGTACGCTACAGTCACAAGACGCAGGCCTCCTTACTGTCCTTACAATTTCTAAGCAAACAGCTGGAGGCAGGGCTTTCTCCTATAGAGCTCCATTTTTATGGAATGGTCTGCCTACCCATTTGAGAGACGCAGACTCGGTCTCAACCTTTAAGACTTTATTGAAGACTCATCTCTTCAGTAGGTCCTATGATTGAGTGTAGTCTGGCCCAGGAGTGTGAAGGTGAACGGAAAGGCACTGGGGTAACGAACCCCCCTTGCTGTCTCTGTCTTGCCGGTTCCCCTCTCTCCACTGGGATTCTCTGCATCTAACCCTATTACAGGGGCTGAGTCACTGGCTTACTGGTGCTCTTCCATGCCATCCCAGGGAGGTGTGCGTCACTTGAGTGGGTTGAGTCATGCACGTGATCTTCCTGTCCTGGTTGGCGCCCCCCCCCCCCCCCACCCCCCTTGGGTTGTGCCGTGGTGGAGATCTTTGTGGGCTATATTCTGCCTTGTCTCAGGATGGTAAGTTGGTGGTTGAAAATGTCCCTTTAGTGGTGTGGGGGCTGTGCTTTGGCAAAGTGGGTGGGGTTAGATCCTGCCTGTTTGGCCAAGTCCGGGAGTATCGTCGGATGGGGCCACAGTGTCTCCCGACCCCTCCTGTCTCAGCCTCCAGCATTTATGATGCAGTAGTTTATGTGTTGGGGGGCTAGGGTCAGTCTGTTATATCTGGAGTATTTCTCCTGTCTTATCTAGTGTCCTGTGTGAATTTAAGTATGCTCTCTCTAATTCTCTCTCTCTTTCTCTCTTTCTTTCTCTTCTTTCTTTCTTTCTTTCTTTCTTTCTTTTTTTCTTTCTTTCTTTCTTTATCTCTCTCTCGGAGGACCTGCGCCCTAGGACCATGCCTCAGGACTACCTGGTCTGATGACTCCTTGCTGTCCTCAGTCCACCTGGCCGTGCTGCTGCTCCAGTTTCAACTGTTCTGCCTGCGGCTATGGAACCCTGACTTGATCACCGGACGTGCTACCTGTCTCAGACCTGCTGTTTTCAACTCTCTAGAGACAGCAGGAACATTAGAGATACTCTGAATGATCGGCTATGAAAAGCCAACTGACATTTACTCCTGAGGTGCTGACCTGTTGCACCCTCGACAACCACTGTGATTATTATTATTTTAACCTGCTGGTCATCTATGAACATTTGAACATCTTGGCCATGTTCTGTTATAATCTCCACCCGGCACAGCCAGAAGAGGACTGGCCACCTCTCATAGCCTGGTTCCTCTCTAGGTTTCTTCCTAGTTTCTGGCCTTTCTAGGGAGTTTTACCTAGCCACCGTCCTTCTACACCTGCATTGCTTGTTGTTTGGGGTTTTAGGCTGGGTTTCTGTACAGCACTTTGTGACATCAGCTGATGTAAGAAGGGCATTATAAATAAATTTGATTTGATTTGATACTGTATCAAAAGCTTTGACCAGGTCAATAAAAATAGCAGCACAACATTGCTTAGAATCAACGGCAATGGTGACATAATTTAAGACCTTTAAGGTTGCAGTGACACGCCTATTACCTGAGCGGAAACCAGATTGCATACCAGAGAGAATATTATACACATCAATAATTTTTTAGTGTTGGGAAAGGTCTTTCAAAGACCTTAGAAAGGCAGGGTAGAATAGATATTGGTCTCTAGCAGTTTGGGTCTAGAGTGTCTCCCCCTTTGAAGAGGGGGATGACCGCGGCAGCTTTCCAATCTATGGGAATCTCAGACGATATGAAAGAGAGATTAAATAGGCTAGTAATAGGGGTTGCAAAAATTTCGGCTGATCATTTTAGAAAGAGAGGGTCTAGATTGATTAGCCCGGCTGATTTGTAGGGGTCCAGATTTTGCATCTCTTTCAGAACATCAGCTATCTGGATTTGGGTGAAGGAGAAGTGAGGGAGGTTTGGGCGAGTTGCTGTGGGGAGCGCAGGGCTGTTGACCGGGGTAGGGGTAGCCAGGTGGAAAGCATGACCAGCTGTAGAAAAATGCTTATTGAAATTCTCAATTATTGTGGATTTATCGGTAGTGACAGTGTTTCCTAGCCTCAGTGCGGTGGGCAGCTGGGAGGAGGTGCTCTTATTCTCCATGGACTTTACAGTGTCCCAGAACTTTGTACTAGTTTGTACTACAGGATGCAAATTTCTGTTTGAAAAAGCTAGCCTTAGCTTTCCTACCTGCCTGTGTATGTTGGTTCCTAACTTCCCTGAAAAGTTGCAACTAAATGCATGCTCTTCAACCGATCGCTGCCCGCTTGATCTCCCCCTTTAAATAAAGGACCCACCGAGGCTGCATTCCAAGCAATGGGATCTCCCCAGAGAGGAGAGAGGTTAAAAAGTTCAGAGATAGGCTTTGCGATGATAGGGGCAGCAACCTTAAAGAAGAAAGGGTCTAAACCATCTGACCCAGATGTTTTTTTTGGGGGGGGGTAAAGTTTAAGAAGCTCCTTTAGCACCTCGGACTCAGCGACCGCCTGCAGGGAGAAACTTTGTAGCGAGGAAAAGAAGAAGAGAAAAAGAAAAAGAGGAAGGAGCAACGGGGCTAGTCGTATTAGAAGGGGTGGGAGATGAGGACATGTTGGATGGGCATGGAGGCATGGCTGAGTCAAATAGGAATACTGACTTAATGAAGTGGTGAATAAAGAGCTCAGCTATCTGCTCCTTGCCCGTCCAACATTTCCTCATCTTCCACTGCTTCTAATACAACAACCACATCCTCAACATTAAGTGACATGGGCAGCTGTGAGGAGGGTTTATTCTCCAGGTCTTTAACCGTTTTCCAGCCCTTCTTGGGGTTAGACCCACAGAGAGATAACTGCTCTTTAAAGTAACTAACTTTGGCCTTCTGAACAGCCTGAGTGCACTTATTTCTCATTTGTCTGAACGAGGGCCAGTCAGCCTGAGTATGCATGTGCCGAGCCTTTCTGTCAAGCCCTGACCGTAGAGAGCTTTTTATGTCTCTATTTTGGTTTGGTCAGAGTGTGATTTGGGTGGGCATTCTATGTTCATTGTCTATTTTTTGTATTTCTTTGTGTTTGGCCGGGTGTGGTTCTCAATCAGAGGCAGCTGTCTATCGTTGTCTCTGATTGAGAACCATACTTAGGTAGCTTTTTTCCGCCTATGCTTTGTGGGTAGTTGTTTTCTGTTTAGTGTTTTTCACCTGACAGGACTGTTTCGGTTTCGTGTATTCTCGTTGTTACTTTTGTTTAAGTGTTCAGTTTTAATAAAAGCATGAACACTCACCACGCTGCGCTTTGGACCGAACCTTCTTCAACAGACGAACGTTACACTTTCACCAAATGGAATACTTGAGGTGGAGTAACTCTGCCAGATCACGGTCCAACCAGGGGCTGAACCCGTTTTTAAACATAGTCTTCCTTATGGGGGCGTGTTTGTTAACCACTGAAAATATCAAAAAAGAAGATCCAAGCGTCTTCGACAGAGAGGATCAAGCTGATTCTAGCATTTAGGGTACAGGCCGGTGCTGATGGTGGACGATAACACACAGCAACAGTCAACAAAGAGCTATTTGAAAGTTTAATGCCTAAAACCAGCAAATCAAATTGTTTGGGGACAGACTTGAGCACTGAAGGTGTTCCTTGGTAAAGATTGCCAATCCACCACCTTTGGAAGATCTGTCTTGCCGATCTGTTTTTTTTTACCTTCATTTAACTAGGCGTCTGTAGTGACGCCTCTTGCGCTGAGATGCAGTGCCTTAGACTGCTGCGCCACTCGGGTTAACATCAGTGTTCAAAACACTTTCGTAACCCACGTCTCAGTAATGACCAACATATCTGGATTGTAGCTGTGAACCCGGACTTTCAATTGATACATTTTAGGTAATAAGCTTCTAGTTTTAACATGCAGAAAACCCAGGCTTTTACGAGAGCAGAAATCAGTGAAGCAGATATCAGAGCAGAATTAGGGCTAGCAACAGTAGATGGGCCAGGGTGTACATGCACATTTCCAGATATCATCAGCAGTAATACAGTCATGGCATGGCAGAAGAGCTCTGCAGTGTTGATTTATGGCAACAAGATCATATTGTACAGTAATTTCATCAGGTAAGATTAATACAAAGCCGGCAAGAGGTGGTTAGAATAGGATCGTAGGCCAAGAGTCCGTAACCAATAGAGAGTTAGAGTCCCGAGTGTGGGAACAAACATAGTCTGTCCAATGGTTTGGTAAACAAGCAAGATCATAGTCAACAAAGCATGCAGGAGTCATGAGGCAAATAGCATAAAGCACAATAAAAAAAATATAACGAATTTGGGCTAGCCATTGTAAGTTCAGAGTCACTCGCCCCAACAGTGCGTGTGTGCTGGAGGCGAGCGAATGCTTGGGAGAGAGGGGGGAGCATGGTGGGGGTACATGTACCAGACAGGGGGAGACAGGCCAGGGCAGACGGTGAACAGATCGCAAGGCGGAATCCAAGCAGCAGTGCAGCAGGCAACGGAATTAGGTGTCACACCCACTTGGGAGAAGCATTTTTCAGGAAGCAGATTCCTTGTAGAAAATCCCAGTTAGCTACCTAACGTAGCTAGCAAGTCTCTGTCCACCGTTTCTTTTCCACATGGAAAAGGAGGTCGTTATCTAGTTATATCTCTTCAGTTTCGGCAAATGGTCTTTTACGTTATCCAAACAAAGTTGTCCTGTGGCTGTTGTATTTTGGAGAATGCGAGGAGGATATCTTCTGATATGATCAAAGCAACAATATTTTTTCTTATTAAGGTAATTTACATTTGAAGTGTCCTGGCTGCATATCATTTCAAAATAGAGATGAATCCAGAGGATACTGTATTGTAATGACCTCTGCACAGATGGAGGGGGCTTCAAAGGCCTCTGCAATTGGGTGGGGGAGGCTGTGAAACTCTCCTACCATTGTTGGGCTCAAGGGCTTTGACACCTCTCACTTCACACCTCAGTGCTAATTGATCTGATCTGTTCTGTCCTAGTAAGCTAGGTAGCCTTAATTTAGCATTCAGTCCTTATAAAGTAAAATATATCTTTGTAATTTATCACAACCAATATAAATCAATGAAGAGTGTGTATCGACACGTCGTTACAGTGATCATTTTGGCTGTCTTTGTTCTGCAGGATCGTGTCTAATGCTCAGAAGTCTCATGTTTTCATCTCAGCAAGAGGCCACATAGTCTCCAGATTCCTTATTTCCATGCCTCGCTCCTGTGGATGACTCATCCCCCTACACCCCCTGTCTTATTCCACACATAGAGAAGGACTTTGTCTCCATTGCCGGACTACAGGATACTGATTATTTTATTGCACATGTCTTAGAACGAAATAGGAAAAACAAAGAGAGAAAGAGGGAGAAAAAATCAATGACAAATTGCTTTTGAAATGCTTCAAACATAGTTATGATAATGAGTTTCAGATATGAAGAGGTGAATTAAACTCTTTATATTGCGCTCCACAGAAAAACGTGTTTAGTGTGTCTCTGAGATAGGAAGGCGATGAGGTGGTTGACTCAATGTGCTATAAATTCCTCTGAAGCTACATAGAGAGAAGTTATTTTAGTGCATTTGATTTCCTCTCCAGTGGAGTGCAGTGTTTTTCATTCAAATCAAGCAGCAGATAAAAGCAATATCAAAATCCCTAAGACTAGCAATGAGTGTTGCAGTCCTTAGGTTTTACGTACACACTAGATACAGGAGGATGTTTGAGAAAATTGTATTGATATGTGCCCCAAAGTGTCAATATGGGCCACTTGAAGCCGCAAGTCATGCAGGGAGATAGACCACTGATCTGAATTAGATCAGTGAGCTGAGAGACACAGCCATCAATGCACTCCAGTATGCAGGACAAGGCATCACATGCAACAAACCAACAACCCATAAGCACACAATTATATTTCATAACCAAACATGTCTGTCATGTTTTCTGAATTGGAATACATTCAGGAGATGTAAGTGTTTCATATAAGGTGCAGTGATTCGTCAGCTACATGCAAATAACTAGCCAGTGATGAGCGTTTGCATGTGATACCTTAATATCGATGGATAGAAGATAATTCACTGTGTAAGTCATCATCTCCATGGTTACTGATACTGATGCAGGTGTTAGCTTCACAGCCTGGTTAACTCCCCCTCCAAAAGTTTCACTCTTTATGACATGGAGGAAACGTCATGTATTTGTAGGTGAAGAAAAGGAGGGGGCTGGTATGAGAACTAATGCATCTTAGCTTTGATGTAAGCTGTTGTGCTCTAACACACTCACTGACGACCACACCAACTCCCTAGCTCCCCATGCACCAATCTACCTCTTACCTCCTAGCTTTAAATAGCCCCAGCCTTGAGAAATGTGAGCGAAGCTTTAGAAATACACCTTTATGTTTTATGGCCACCTGTGTGGCCTCCAGCGGCTAATATTTGCCTCCTGTTTATCCCAAAACGTGCAGGAGGCCAGGGGTGCTCAACAGAGCTCATTATTCTCATCCTTTACCATTTAATCAGGGAGATTTGGCAAGAGCTTAATGATGGGGCCGATGAGTCAGCCAGGCTGCGGTTGCAGGAGCTGGAGGTGAGAATTACACTAAGAGGAGGGGGAAACAGGGAGAAACCAATGGAGAGAGATGGAGAGAAAAACAAAAAGACAGAGTGGATTGGAAGCAATGCAAAGAACCAAAATATCTGCATTGAGTTAACAGATACTTTTCTGTTGCTGGCACAACCCCAATTTGTTGGTATAAATATATGACATGGCCCCTATCTATTGAATCCTTTCATTGACATTGTTTCCTTGCTATGTAAATGTTATCATTGGAAAGCCAACAGCCTTTGGAATGGGTGACTGTACTCATTACTAAGAACCCTAGAATGTCACTACTAAAACTACTATGAGGTAAAGCCTTATTAGGAATGTTGAAGAATAAGCCAATACTTTACGGCCATGTAACTGGGAAAAAGGTCATTCAATGAAGATCATCAACATACTGATGTTATTGGGATTACTTTAAATGATGATTAATGTAAACAATGTTCATTATCTGACCATGTAAGACATGCATGTCTGTCAGTATAACTTTAGACCGTCCCCTCGCCCCGACACGGGCGCGAACCAGGGACCCTCTGCACGCAACAACAACAGTCACCCACGAAGCGCCGTTACCCATTGCTCCACAAAAGCCGCTGCCCTTGCAGAGCAAGGGGAAACCCTACTTCAAGTCTCAGAGCAAGTGACGTAACCGATTGAAACGCTATTAGCGCATACCCGCTAACTAGCTAGACATTTCACATCCGTTACACATGCATCCCATAACCCATCCACCTGATTGATGAGGGAGTAGACTTAGGCATTCCAACTATGCCATCACAATTATAGCCAATGACACAACTTTCCATGCCTGTGTTTGGTTAATAGCTTCAATTGTTTTTCCAAATACTAAAAGTGACGTGATTTATGTGTCTTTTGGTGTTTGACTTGCTGTTTTCACACTAGTGGTACTACAGCAACACTGTATGCATGTTGGTACCAAAATTAAGGCCATGATCTGTACTCGACAAATAAATGACTCTGCATAAAAGTTTTTATCTTACCCATTCAATTACCATGTTTTGTCATCCTAAACTTGAATGGTGCATTGTAGTGATGAACCACAGAAGGTAAGAATGTAGTGAGAGAAAGATGAATGCAGGGTGCTGCTTAATGCAGTAGCCCACTGAGCTGTTGGATTGAGCCAGGCCTCAGCAGGACAGAGAAGAGAGACACAGAGCATGAACCTCTCAGTCATGAAGGGAGGAACTGCGTTTCACTTCCAGACAATACCTTAAGCAAGGCTTGGACGAGGCAGACAATGTCAGAGGGTCCTAAAGTATGACACTAGAGCCAGACAGAGATGTGAGTCCGTGGTAAGACATACACCTACCAGTACAGTGTATGATTCCCTCCATATAGTGCTACACACCCGTGAAAATCTAAAACCTTGATAGAGCCCATTCAATAAGACAATATAAAAACAAAATGAAGGGACGTCACATCATGTAAACAAACCTCACATTGATAAAATAATCACACATCATAGGAGGACAGCGGAGACACAGTGTTGGAGAATGGTAAGGTAATTATGTGCGTGGAGCAGGCTGATGTCTTAAGGGTCGCGGAGGAGCACTCAGAACAAGCAGCAGCTGCTAGCTGATTTTATTGTCATCTGGAAAACCTTCCTCACTCTATTGCCTCTCCTCTCACTCTCCTGTCTCTCTGCCGGCTGTCAAATCAAAGATGCTGAGCCTTTGAAGGAATGACGTCAAAACAGTGCATCAATCATGATCCCTCAGATTTCTGAGGTATAAAAATGATGCATTGGCAGGTCTCTGGCTCCCTCTGAATGGTAACCCTCTGTGGGGATAGGGAAACAATCCTCTGAATACAGAGGAACCGAGGATAAGGTTACGAATGAAATTTAGTTTTAGTTGGAAATACAGTATATCTATTATTTGTATCTTGACAAAACTAAGTAACATTTGCATGAAAATGATAGGAGAAGCTAATGATGATTGGAGACCTCCATCTTATCTTTGTGAGGAAGAAATACATTCATAAAGCACAGGATGATTGTAATAACCAAGACCTTTCCAAATGTAATTAAATAAACACCTCTCTGTAAACATGACTGTGTTGACATTACAAGTAACATGTGCCACTTCAGGTTAGGTATCTGAGGAATCAGACTGTGACTCACTATTATGTTAAAATCTCCTAGACTTCATGGTCTGTGTTCATTGGCTGCCATGCCATAGGCGGGCACGCTCTCCTGACTTCACAGTGACCCTCTGTGAATAGGACAGTGGCACCTGCTCCGCTCTCCACTAGTGGGCTTCCTGTTTGGTGTGAGGCGTGGAACAGAGACGTTTAATTGTACCTTATTTCTATTGACAACCTGAGCCAGTGGCTTAATGAGTTTCAGGTTCAGGGGCAAAGCTATTCAATAGAGTGATTAATCATGCAACTGGAATTGATCCAAGACGTACCCCCTACCATGGCAGGGAAAGGCTGATGAAAGCCCTGGCAGAATGAATGAGGGTTCAGGCAGGCCAACTTGTAAACAAAACAGAGCTGGACATTTGAAAGGGAACAGAGCTGGTTAAATGGTGCGTGAACACAAACACCACTCCTAAAATGTGTGTTGAAAGCGTTTGTGACTGTAGTTGCTTCAAGCCATTAATGAGATAGTGACAAACATTTTCCTAATGAGATGATAGTGATCATTCAGCAATCCAAAGCGCTGGATATTACTGGATCAATATTGGAAGCTATTGTTTAGTCAAAATTCATTGATCCAGTGTCAGGTGCAATCAGGCATTGCCCCTTTCTTGGATTCATGGCATAAGCTCTCCTTTGCTCTGAGGTCAGCCAGTCCAGGTGGAATTCAGTTTGGTTAAATTATAAGAAGCCAATTTTGTTAAAATTCCCTCAAGTTACTTTACCTCGTCTCACCTGGGAAAGCTCAAATAAGTTTTTTTTATTGGATGTTGATTTGACTAAATGAGCTGCAGGTATATTTTATATTTTGAACAGTTTTTGCAGTGCAACCGTTGGGTCTAAATGTCCAAATGATTGCTCATTTGCAACTGGAGCTGTCAGGAGAATAGAGTGACTACTGTAGCTACATGTTCTTTACTTCCAGGTGCTGTTCCGGGCAGTGAACTGTGTCTGAATATTATTGTTGTTTTCTTTTTTTTCTTCAGAAATGCCTTCTTGAACATGTGAACTTTCATGTGCCTTGATTACAAACTCGTATTGGATCTGTATATATTCATAAAAAAATATATTATGAGCCTAGTTTAGCCAAGGAGAAAGCACTAAGCAATATAGGGAGAAAGATAGGATCCTTCCTGGCTAGCCAGGGTTGGCTGAGATAATGGAGGGGTTAGTGATGCCAAGAGATGATGATTGGTCTGCCATGTCATAGTCTTCTGTCTATAAGAGAATGGGGGGCTTAGATTTTTATTTATTTAACCTTTATTTAACTAGGCAAGTCAGTTAAGAACAAATTCTTATTTACAATGACGGCCTACCAAAAGGCAAAAGGCCTCCTGCGGGGACAGGGGCCTGGGATTCAAAAAACAAAAAACAAAAAAACACATCACAACAGGAGAGACACAACACTGCATAAAGTCAGACCTAAGACAACAACATAACAAGGCAGCAACACATGACAACACAGCATGGTAGCAACACAACATAACAACAACATGGTAGCAACACAACATGGTAGCAGCACAAAAACATGGTACAAACATTATTGGGCAAAGTCAACAGCACAAAGGTCAAGAAGGTAGAGACAACAATACATCATACAAAGCAGCCACAACTGTCAGTAAGAGCATCCATGATTGAGTCTTTGAATGAAGAGATTGAGATAAAACTGTCCAGTTTGAGTATTTTCTGCAGCTCGTTCCAGTCGCTAGCTGCAGCGATCTGAAAAGAGGAGCGACCCAGGGATGTGTGTGCTTTGGGGACCATTAACAGAATGTGACTGGCAGAACGGGTGTTGTATGTGGAGAATGAGGGCTGCAGTAGATATCTCAGATAGGGGGGAGTGAGGCCTAAGAGGGTTTTTATAAATATGCATCAACCAGTGGGTCTTGCGATGGGTATACAGAGATGACCAGTTTACAGAGGAGTATAGAGTGAAGTGATGTGTCCTATAAGGAGCATTGGTGGCAAATCTGATGGCCGAATGGTAAAGAACATCTAGCCACTCGAGAGGACCCTTACCTGCCGATCTATAAATTATGTCTCTGTAATCTAGCATGGGTAGGTTGGTCATCTGAATCAGGGTTAGTTTGGCAGCTGGGGTGAAAGAGGAGCAATTACCAAGTCTAGATTTAACTTTAGCCTGCAGCTTTGATATGTGCTGAGAGAAGGACAGTGCACCCTCTAGCCATACTCCCAAGTACTTGTATGAGGTGACTACCTCTAGCTCTAAACCCTCAGAGGTAGTAATCACACCTGTGGGAAGAGGGGCATTCTTCTTACCAAACCACATGCCCTTTGTTTTGGAGGTGTTCAGAACAGGGTTAAGGGTAGAGAAAGCTTGTTGGATGCTAAGAAAGCTTTGTTGTAGAGCATTTAACACAAAATACGGGGAGGGGCCAGCTGGATAAATGGATGAGAGAGCTTCCTACTGCCTGAGCTATGTTGTTGATGTAAATTGAGAAGTGTGTGGGACCTAGGATTGAGCCTTGGGGTACTCCCTTGGTGACAGGCAGTGGCTAAGACAGCAGATTTCTGACTTCATACACTGCACTCTTTGAGAGAGGTAGTTAGCAAACCAGGCCAAAGACCCCTCAGAGACACCAATACTCCTTAGCCAGCCCACGAGAATGGAATGGTCTACCGTATCAAAAGCTTTAGCCATCAATAAAAATAGCAGCACAATATTGCTTAAAATCAAGGGCAACATCTATAACCTGAGCGGAAACCAGATTGCATATCTGAGAGAATACACTAGACATCAAGAAATCCAGTCAGTTGATTATTGACAAGTTTTTCCAACACTCTTGATAAACAGGGCAAAATAGAAATAGGACTATATAACAGTTAGGATCAGCTTGATCTCCCCCTTTAAATAAAGAACGAACTGTGGCTGCCTACCAAGCAATGGGAACCTCTCCAGAAAGGAGAGACAGGTTTTGCGATGATAGGGGCAGCAACCTTAAAGAAGAAAGGGTCTAAACCATCTGACACAGATGTTTTTGGGGGGTCAAGTTTAAGGAGCTCCTTTAGCACCTCGGACTCAGTGACTGCCTGCAGGGAGAAACTTTGTAGCGGGGCAGGGGGAAAAAATTGAGAAGCATCGGGGATAGTCGCATTAGAAGGTGTGGGAGATGAGGAAATGTTGGACGGGCAAGGAGGCATGGCCTTCCGGATAGCCTGAGTGCACTTATTTCTCATTTGCCTGAACGATAGCCAGTCAGCCTGAGTATGCGTGTGCCAAGCCTTTGCCAAATGCAGCTCTTGAGGTGGAGTAACTCTGCAAGATCACAGTCGAACCAGGGGCTGAACCTGTTTTTAATTCTCATTTTCTTTATGGGGGCGTGTTTGTTAACAATACCACTGAAAATATCAAAAAAGAAGGTCTAAGCGTCTTCGACAGAGAGGATCAAGCTGATTCTATACCATTTTACAGAGGCCAGTTCATGAAGGAAGGCTTGCTCATTAACGTTTTTTAGCAAGTGTCTATGACAAATCAGGACAGGTCTTTCACTGAGCAGCCATTAAGAACACAGGCTGTAAAACAGTGATCACTAAGGTCATTACAGAAAACACCAGACTGATACCTATCAGGATTATTGTGAGGATAACATCGAGGAGAGTAGCCTTTTCTGTGTGTTTGGAGTCATACCTTGTGGGATTGGTGATCATCTGAGAAAGATTTAGGGAGTCCCACTGCTTTAGGACTTGGTCTGGTGGTTTAAGCATGTCCCAGTTTAGGTCACCTAGCAGGAAAAATTCAGACTTAGTGTAATGGGCCAGGAGAGAGCTTAGGGCATTTAGAGTACAGGCCGGTGCTGATGGAGGACGATAGCACCCAGCAACAGTCAACAAAGAGCTATTTGAAAGTTTAATGCTTAAAACCAGAAAATCTAAATGTTTGGGGACAGACTTGGTAGAGACAACCGAGCACTGAAGGTGATCCATGGTAAAGATTGCCAGTACCCCACCTTTGGAAGATGCCGGAAAAGGTTATAACCAGAAAGGTTAACATCAGTATTCAAAACACTTTTTCTTAATTAACCACGTCTCAATAATGACCAACACATTTGGATTGGAGCTGTGAACCCACACTTTCAATTGATCAGTTTTAGGTAATAAGCTTCTCGTGTTAACATGCAGAAAACCCAGGCTTTTACGAGAGCAGAAATCAGTGAAGCAGATATCAGAGCACAAGTAAGAAATGGGGTAGCAACAGTAGGTGGGCCAGGGTGTACATGCACATTTCCAGATATCATCAGCAGTAATACAATCAAGGCACGGCATAGTACAGGGAGAGCTCTGAAGTGTTGATTTATGGCATCTGAATGTCCATCAGATGGCAACAAGATCATATTGTACAGCAATTTCATCAGGTAACATGAATACAAAGCCGGCAAGAGGTGGTTAGAATAGGATCGGAGGCCAAAAGTCTGCGTAACCAATAGAGAGTCAGAGTCCCGAGTGTGGGAACAAACATAGTCTGTCCCACAGTTGGGTAAAGAAAGTTTGTAGTCAACAAAGTATGCAGGAGTCATGAGGCAAATAGCAAAATGCATTTATTTTTATATACAACGACTTGGGGATAGCCATAGATAATATCGATAACTGCAAAAGTGTTGCTACAGCTCTGAAAAAACATTGCTGCCCTGCATTTAGCTGGGGCTATAGACAAAGCTCAGTGGGAGAAATTTTGAGTAGAGAGACTAGTTTCTGGAGGACAATGCCATGCTGGCTCACATGAGTTTACATGTGAATTCTTAAAGAGATGGGTGGGGCTAAGGCTTAAGAGGGTGTGAACGATGCTGAATGGACGTAAACAAAGAAGAGCTCTCTAGCAAGTGTGAAAATCTCAGCAAGGGCATTGCCTCTACTTGTCTCCTAAGTACACTTGTGGAAAAAGTACTCAAATGTCATACTTGAGTAAAACTAAAGATACCTTACTTGAAAACGACTCAAGTAAAAGTGATAGTCACGCAGTAAAATACTACTTGAGTAAAAGTCTAATAGTATTTGGTTTTAAATATACTTAAGAATCAAAAGTAAATGGAATTGCTAAAAAAAATACGTAAGTATCAAAAGTTAAATTTCAAATGATTTATATGATGGAAACCAGGGGTACACTCCGACAATCAGATATTAATTTACAAACAAAGCATTTGTGTTTAGTGAGTCCTCTAGATCAGAGCCAGTAGGTACGACCAGCGATGTTCTCTTGATAAGTGTGTGAATTGGACCATTTTGCTGTCAAAATGTAACGAGTACTTTTGGGTGTCAGGGAAAATGTATGAAGTAAAAGTAAAAGTTGTCAAAAATATAAATAGTAAAGTACAGATACCCCCAAAAATTACTTAAGTAGTACTTTAAAGTATTTTTACTTAAGTACTTTATGCTACTGCATGGGATAAGAGGTCTATCATAACTTTTCTTTGTTTCCTCCAACTACAGTGTATGATATACCAATTTGAAGCTCAGAGTCTATACTTTTATTAAATGCAAGAAATGTATATACTGTATACATTTTTTGTTTTTTAAACATTTGATTTAAGCTCACATAGAGAAATCGGATAAAAAAAATTCTGAACAGCTCAGTATTTACTTAAGCTAAGGATGTGAGATGTCATCACAACATGGATTCACTGAACCAATGAAAGCTTAAGTGAGCTTCCCTTGAGAGGAGGAGGATGACGGAGATAGTAAGTCTTGGTGAATGAGAGATGGAGATAGGCACACAGAGAGATATGGTAAGAGGTGAGAAGAGAGATTCAAACATAAGAAAAAAACTGTGACAATCAGAGAACGATAGTGAAGAGGGAGATCATCTGATGTATGATCATTCTAAGTATCATTCTATAAATATACCCTTTACATATGATTTTGGGATATTGTATAAGCTTTGAAGACAATAGGCCAAAAACGATTTGTCTGTTATTCACAACAACAAAAAAGTATTCCTGGTGTGTCATACGATGAGAAAGACACGTCTCGTTCCTTCTTGGCTCTCCACTAAATATCGCCACCTGCTAGTTTATTACCAGAGCTTGTTTTTTAATTAGATACACAGAGAAATGATCATCAAATTGTCTGTGTTGATCTTTGCAATAACGCACCTGCATCTCTGGGAGTCCAATGCAATCATTATTTTATTGATGATAGGATTGCAGGATTTCTTACACCTAATTGTCTTGTCATGGCATCCCAGTGTGATACTGTAAAGGCCTAAGAGTCATCTAAATATTCTAAAAGACATCATCAAGGGCTTAGATGGCATATAATTAAAATATGGACAGGGCTAATATTCTGACGCATTTCGTTTGGGAGGGTTAAGCAGTAATAGGATGCATATACTGTACATTGAAACATTGCAGCAGATTATTGTATCCCCAATACATATCTGTATGTTTTTCAACTATAGTTTGTAAGAGCTACAGTATATTGAATATTTCAAATTAGAAGCATTGTGCAGTGCACTTTTGTGATCCCCTTTCTTCATTAAGTTCATGTCAGTCATTTCTAGTGCTGACAATTCCAAATTCTCAATGGGAAAACCTGATTAGTGATATTGTGTTGATGTGTGTGTGTGTGTGTATGTGTGTGTGTGTGTGTGTGTGTGTGTGTGGGGGGGGGGGGGGGGGGGTGATAATAAAGTAATAATCAGCTTTAAAGTCAAGGATCTTACATTTCCCTGAGAGAATGGTAAGGTACAGCATGTTTTCAAAACATTGTGTAGTGATGGCTGTGCAGACAATTCATTAAAGGTGCTATTCACCTGGAACCCAGTCTTTATAGAAATAGCATTGTTTCTGGGTCCTTCCACAAAGAGCCCTTTTGCATCCCTTTGATATTTTAAGTAGAAATTGTGCACCAATATTGCATTTTAAAAGCCTGTTATATTTAACAAATTGCTCTTTAATATAGAGCACATGGAAATCTCAATTTATAAAATGTCTTATATGAATAAAAGACTTGCTAAAGTGCCAAAAATGTGCATTTTGACATGTCCCTCATGTTTCTCTGACTTCTATGAACATTTTAACCCACTTAACCCAAATATTTACCCAAGTTTTCACTATCATTATAAAGACCTAGTTATTCTTTGTTGCTTTGAAAAAGTAATTTCTGAAGATTATTATTTATTTCATGTGATCAGTGATTAATTTATGTTTATCTCTCATTTTAAGGTCAATCCTGTTACGTGAACTGAACTCTCGTTTTAATATGGTGAAACTATTCCTTTTTAAATTAAATATTTTTTTAAAGAAATCGTAAATCATAGTGTAAAAGTAGGTTCTGCTCTTCTTGGCCATTTTCTGGTGTTTTGTGGCAGAAAACTGAGCCGGTCGAGCATAACACCTCAACCCATAGATAGATAGGCTAGAAATGTTTTAACAATTTCAATATTTTTGTGACGCTTGCATTGAATTGCCCCTCGCTGTTGCACAGCTTCCATTTCCCCTCTCACAAGGAGATTTATGACTGATGAAAACTTCAACTCTGTTACGTCAACCCTGTTACCTTAATTGGCACTTACTATTGTCATTTTTCTTTATATAAACTCATATAAGGTTGAACATGTGCTCTTTATGACAGAATGTTAAAATTAGGTGAAATAAATATTTCCCCTCTCACAAGAAGATTTATGACTGATGAAAACTTCAACTCTGTTACGTCAACCCTGTTACCTTAATTGGCACTTACTATTGTCATTTTTCTTTATATAAACTCATATAAGGTTGAACATGTGCTCTTTATGACAGAATGTTAAAATTAGGTGAAATAAATAGTTTTTTAAAATCAAATTACACTACCCAAAAGGCACTCTATTGGTGGAATGACCCTCTTGCTGTCTGAGTGACATAGTGAATGGGCCCATGACTCTAAATGACCCTCCTGCCATCTGAGTGACCCATAGCATTATGGTCCAATGACTCAATTGTGTGTGTGTGTGTGTGTGTGTGTGTGTGTGTGTGTGTGTGTGTGTGTGTGTGTGTGTGTGTGTGTGTGTGTGTGTGTGTGTGTGTGTGTGTGTGTGTGTGTGTGTGTGTGTGTGTGTGTGTGTGTGTGTGTGTGTGTATTCGAACACGCTAAAAAGGAAGGTTTAAATCTCATTTCATTCACATATAAAACAAATATTTTGTTTGTGGGTGATGCTTGTGTGTGAAGATTTATCAGTAAGTTCAGATATATTCTGACATCATCAGGCATGTATTGTATGCATATATTGTATGCTTATATTGTATGCATATATTGTATGCTAGTAAAGTGGCTCCCATGTGGGGCAGTGGTCTAAGACACTGCATCTCAGTGCAGGAGGTGTCACTACAGTCCCTGGTTCAAATCCAGGCTGTATCACATCCAGCTGTGATTGGGAGTCCCATCGGGCGGTGCACAATTGGCCAAGTCTCGTCCAGTTTTGACAGGGTATATAAGAATTTGTTCTTAACTGGTTAAATAAAAAATCACATGACTGGCAAAGAGACAAAAAGTGGAGAGACCGCAGTCACATGTTTTGTCTCATTGCACTACTGTTTGTTGTTTCAGCTGGCAGTCTATTGCTTTGGCTTGATATTGACTGATAAATATTTAAATTTAAGTATGATGCTAGGTAAACAATTTGTATGCTTGGTTCAAGTTCGAAAACTGTACGATACATTGAAACTGTGAGTATGTCCAACACTTGAGTTTAACACACAGACATCCAGTTTACTGCAGGTTGGTGCCTACTAAATTAATTTGAATCAAAATGAAAATGTTCATGTACATTTCACTTCTACAATATTCGGCAAGATTTTAACTCACTCAAACCACTCAAATGAAAGTAATGCTAAGGATACTGCACAAAACATGAGTGCTTCAATTGCATAGAAAGTGAAAAATACACGAGAAACCATTTTCTGATGTCTACAATGTATGATGTCAATCATGTTAAAGGCTGTGTGTGTGGGATTGTCCGTGTCTGTGTGTGTGTGTGGGTGTGTGTCTCTGTGTGTGTGTGTCTCCGTGTGTGTGTGTGTGTGAAAGAGAGAAAGGCAGAGTGTGGGAGATGGCAGGCCAGAGGTAGAGATTGCACTAAAGGGAAAATGACAAATATTAAAATGACATGGAATAATACAGAATTTCTGCACACATTGGCACACAGCCTCCCCAGTTCCCAGGTGAAGGTGGGTGATGGAAAGGGATTGTGTGTGTGTTTGTGTGTGCATGCGCTTGCGTACTTGTGTGTGTGTGTGCGTGTGCAGTGTGTGTGCGTGTAGTGTGTGTGCGCGCGTGCGTGTGGTGTGTGTGTATGAGTGATTTAGGAAGGCACAGCTCCTCAGCTGGGAGAGATTCTTAATTACTCCATGCGGAGGTTCTCAGCCACAGAAAGGACAGAGCAGAGAAGCTCCTCCTACGCCAACAGCTGCGGATGCTGCCTTCCTTACAACAGGGTACATTTTGTAACGGGTGTCATAATCTTCCTCCTCCTCGGTCGAGGAGAAGGAGTATGGATCGGACCAAAACGCAGCGTTGTATGAAGACATAATGAATTTATTAAACAAGACGAACACTGACATGAAATACACTTGAATAACTACAAAACAACAAAACGACGTAGACAGACCTGAACATGTGAACTTACAATATAACACGAAGAACGCACAAACAGGAACAGACTAACCAAACGAAAGAAAACGAAACAGTCCCGTGTGGCGCGACAGACACAGACACAGGAACAATCACCCACAAACAAACAGTGAGAACAGCCTACCTTAATATGGTTCTCAATCAGAGGAAACGTCAAACACCTGCCCCTAATTGAGAACTATATCAGGCAACACATTTAACCCAACATAGAAACACATAACATAGAATGCCCACCCCAACTCACGCCCTGACCAACTAAACACATACAAAAACAAGGAAAACAGGTCAGGAACATGACAGAACCCCCCCCTCAAGGTGCGAACTCCGGACGCACCACCTAAAGTCTAGGGGAGGGTCTGGGTGGGCATCTGTCCACGGTGGCGGCTCCGGCTCCAGACGTGGTCCCCACCCCACCATAGTCAAACCCCGCTTCCGTAGCCTCCTCCAAATGGCCACCCTCCAAATTAACCCCACTGGATTAAGAGGCAACACCGGAATGAGGGGCAACACCGAAATGAGGGGCAGCTCCGGACTGAGGGGCAGCTCCGGACTGAGGGGCAGATCCGAACTGTGGGGCAGCTCCGGACTGAGGGGCAGCTCCGGAATGGGGGGCTGCTCCGGACTGAGGGGCTGCTCATGGCTGGCTGACGGCTCTGGCTGCTCATGGCTGGCTGCTCATGGCTGGCTGGCGGCTCTGGCTGCTCATGGCTGGCTGCCGGCTCTGGCTGCTCATGGCTGGCTGGCGTCTCTGGCTGCTCATGTCTGGCTGGCAACTCTGGCTGCTCATGGCTGGCTGGCGGCTCTGGCAGCTCATGGCTGGCGGAAGGCTCTGGCTGCTCATGGCTGGCGGAAGGCTCTGGCTGCTCATGGCTGGCGGAAGGCTCTGGCTGCTCATGGCTGGCGGAAGGCTCTGGCTGCTCATGGCTGGCGGAAGGCTCTGGCTGCTCCTGTCTGGCGGAAGGCTCTAGCGGCTCCTGTCTGGCGGACGGCTCTAGCGGCTCCTGTCTGGTGGACGGCTCTGAAGGCTCAGGACAGACGGGCGGCTTTGAAGGCTCAGTACAGACGGGCGGCTTTGAAGGCTCAGTACAGATGGGCGGCTTTGAAGGCTCAGGACAGACGGGCAGTTCAGGCGGCGCTTGGCAGACGGACAGCTCAGACGGTGTTGGGCAGACGGGCAGTTCAGGCGCCGCTGGGCAGACGGCAGACTCTGGCCGGCTGAGGCGCACTGTAGGCCTGGTGCGTGGTGCCGGAACTGGAGGTACCGGGCTAAGGACACGCACCTTCAGGCTAGTGCGGGGAGCAGCAACAGGACGCACAGGACTCTGGAGGCGCACAGGAGGCTTGGTGCGTGGGGCTGGAACTGGTGGTACCGGGCTGAAGACACGCACCATAGGGCTAGTGCGTGGAGGAGGAACAGGGCTCTGGAGACGCACAGGAAGCCTGGTGCGTGGTGTAAGGAATGGTGGTACTGGGCTGGGGCGGGGAGGTGGCGCCGGATATACCGGACCATGCAGGCGTACTGGCTCCCTTGAGCACCGAGCCTGCCCAACCTTACCTGGTTGTATGCTCCCCGTAGCCCGACCAGGGCGGGGAGGTGGAATAACCCGCACTGGGCTATGTAGGCGAACCGGGGACACCATGCGTAAGGCTGGTGCCATGTATGCCGGCCCGAGGAGACGCACTGGAGGCCAGATGCGTTGGGCCGGCTTCATGACATCCGGCTCAATGCTCAATCTAGCCCTGCCAGTGCGGGGAGGTGGAATAACCCGCACCGGGCTATGCACACGTACAGGAGACACTGTGCGCTCTACCGCATAACACAGTGTCTGCCCGTACTCTCGTTCTCCACGGTAAGATCGGGAAGTTGGCGCAGGTCTCCTACCTGACTTCGCCACACTACCCTTTAGCCCCAGAGGAAACGTCAAACACCTGCCCCTAATTGAGAACCATATCAGGCAACACATTTAACCCAACATAGAAACACATAACATAGAATGCCCACCCCAACTCACGCCCTGACCAACTAAACACATACAAAAACAAGGAAAACAGGTCAGGAACGTGACACATTTAGTGAGTTGGGAGAGAGATAGCTCTGTGTTTGGTAAAGATCTCTATCTTTGTGTGTGTAAGAATATGTGTGTAAGGCTTTGAATAATATAGGTCTCCGATAAATTCAGATTTGATTTAATCAAAAGCCACAATATGTTTTCTTATTGCAGATCATTTCCTAGAACAGATATATTTATCTCTTTTAGTCCCTCAGAATTTCTGCGCTTCACGGCGAACTAATAACACCAGCCATTACACCGAAACAAAAACAACAACTCCCAGAGGTCTATGGGAAAAGCCTTGCTTAGATGCATTGGCAGGGATGTGCGTAAGAGAGGTCCAGTGACGTGATCTGGACCTCTGATGTGTTCTGGCGGAGCACATTGACTGAGAAATTATTCATTAGTTGGAGACAAGAAGGGTAGGCTGGATATATAGGCTGTGCTTGAGGCTACGATGAGCAAGGACTTCTCCTCTTACTGACTAAACTGGCAGAGAGGGGAAGATATGTTTATTACAAAACATCTGATGCTTATATGTGAATCTGTGTGTATGCCTAGCCTATGTGTGTGTACATGTGCGTCATTCATATCTTCAATCATATTAATACAAAACAATAATGATACAAAAGTAATTGGACAAGTATGAACATATGTGAAGATGATAGGAATGTACTGGTCTCCATGATGAACAGTCATTAAGCAGCAGTCGTCCGGTTGGTCTCACAATGGCCAGCCCTGTTGCTTACACCCAGCGGCAGCTCTGTTTACGCAAAGAGCTGTGGGGCAGCCAAAGGCTTCCGCTGCCTTGGGAGACACTTCTGCAGGTTGCAAACCATGGAAGCTGGACATAAACAAAGAATTATGGATAACACCCTGTAGCTTCAAACCAAAACTGTCAGCACTACTAAGAGAAAAATCTTATCTCTTCTCTTTTCTTTGCACTGGTAACGTTCTGGTCATGATGGTGAATGTAAATGGAGGACCAAATCCCTCAGCTACCATTATATTTTCTTCTCGGCTGTCGACTTATGAGGTTAACCTATTCTCTCACGCTCTTCCCCCTGAGCTGTCTGCCATTGCATGAGTCACTAACATGACTGTGCTGCACACAACAACAAACGCTATGGCAGTGGGATGAAACACCCATTTTGACAAAAGTAGCCTATGAATATAGCATTCTTTTGGTTCATACCCAAAATCCCTTTCGGTGTCAAAGTAATTCAACGCGACGATCTATCTTTTTCCAAGAAGGGCAGAAATGTTGAAGAAATATGGATGAGCTGAGGTGTTGCCTATGAAAACAGGCTTCTAGGTGTGTTGAAACTCAGGGGAGAAGCCCGCCCAAAATGACTCTATAAAACAACCAGCATACTCCTTCACATTAACATACACTATCAAGTGTACATCCTGATAATATTCTTGGTAACAACAATACTGCTTTAAAATAATTATGACAAGTGTTCTACAGTATGCATAGGGAGGTGTTGTGCATATTGGGATTGCAAGAAAATGAGCCAGGAAATAAACCGATTTCACTTGGGTGCTGTATAGTGACACATTTCAGGGAGTGTCCATGAAATAGGTGTTTTTTTTGCGTGGTGACTCACATCTTGTTGACATGGAGACCAAAATAGCAGCTGAATGGAAGAGGACATTCAGTCTACCCTTGAGACTCGGCACCATTGAGGAAGAGAGAAAGACAGGCAGAACGAAAGAGAGCTGAGAAAGCTTGAAGAACCATGAGCCTTGTGTTGCATAAGGCAATGAGTCACACTCACCGTTTGGATCTTGGGAACCGATAGGAAATCGTTCCGTTGTCTCTCAGTGGGGAGTGGGTTTTTTTCTCTGAAAGAAAAAGGAATACTGGTGGTGATTTGAAGGGGATGCAAGAGATGTTGTATTGGGTAAATGTGTGTGTGTGTGTGTGTGTGTGTGTGTGTGTGTGTGTGTGTGTGTGTGTGTGTGTGTGTGTGTGTGTGTGTGTGTGTGTGAGAGTGTGTGTGAGAGTGTGTGTGAGAGTGTGTGTGAGAGTGTGTGTGAGAGTGTGAGTGAGAGAGAGAGAGAGAGAGAGAGAGAGAGAGAGAGAGAGAGAGAGAGAGAGAGAGAGAGAGAGAGAGAGAGAGAGAGAGAGAGAGAGAAAGTGGTGTAGGGGTGTTGAGAGATGCAAAATAAAGGTACACCATATCCAGGAAGTTCTCAGGAACATACAGTACTGTAATCTACATTTGGAGAGAGTTGGGCAAACAATGCATGAATGTTCTGTAAGCTGTCAGGAGAGCAGTGAGGGTCTAATGATGTACTTGATCCAACAGCATTCATAAGCTGTGATCATCATTAATAACAGAGGGAAAGCTATTGAGTAGTGAGTGTAACTGGCACTCACAGCATGTCTCTGTATGAGTATGTAAGTGTTGAACAGCCCACTGGTTTCCATCAATCCGAGCAGTGGTAATATTCTTATAGCCAACTCAATTAGATTACAATGGTACTCTGATTCCACTCCCCACTCAAGGGTCTGGCTTCTTTTCTCTAGAGGCATTTGGTCCAGAGAAGTATTTCTATACAGCAGTCCTCAGATATATCTTTGAAATCTCACAAAATGTACATATGTTAGAGAGAACATGTTTGTTTGATTGTATTAGAACCACCACTCTCTCCAAGTGGCATCACAATACAGTCTGATAGGCCATTGTGAGTCATTCTAAAACTCAATAGTCCCATAGAATGCTTTATGCAGCTCCAGGAGATGACGTCAATCTGCAGGCACTGTTATTTCATTTCTGCAGGGTCTGTGACCATGAAAATAACATTACAAAGCATCTGACTCACCTGATCTGTGGCCCTAAGAAGATTCACACCTCTTAGTGATGAATTGCAGTGTGAAGATGAAACCGTTTCTTTCTCTTCGTTGGGCCTAAAAATAGCCGCCATTCCACCTCCAAGCTTCTCATAGAAATACACATTTGTACCGCTGACAAAATGTACGTTTGGACATGTACGTTTGACAACACAGAAAAATGGATAAAGATTGTGTCCACACATTTTTGCACCAGGGCTTTTCTTTTTAGGCCAAGCATTTCCCATCTTCCATCAAAAGGGTAGGCATTTAAGTGAATTAGCATCCACTGCACTGATTCCACCCCCCTGCTCATTGCCATGTTAAAATTACACCAATGTTTCAGTTCATTGTCTACGGCCAGTGCACTTTGTGGGTACACAAAGGGGGAGCAGCATGGTTTTCTGGTGCTTCATCATTTCCACAATGAGCCGACAGGATTAGCCAAACCTACCCATCAGCATTTCTACCAGATTGAGAGGTTGGAAATTAATCTGACAGCGTGCTTTCAAAAAAGACCCTGGAGCTAAAGGACACATGGGCTTTGATATGTGTTTCTGCATCTCCTTGGTTTGCCTGTTTCAATTATTATTCAATGAGTTATGGTTCAGACTATTGGGGGTAAGTTTGAACACATGAACTCAGACACATTCTCTGTGATTGCTGGGACTCACATTTGCATTTAGCATGAATCTGGTATGTTTTTCACACACCCTTTGCCATTTCATCTGAGTAGATCTGTGACCGATTTGTGAATCTCTTTTTTGAGCTGAAGCTGCAGTAAAACAGTAACTCACCAAGTTTATGGTCAATTGCATCTCAGTTGTCAATTCAGGAAGTGTTTGGAATTTTCATTTTCATAATTGTTTTATTTTATTTTATTTATTTCACCTTTATTTAACCAGGTAGGCTAGTTGAGAACAAGTTCTCATTTACAACTGCGACCTGGCCAAGCAAAGCAGTGTGACACAGACAACAACACAGAGTTACACATGGAATAAACAATAAACAAGCCAATAACACAATAAACAAGTCAATGACACAGTAGAAAAAAAGAAAGTCTATATATAGTGTGTGCAAAATGCATGAGGAGGTAGGCAATACATTGGCCATAGGAGCAAATAATTACAATTTAGCAGATTACCACTGGAGTGATAAATGAGCAGATGATGATGTGCAAGTAGAGATACTGGTGTGCAAAAGAGCAGAAAAGTAAATAAAAAACAGTATGGGGATGAGGTAGGTAGATTGGGTGGGATATTTACAGATGGACTATGTACAGCTGCAGCGATTGGTTAGCTGCTCAGATAGCTGATGTTTAAAGTTGGTGAGTGAAATAGAAGTCTCCAACTTCAGCGATTTTTGAAATTCGTTCCAGTCACTGGCAACAGAGAACTGGAAGGAAAGGCGGCCAAATGAGGTGTTGGCTTTGGGGATGATCAGTGAGATATACCTGCTGGAACGTGTGCTACGGGTGGGTGTTGTATAACTGCAAACCAGTTCATAACATAAATGTTCATTATTTTCAGAGGATAAATTATTTTAAATGTAGACCAATGTCTTACAAAAAAGGCTCAGACTTGCTCAGTGGACCTGCTCTGACTTGGGGCCAAGACCAGGCCACTGGCACTTTTCAGCTTCATTTACATAACAACGGCTAACTGGGAACATGGATTAACACCTTCCACGGTTAACACCTTCTCACAAAGCAACTATCTTGATGATGCAGAAGTTGTTGATTCTGCTCTTCACAAGTCCTCAGTGTCAGCCCTAGCTATGGAAACACATTTCCCACAGAATAACACTAGAACTAACATTAACATAATCACTGGTGACACACTGGTGCTGTATAATGGAAACCCCCTAGAATTGTGATGGAATATGAATATTTTGCTAGTATGAGTATGAGTCAGTATGAGTCAGTATGAGTCAGTATGAGTCAAACATATTTTCAATACTGCCCTGGAAATGTTCTCTGTCAAATAAACTTTGCATAATCAAACCAAAATATATAATTATATGTTGTTCCATTGTATTGTTTACTGAACTGCCTGTTTCCCACAAAAAGGTTAGACAAATAGACAACTAATTTGACATTTCTATCTTGCTGCAAGCCCTCTATCCAGGAGTTCACATTAATAGAGTACTGTATGTCATGAATTTATGATTTGGGCCAGATTCCTGAGTATTTTGCAATTCCAGAAATGTTTTATAGAGAATAATTCCCACAACATTATGTTATAACTGCAAACCAGTTAGTAACTCCACCGCACATTCTTATTGCGGATGACAATCTGTACCATACATCCCAATACAACACAGACAGTTGAAGAGACAGACCAGGCTTATAGCTGAGGTCATCAACTCATGTTAAACAACAGCGTTTATTGTGTTGATGGTGTAAATGTCTGATGATATAAATCACTTGAGGCGAGTGACACACCAGCCAGTCATACCCAGTCGTACCAGGCTCAGAGAATGAATGACAAGACCACACTAGTTGACCATCATATGCATGTAAAATGGACCGTCAAGTCTCTTTGAGCTCTATGGTGACAATGACAGATACTTGCTTTGTAAAAGTTGCGGTTTCACTACCATCGCTATCCAAACCACAAGCCCCATTCCATTTCTATCTCGGGCCAAATTCATCCTCTGTTTTGTTCCCTGACAACAGGTTCTCAGTCAATAGAGCTCTCTGAGGGGCCAGTGGATGATGTAATTGGTCCAGCAGACACACATCGTGATGTAATTGGTCCAGCAGACACACATCATGTGAGCAACAACGCATTGGCAACGACCATACCCTCAATGCCTCCATTGACTGGTTACAAAAACGGACAATGCCCCAAAGTTATTTACGTAACGTTGCCTGAGCAATATGACAAATATCTGTGCTTTCTGAAAGAAATTCATTTCCTCATAAGTGAATAATTGTGAATTTATTAGCAAATTTGTGTCTGTTTTGTTCTCTCATCCTGTTTCTCTGTGATGTCCTTCTTCTGCCAGCTGTATTCTACAGACAACCGCTGCTTTATGATGGCCTGACAGTGATCATTGACCATCCACAGGCCTTTCATCAGGTGATAATCATTGACACTTTTTTGAGGACAGACTGACAGCGTCATCTTGTGTTAATGCCTTCCTTTGCTCCCTGCTGACAATATCTTAGGTCTTACACTCCATAGGCCCCTAAGGGGACTGGCTTCCTATTGAAAACTATGGCTGAAAGGAGAAAAGAGAAAATGGTTGTCGGTGACACATATTCTGCCACACTCTATTGGAGTTGACTGTGAGGACTGGACGTCTGTAGAGCAGAGTGGAGATAACATGACTGGGGCACGGCTCATTAGTGTAAACTGGATCATCACAGTGAGGATAAATGGACATTTTGGCCTGTCCACCTCCAATATGGAGAGCAAGTGGAGCATTTGGAAAGAGACCAATTTAGCAGCTTAAGATGTTACCCAGCATACACAGATGCAATAATCAACTACCTTCTTTAAAATAACATATTCATTTCACTCAGTTAAATTAATCAGTTGACATGAAATACATTTGAGTGTTGTGCAATAACAATGTATTTCTGCAGTGCAGATACGATTCCCAGCCTGTCTTTCTTCTCCTGTAGGCCTACATGGGAGACTAAGAAAAAATCTTAGGAGCACTTTTAAATACTCACCACTAAGTGGTACTATTTCTCTACAGAAGTTTTGAGCCCTCTGTTTCCCTCACATCGGGACAAGATGTGATGATATGAGAAAACAAGATACTAAATGTGCGAAAGATGTCATGACCTCTTGTGCCACTGAATAGCATGTATCAAGGCAGTGTCATTTTGATATAGAAATAGTTATGATAGGTGTATGACATACAGTACCAGTCAGAAGTTTGGACACACCTACTCATTCAAGGGCTTGTCTTTATTTTTATACATCATAGAATAAATAAAACATATATTTAACCTTTATTTAACCAGGTAGGCCAGTTGAGAACAAGTTCTCATTTACAACTGCGACCTGGCCAAGATAAAGCAAAGCAGTGCGACAAAAACAACAACACAGAGTTGTTGTTTTTAAACAAACGTACAGTACACACAATAGAAAAATATATGTACAGTGTGTGCAAATGTAGAAGATTAGGGAGGTAAGGCAATAAATAGGGCATAGAGGCGAAATAATTACAATTTAGCATTAACACTGGAGTGATAGATGTGCAGATGATGACGTGCAAGTAGAGATACTGGGGTGCAAAAGAGCAAGAAGATAAATAACAATATGAGGATGAGGTAGTTGGCTGTGCTTTATACAGATTGGCTGTGTACAGGTACAGTGATCAGTAAGCTGCTCTGACAGCTGATGCTTAAAGTTAGAGAGGGAGATATAAGTCTCCAGCATCAATGATTTTTGCAATTCGTTCCAGTCATTGGCAGCAGAGAACTGGAAGGAAAGGCGGCCAAAGTAAGTGTTGGCTTTGGGGATGACCAGGGAAATATACCTGCTGGAGCGTGTGCTACGGGTGGGTGTTGCTATGGTGACCAGAGAGCTGAGATAAGGCAGGGCTTTACCTAGCAAAGACTTATAGATGACCTGGAGCCAGTGGGTTTGGCAACGAATATGTAGCGAGGGCCAGCCAACGAGAGCATACAGGTCGCAGTGGTGGGTAGTATATGGGGCTTTGGTGACAAAACGGATGGCACTGTGATAGACTACATCCAGTTTGCTGAGTAGTGATGGAGGGTATTTTGTAAATGACATCGCCGTAGTCAAGGATCGGTAGGATAGTCAGTTTTACGAGGGTATGTTTGGCAGCATGAGTGAAGGAAGTTTTGTTGCGAAATCGGAAGCCGATTTGAGATGTAATTTTGGATTGGAAATGCTTAATGTGAGTCTGGAAGGAGAGTTTATAGTCTAACCAAGCACCGAGGCAGCAGCAAGAGCGACATCATTGATATTTACAGAGAAAAGAGTCGGCCCGAGAATTGAACCCTGTGGCACCCCCATAGAGACTGCCAGTGGTCCGGACAACAGGCCCTCCAATTGGACACACTGAACTCTATCTGAGAAGTAGTTGGTGAACCAGGCAAGGCAGTAATTTGAGAACCAAAGACTATTGAGTCTGCCGATAAGAATGTGGTGATTGACAGAGTCGAAAAGCCTTGGCCAGGTCGATGAAGACGGCTGCACAGTACCGTCTTTTATCGATGGCGGTTCTGATATCGTTTAGGATCTTGAGCGTGGCTGAGGTGCACCCATGACCAGCTCAGAAACCAGATTGCATAGTGGAGAAGGTACGGTGGGATTCGAAATGGTCGGTGATCTGTTTGTTAACTTGGCTTTCGAAGATTTTAGAAAGGCAGAGCAGGATGGATATAGGTCTAAAACAGTTTGGGTCTAGAGTGTCACCCCCTTAGAAGAGGTGGATGACCGCGGCAGCTTTCCAATCTTTGGGGATCTCAGACAATACGAAAGAGAGGTTAAACAGGCTAGTAATAGGGGTTGCAACAATTTCGGTGGATAATTTTAGCCCAGCTGATTTGTAGGGATCCAGATTTTGCAGCTCTTTCAGAACATCAGCTGTCTGGATTTTGGTGAAGGAGACGCGGGGGGGGGGGGCTTGGTTATGTTGCTGCAGGGGGTGCAGAGCTGTTGGCTGGGGTTGGGGTAGCCAGGTGGAAGTCAAGGCCAGCCGTAGAAAAATGCTTATTGAAATGATCGATTATCGTAGATTTACCGGTGGTGACAGTGTTACCTAGCCCCAGTGCAGTGGGAAGCTAGGAGGAGGTGCTCTTATTCTTCATGGACTTTACAGTGTCCCAAAATGTTGGGGAATTAGTGCTACAGGATGCAAATTTCTGTTTGAAAAAGCTCGCCTTAGCTTTCCTAACTGACTGTGCATATTGGTTCCTGACTTCCCTGAAAAGTTGCATATAGCGGGGGCTATTCAATGCTAATGCAGAACGCCACAGGATGTGGCAGTCAAGTCTGAAGTGAACCAAGGGCTATATCTGTTCTTAGTTCTACATTTTTTGAATGGAGCATGCTTATTTAAGATGGTGAGAAAAGCACTTTTAAAGAGCAACCAGGCATCCTCTACTGACGGGATGAGGTCAATATCCTTCCAGGATACCCGGGCCAGGTCGATTAGAAAGGCTTACTTGCTGAAGTGTTTTAGGGAGCGTTTGACAGTGATGAGGGGTGGTCGTTTGACCGCAGCCCCATTACGGATGCAGGCAATGAGGCAGTGATCGCTGAGATCCTAGTTGAAGACAGCAGAGGTGTATTTAGAGGGCAAGTTGGTCAGGATGATATCTAAGAGGGTGCCCATGGTTATGGATTTAGGTCTGTACCTGGTAGGTTTCTTGATAATTTGTGTGAGATTGAGGGCATCTATTTTAGATTGTAGGATGGCCGGGGTGTTAAGCATCTCCCAGTTAAGGTCACCTAACAGTACAAACTCTGAATATAGATGGGGGGCAATCAATTCACATATGGTGTCCAGGGCACAGCTGGGGCTGAGGGGGGTCTATAACAAGCGGCAATGGTGAGAGACTTGTTTCTGGATAGGTGGATTTTTAAAAGTAGAAGTTTGAATTGTTTGGGCACAGACCTAGATAGTATGACAGAACTCTGCAGGCTATCGCTGCAGTAGATTGCAACTCCGCCCCCTTTGGCAGTTCTATCTTGTCGGAAAATGTTGTAGTTGGGGATGGAAATTTCAGGAATTTTTTTGGCCTTCCTCAGCCAGGATTCAGACACGGCTAGGACATCAGGGTTGGCGGAGTGTGCTAAAGTAGTGAATAAAACAAACTTAGGGAGTTGGCTTCTAATGTTAACATGCATGAAATCAAGGCTTTTACGGTTACAGAAGTCAACAAATGAAAGTGCCTGGGGAATGGGAGTGGTGCTGGGGGCTGCAGGGTCCAATGAGTAGCAATAGATGAGTCAGGGAGCCGATTCAGAAGTCGCTACTACGCTAGGTGAGCTGGAGACACGGCGATTCAGACAGCTAGCGGGCCGGGACTAGCAGATGGGCCTCCGGCGACGTCGCAATGGAAGAGCCTGTTGAAACCACCTCGGATGATTACGTCGGCAGACCAGTCGTGATGGATCGGCGGGGCTCCGTGTTGGCAGTAAAGGGTCCAGGCCAATCTTTGGCTAGCCGGGAGATGGGCCTAGCTTGAGGCAAGCTCAAGGCTAACTGGTGCTTGCTTCGGGACAGAGACTTTAGCCAGGATAGCCACTCGGATTGTGGCTAGCTAGCTGCGATGGTCCGGTGTAAAGGTTCAAGGCTTGGGGTAGGAATCCGGAGTTGTGGTAGAGAAAAAGCAGTCCGATATGCTCTGGGTTGATATCGCACTGTGCAGACTGGCAGGCATTGACCGAGCTGAGGCTGGCTGACTACTAGCTAGTAGCTAGTTAGCTTCTGGTGGGGGTTCGGTTCTAAAGTATAAAAATAGCAGATTCATACCACATTGGGTGAGGCGGGTTGCAGGAGAGTATATTCAGTCCATAGATGGAAAGTGAGATAAAAAGTGAGATAAAAATATATTCAAAATATATGCAAAAAAACACGATATTTACACGGGACAAGAAAAAACACACGTCCGACTGCTACGCCATCTTGGAATTCCAGAATAATAGTGAAGAAATCAAAACTATGAAATTGTTACACCCCCTCCAGGTGTCGTCAATCTTCCGCATTATCCCCGGTGTATTTATAGCTGTGTTCTCGGTTTGTCTTGTATTTATAGCTATGTTCTCTGTTTGTCTGTTGCCAGTTCATTTTGTTTGTCAAACCTACCAGCGTTTTTCCCCTTGCTCCTGTCTGTTCCTGTTTTCTAGTTTTCCCGGTTTTGACCATTCTGCCTGCACATTCTGCCATTCTGTACCTTGTCACATCACACTGGATTATTCACTTCTGCCTGCCCTGAGACTGCCTGCCGTTCTGTATCTTTTGGACTCTGATCTGGATTACCGACATCTGCCTACCCTTGACCTGTCGTTTTGCCCGCGACCTGTTCTGGTAATAAACTTCTGTTACATCGACACTCTCTGCATCTGGGTCTTCCCTAAAATGTGATAGTACGAACTGGCCATGACTGACCCAGCAGACTCGGACCAGCTCCGCAACGCAAAGAGCAACCATTAGAAGGCACGAGGGGTTGCTTCGTGATCTTATGGAAAGGTTCCAGACCTTGGCTGGACGCCATGACCAAGCGTTGAACACATTGCTGCAGCAATTCTGCGGGTTGTATGTTAGGCAGCCTACCACGGCGGTAACCTCCCAGCCCCTCAGTAACCCGGATGTTAGCAGTGCCACCTCCCCGGCCACCCCTGGAACCCTGCTTACCTCCCCCGGAATGCTTCGATGGAGAGTCAGGCACCTGTCGGGCGTTTCTCACTCAGTGTTCCCTCATCATCGAGCTACAGCCCTCCTCCTTCACCTCGGACCACTCTAAGATAGCCTACCTCATCACAATAATGTCCGGGAGGGCTCTCGGCTGGGCTACGGCAGTGTGGGAACAAAAGTCGGCCGTATGCGTCAGTCTGGAGGAGTTCGTAGTGGAGGTAAAGAAAGTTTGATACTCCATTGTCTGGGAGAGAGGCTGCCCGGAAGTTACTCCAGCTTCGGCAAGACTCCCGCAGTGTGGCAGAATATGCGTTGGATTTCAGCACGTTGGCAGCTGAGAATGTCTGGAACCCGGAAGCACTGTTCAACATGTTTCGGAGGAAGTAAAGGACGAGCTTGCAGCCCGGGAACAACCATCTGATCTCGATTCGCTCATCACCTTGACCATTCTGATCGATGGGCGACTACGGGAACGAAGGAAGGAGGGGAGATTCGATTTCACTCGCCCGCCCAACGAGTACACCTCGCCTCTGAGGCATCCTGGAAGACCCTGATGGCTCCGTTGCCGAGAGAACTCGAGGCTACCCGAGCTCCCCCGTGAGTCTCCGAAGTCTACCGATTCACCTCTTCCCGAGCTAATGCAACTAGGCAGAGCTAGGCTGTCTCCAGCCGAACGGCTATACAAGCTTCACACTAAGAGTTGCCTGTATTGAGGGACTACTGGTCATTTCGTCTCCACCTGTCCACTAAAAGACCAGGCTCAACGGTAGAAGCGAGTACTCTGGTGGGCCATACGGAGAACTTTTCCACTTCCCTTACTCGCACCCCTTTTCATTCCATTTTGCTGTGGGGGAAGCAATCAAAATCTCTCCGGGTACTCATCGACTCTGGGGCCGATGAGAGCTTTATGGACGCTACCCACTCAGCCCCTCTCCATTCCCATGGACGTTAGAGCACTGGACGGGCACTCTATAGGCCGGGTCACCCACAATACCACCCCAATCAACCTAGGTGTATCAAGGAACCACAGCGAGATGATCCAATTCCTGCTCATTAAAACCTCTTGGCGCACGGATCCCTTTAACAGGATAATTTTCATAAACAACCGCTGAATTGCAAAGCGCCAAATTCAAAAATAATTACTAAAAATATTTATTTTCATGAAATCACAAGTGAAATATGCCAAAACACAGCTTAGCTTGTTAATCCCCCTATCGTGTCAGATTTTGAAAATATGCTTCACAGCGAAAGCAATCCAAGTGTTTGTGAGTTTATCGATCACTAGACAAAACATTATGAACAGCTAGCAGCAATATAGATTGGTCACGAAAGCCAGAAAAGCAATACAATTAATCGCTTACCTTTGATGATCTTCGGATGTTTGCACTCACGAGACTCCCAGTTACACAATAAATGTTCCTTTTGTTCGATAAAGATTATTTTTATATCAAAAAACCTCCATTTGTTTGGCGCGTTATGTTCAGTATTCCACAGCCTTAGGCATGTCATCAAGGGTTGACGAAAATTCCAAATAGTATCCGTAAAGTTCGTAGAAATGTCAAACGTTTTTAATAATCAATCCTCAGGTTGTTTTTAACATTAGTAATCGATAATATTTCAACCGGACTGTAAACTATTCAATAAAGGAGAGAAAGAAAATGTTGAGCTATCAGTGTTGCGCGCATGAACTAATGGAAGGACATCCGTATATCCACCGACGCAATTTGATCAATCTCGCTCATTTTTCAGAATAAAAACTTGAAACTATGTCTAAAGACTGTTCACACCCTGAGGAAGCCATGGGAAAAGGAATCTGGTTGATATCCCTTTAAATGGACGAAAGGCAGGCAATGGAACAGTGATTTTTCAAAATAAGAGTCACTTCCGGGTTGGATTTCCTCAGGTTTTGTCCTGCAAAATCAGTTCTGTTATACTCACAGACAATATTTTGACAGTTTTGGAAACTTTAGAGTGTTTTCTATCCTACTCTGTCAATTATATGCATATTCTAGCATCTGGACCTGAGAAATAGGCCGTTTACATTGGGAACGTTATTTTTCTGAACATAAAAATTCTGCCTCCTAGCGTCAAGAAGCTAAGTCTCCTCAGGTGGTGGTATTGGGATTCTCTTGGCTCCAGCGACACAACCCCTTATTGACTGGTCTGCTGGTGCCATCATGGGCTGGAACCCGTTCTCCCACACTCATTGCCTGAAGTCAACGCAGTCTGCCCCGGGACGTCTTCCTGGGGGCTCGGAAGTTGCCACGGACCTCTCCACAATTCCCGCGCAGTACCAGGACCTCTGGGAGGTGTTCAGTAAGGCCTGGGTCACTTCGCTTCTGCTTCACCGACCCTATGACAGCGGGATTGACCTTCTCCCAGTTACCACTCTGCCCCGGGGATGACTGTACTCTTTGTCGGGTCCAGAAACTAAGGCTATGGAGACCTACATTGAGGACTCCCTAGCTGCAGGGTTCATCCGTACTTCTGTCTCCCCCACCGGCGAAGGGTTCTTCTTTGTGGAGAATAAGGACAAAAGCCTGCACCCCTGCATCGACTACCGGGGCCTCAACGACATCACGGTAAAGACCTGCAACCCGCTACCACTCATCTCCTAGTCCTTTGAGCCGCTCCAAGGGGCCACCGTGTTCTCCAAGCTGGACTTATGGAAAGCCTACCACCTGGTGCAGATATGGGAAGGGGACGAGTGGAAGACTGCCTTCAACACGGCCAGCAGTCACTACGAGTATCTGGTCATGCCACTTGACCTTATCAACGCCCCAGCTGTGTTCCAGGCTCTGGTTAATGATGTTCTCATTGGGTCATCAGCCAGCCTGTCCTCTGGGTTCCACCCCAGTCCAACGGCCAGTCGGAGCAACCCAAAAAAGACCTGGAGACAACTCTTTCTGCCTGGTCTCCGCCAACCCAACCATCTGGAGCAAGCAACTAGTGTGGGTCGAATACGCCCGCAACACCCTTCCTTGCTCTTCCATGGGTCTCTTGCCCTTTGAATGGTCCCTGGGTTATTAGCCCCCGCTCTTCCCAGAGCAAGAGGAAGAGGTCGGCATACCTTCGGCCCAGATGTTTGTCCACCGCTGTCGTCTTACCTGGAAGAGTGCCCGGTCAGCCCTTCTCAAGACTACCTCGGCTTCCTGGTATCATCTTTGGCAGAAGGCATGACTGTCCACCCGGGATCTGCCCCTCCGGGTGGAGTCCAACAAACTTTCCCCCGGTTTATCGGCTCTTTCCCCATCTCCAAGGTCATTAGCCCATCTGCTGTTCGTCTTCTGTTGCCCCGTACCCTCTGTATACATCCCACTTTTCATGTATACGTATGTGTCTAGGATCAAACCAATGTCTCACAGCCCTTTATCTCCTGTATTTTTATCTCCTGTTTGTTTGTCATGCCTACCAGCGTTTTCCCCTTGATCCTGTCTTTTTCAAGTTCCTGTTTTCTCGTTTTCCAGGTTTTGACCATTCTGCCCGCCCTGACCCTGAGCCTGCCTGACGTTCTGTACCTTGTCACACCACCCTGGATTATTGACCTCCGCCTGCCCTGACACCGAGACTCGTAGTTCTGTACCTTATGGACTCTGATCTGGATTACTGACTTCTTTTTTAAATTCAATTTTGTTATTTCACCTTTATTTAACCAGGTAGGCCAGTTGAGAACAAGTTCTCATTTACAACTGCGACCTGGCCAAGATAAAGCAAAGCAGTGCGACACAAACAACAACACAGAGTTACAGATGGAATAAACAAACGTACAGTCAATAACACAATAGCAAAAAAGTCTATATACAGTGTGTACAAATGGCGTGATGAGGTAAGGCAATAAATAGGTCATAGTAGCGAAGTAATTACAATTTAGCAAATTAACACTGGAGTGATAGATGTGCAGATGATGATGTGCAAGTAGAAATACTGGTGAAGAGCAAAAAAGTAGATAAAAACAATATGGGGATGAGGTAGGTAGCAGATGCTCTTTCAGAACATCTGCTATCTGGATTTGGGTGAAGGTGAAGCTGGGGGGCTTGGGCAAGTAGCTGGGGGGTGTGCGGAGCTGTTGGCCGGGGTTGGGATAGCCAGGAGGAAAGCATGGCCAGCCGTAGAGAAATGCTTGTTGAAATTCTCGATTATCATATACACTGCTCAAAAAAATAAAGGGAACACTTAAACAACACAATGTAACTCCAAGTCAATCACACTTCTGTGAAATCAAACTGTCCACTTAGGAAGCAACACTGATTGACAATAAATTTCACATGCTGTTGTGCAAATGGAATAGACAAAAGGTGGAAATTATAGGCAATTAACAAGACACCCCCCAAAACAGGAGTGATTCTGCAGGTGGTGACCACAGACCACTTCTCAGTTCCTATGCTTCCTGGCTGATGTTTTGGTCACTTTTGAATGCTGGCGGTGCTCTCACTCTAGTGGTAGCATGAGACGGAGTCTACAACCCACACAAGTGGCTCAGGTAGTGCAGTTCATCCAGGATGGCACATCAATGCGAACTGTGGCAAAAAGGTTTGCTGTGTCTGTCAGCGTAGTGTCCAGAGCATGGAGGCGCTACCAGGAGACAGGCCAGTACATCAGGAGACGTGGAGGAGGCCGTAGGAGGACAACAACCCAGCAGTAGGACCGCTACCTCCACCTTTGTGCAAGGAGGTGCACTGCCAGAGCCCTGCAAAATGACCTCCAGCAGGCCACAAATGTGCATGTGTCTGCTCAAACAGTCATAAACAGACTCCATGAGGGTGGTATGAGGGCCCGACGTCCACAGGTGGGGGTTGTGCTTACAGCCCAACACCGTGCAGGACGTTTGGCATTTGCCAGAGAACACCAAGATTGGCAAATTCGCCACTGGCGCCCTGTGCTCTTCACAGATGAAAGCTGGTTCACACTGAGCACAGGAGCACATGTGACAGACGTGACAGAGTCTGGAGACCCCGTGGAGGACGTTCTGCTGCCTGCAACATCCTCCAGCATGACCGGTTTGGCGATGGGTCAGTCATGGTGTGGGGTGACACTTCTTTGTGGGGCCGCACAGCCCTCCATGTGCTCGCCAGAGGTAGCCTGACTGCCATTAGGTACCGAGATGAGATCCTCAGACCCCTTGTGAGACCATATGCTGACACATGCACATTTGTGGCCTGCTGGAGGTCATTTTGCAGGGCTCTGGCAGTGCACCTCCTTGCACAAAGGCGGAGGTAGCGGTCCTGCTGCTGGGTTGTTGCCCTCCTACGGCCTCCTCCACGTTTCCTGATGTACTGGCCTGTCTCCTGGTAGCGCCTGCATGCTCTGGACACTACGCTGACAGACACAGCAAACCTTTTTGCCACAGTTCGCATTGATGTGCCATCCTGGATGAACTGCACTACCTGAGCCACTTGTGTGGGTTGTAGACTCCGTCTCATGCTACCACTAGAGTGAGAGCACCGCCAGCATTCAAAAGTGACCAAAACATCAGCCAGGAAGCATAGGAACTGAGAAGTGGTCTGTGGTCACCACCTGCAGAATCACTCCTGTTTTGGGGGGTGTCTTGCTAATTGCCTATAATTTCCACCTTTTGTCTATTCCATTTGCACAACAGCATGTGAAATTTATTGTCAATCAGTGTTGCTTCCTAAGTGGACAGTTTGATTTCACAGAAGTGTGATTGATTTGGAGTTACATTGTGTTGTTTAAGTGTTCCCTTTATTTTTTTGAGCAGTGTATTTATCGGTAGTGACTGTGTTTCCTAGCCTCAGTGCAGTGGGCAGCTGGGAGGAGGTGCTCTTATTCTCCATGGACTTTACAGTGTCCCAAAACATTTTAGACTTAGAGCTACAGGATGCAAATTTCTGTTTGAAAAAGCTAGCCTTTGCTTTCCTGACTGACTGCGTATATTGGTTTCTGACTTCCCTGAAAAGTTGCATATCGCGGGGACTGTTTGATGCTAGTGCAGTCTGCCACAGGATGTTTTTGTGCTGGTTGAGGGCAGTCAGGTCTGGAGTCAACCAAGGGCTCTATCTGTTCTTAGTTCTACATTTTTTGAAAGGGGCATGCCTGCCCTTGCCCTGTCATTTTGCTTGCACCCTGTTCTAATAATACACTTTTGTTACATCGACACTGTCTGCATCTGGGTCTTCTCCTGGAACGTGATAGCATGTGTGGTTCCTACCGTGAAGCATGGTAGGCCATGCTTTGCTGGTGACACTGTCAGTGATTTATTTAGGCACACTTAACCAGCTTGGCTACCACAGCATTCTGCAGCGATACGCCATCCCATTTGGTTTGCGATTAGTGGGACTATAATTTGTTTTTCAACAGGACAATGACCTCCAGGCTGTGTAAGGGCTATTTGACCAAGAAGGAGAGTGATGGAGTGCTGCATCAGATGACCTGGTCTCCACAGTTACCCGACCTCAACCCAACTGAGATGGTTTGGGATGAGTTGGACCACAGACTGAAAGAAAACAGCTAACAAGTGCTCAGCATGTGGGAACTCATTCAAGACTGTTGGAAAAGCATTCCTCAAGAAGCTGGTTGAGAGAATGCCAAGAGTGTGCAAAGCTGTCATCAAGGCAAAGGGTGGCTACTTTGAAGAATCTCAAATATAAAATTGATTTGATTTGTTTAACACTTTTTTGGTTACTACATGATTCCATATGTGTTATTTCATAGTCTTGATGTCTTCACTATTATTCTACAATGTAGAAAATAGTAAAAAATAAAGAAAAACCCTTGAATGAGTAGATGTGTCCAAACTTTTGACTGGTACTGTATGTTGACAAAACAGTCAAGGTCGCCTCATAGGCTAAAATTAGGCTACAGTAAAAAGTGTTAGGAGGACAACGGTCAAGACTACATAACTACCGTACGTCATAACCATGAGAAGTGTCTCTATGACAGTTTTTACAGTAAAGACATCACTTGAAGGGAGTATAATGCATTCATAACACCTTTATGAAACAAGTCATGGCGCCTTAATGAATGTTGTAGTATTATACATATCAACCTTCATTAATAACACATCTCGGTTTAACCTATAGCCTCAACCACAAGCCCAACCCTAGCATCATGTCCAAATCCTGTTTCAACCCTAACCCTCAACCCCAACCCTAACCCTAGCGTCATGTCCACATCCCAGTTCAACTCTCACCCCCAACCACAACCTTATGTGTAAGATGGCTGCATGTAACATGGTGGCGCTGGGTAGAGCGCGTGTCTTGCTATTTTTTTTATCATTATTACTTTGTTTGCTCAGAATGTTTGTGCAATAATTTCCTACAACCGACAAACATCCTTTGGACATTAGATCGGAGGCTACAAACTTACGGTATCTTTCAGAAGGCAACACGGGCAACAAAGAGGAAGGAAAGGGAGACTCCAAGCAAGGCTGAATAGACATGCAACACAGCCTCCTCTTCCTAGTATTGTGATGGCTAATATCCAATCACTGGATAATGAAACAAAATAATAATATTAAAACATTTTTATTGAATTTTAAAACATACAATCTACCTGTAGTGAAGCCGCTCAACATTTACATAAATGGATAATAAACTTTGTGAACTCAGAGCAAGGCATTAATCGCAGAGGGACATCAGGGAATGCTGTCTTTGTCTTCACAGAAACATGGTTAATGAACAATACACTGAACTCTGCTATTCAACCAGACAGGTTCTTCATTTTCCGTATGCATTGAACGGTGGCTTCTGGTAAGAGTAGGGGGGAGGTATATGCTTTCTCATTAACAATTCCTGGTATACCGAAGTTGAAACATCTCGAGCTCCTGTTCAACCGATCTGGAGTTTTCGATGCTAAAATGCAGACCCCACTATCTGCCACAGCTGTTTACATACTGCCAAAAGCCAACATCACGGCAGCACTCAGTGAACTGTACAAGACCATTAGCCATCGAGAATCCTCTCACTTGTAAGCAGTCTTTATCGTCGCAGGAGATTTTAACCAAACAAGTTAAAAACAAATTCTCCCAAAATATCACCAATATGTCTCCTGCCCCTGAGAGGGAATAACATGCTAGACCACATATGCACAAACATTGGGGACATGTACAAAGCCACCCCTTGTCCCCACTTCAGCCAATACCGATCACGTCTCTCTGTTCCGCCTACAAGCAGTAACTCAAGAGGGAGCGTCCAGGACAGAGAATAGTGAGGCACTGGACGGAGGAGGCGGACTCAATGCTGCAGGACTGTTTTGGAATACTGATTGGAACCTGTTCAAAGACTCATCCACAAAGAAGTCTGTGCCATGCTGAGAGCCCGTACTGCAGCATTCAATGTCAGCAAAATGAACCCTGATGACTCGGTTGCACACAATGTGTACAAGGCGAGCAGGCACTAGCTCTGCAAAACCATTAGGGATGCAAAAAGACAATACAGACTCAAACTTGAATCATTGTTCGACAACTCAGACTCATGGCGCATGTGGCAAGGACTACAGGCTATCACAAACTACAAAAGCAAATCCAGGTGTGTGGTGCCCACTGAATCCTCCCTCCTAGACGAGTTTAATACATTTCTGCTCGCTTCGAGGTAGACAACACCAAGCCATCCAGGAGGGCTGTCACGGCTCCGGGTGAGCAGGTGCTTTCGCTCTCCGAGGCTGACATGAGGAAATCTCTCAAAAGAGTGAATACTCACAAGATGGCAGAGATAGGCGCATCCTCAGAGTGTGCACTGACCAGCTGGCAGGTGTCTTCTCTGACATCTGACATTCTACCTGTCCCTGTCCCAGGCTGTAGTCCCAGGAGACCACCATCGTTCCAATGGCCAAGAAAACCAAGTTGACATGCCTAAATGACTATCGTCTCGTCACACTCACCCCCCTGTCATCATGATGTACTTCGAGAGACTGGTCAAGGCCCACAACAAGGCCAGCATCCCAGACACACAGGACCCACTCCAATTTGCCTACTGCTCCAACAGATCTATGGAAGATGCAATTTCCATCGCAATTCACATGTCCCTAACACACCTTGACAAGAAGAACACCTAGGTGTATGTGAGAATGCTGTTCATTGACTACAGTTCAGCATTCAATACTATAGTTCCCTCCAAGCTCGTTACCAAGATCATGGCCCTGGGCCTAGACACCACCCTCTGCAACTGAATCCTGGACTTCTTGACGGGCAGACTACAGGCTGTGAGACTTGGCAACAACACCTCCTCCACACTGACTCTTAACACAGTGACCCCCCAGGGACGTGTCCTCAGCCCTCTGCTGTACTCCCTGTTCACCCAGGACTATGTGGCTAAGCACAACACCAACTCCATCATCAAGTTTGTTAATGACACCACAGTTGTAGGCCTGATCACTAACAATGACGAGTCAGCCTATAGGGAGGAGGTAAGTGAACTGGCATTGTGGTGTCAGGGCAACAACCTCTTCCTCAATGTCAGCAAAATAAAGGACTTGGTTGTGCCACACCTGTCAGGTGGATGGATTATCTTGGAGAAATTCTCAATAACAGGGATGTAAACAAATTTGTGCACACAATTGGAGAGAAATAAGATTTTTGTGTGTATGGAACATTTCTGGGATCTTTAATTTTAGCTCATGAAACATGGAACCAACACTTTAGATGTTGCATTTATATTTTAGTTCAATGTATATACCCAGTGAAGGTAAAGAACCTTGAGGGTTCTATCCCTACCTCAGAGTGTAATGGCGATTTTAGAAAACAACAGCTAACAAAAGCTAAACCAGTCACATCAAACTTTGAAATGACAACTATTTGTTTAGGTTGTTTTGCATTGATATTTATATCCACATTAAAACTTCTTCTTAATAGGGGGCGCCATTTCCACTTTGGGAAAAAATAGTGCCCAAATTAAACGGCCTCGTACTCTGTTCTAGATCGTATGATATGCATATTATTATTACTATTGGATAGAAAACACTCTGAAGTTTCTAAAACTGTTTGAATTATATCTGTGAGTAAAACAGAACTCATTTGGCAGGCAAATTTCCAAACAGGAAGTGAAAATTCTGAAATGGGTCTCTGTGAAGGGCTGCTCCTATTTAATTGCCTTTTATTTATGGATATGTATGCACTTCATACGCCTTCCACTAGATGTCAACGGGCAGTAGAACATTGAATGAGGTGTCTAGCCTGATGTGGGACCGAATGAGAGCTTTTGGAGTGACAGGTCAGCCATATTGGCAGTATTTTGCTGCGCACCAGGGAGCACCATATCTTTTTCTGCAATGCGTTAGGTAGACACAAATAAATGCTCAGTCTGGGACGTTATTGGATACATATGAGAAAAACATCCTAAAGATGGATTTTCAACTGAGTTTGACCAGTTTATTCGACTTTTATTATGACTTTTGGAATTTTTCGTTCCATGCGCCAAACGTTCATGGACATGTGCTCCACTATGGAGCACATGCGCTCCACTATGCTAGCCAAAGTTGCTAATTCGACAGAAGAAATGGACATTCTAAAACAAAACAACGATTTATAGTGGACCTAGGACACCTGGCACTGCATTCTGATGAAAGTTCATCAAAGGTAAAGAAATATTAATGATGTTATTTCGTATTTTTGTGGACTCTTTGGACTCCAACATGGTGGAGAATGGCTGAGCGCTGTCTCAGATTATTGTATGCTGTGCTTTGTACTAAAGTTATTTTTTTTAAATCTAACGCAGCGGTTGCATTAAGAACCAGTGTATCTTTCATTTGCTGTACAACATGTATTTTTCAGCAAAGTTTATGATGAGTTTTTCTGTTAGATTACGTCGTTGTCTAAAATGTCTCCGGACATTTTGGTACTATTTGCGACGATGGCTGCGTTGTAAAACCCAGATTTGTAGCTATAAATATGCACATTTTTGAACAAAACATAAATGTATTGTATAACATGATGTCATAAGACTGTCATCTGATGAAGTTGTTCAAAGGTTAGTGATTAATTTTATCTCTATTTGTGGGTTTTGTGAAAGCTATCTTTGCGGTGAAAAAATGGCGTTGTGTGTTGCGCTATTGTGGTGAGCTAACATAAATATATGTTGTGTTTTTGCTGTAAAACATTTTAAAAATCGGAAATGTTGGCTGGATTCACAAGATGTTTATCTTTCATTTGCTGTATTGGACTTGTGATTTCATGAAATTATATTATATGATATTCCCTGTGGCGCTAGGCTAGGCTATGCTAGTCAGCGTTTCTGATGAGGAGGATCCCGGATCCGGGAGGGTGATTAATTAAAGATTCTGCTGCATGATTTCGCCTGGTCAGAAAAATGGCAAGCTGATGTCCAACTCGTTAGCTCTCTATGGCATGGGGAAGATCCAATTCATATTTTGCAACATATTTTGTTGCCGAGGTTTGAGTGGCAAACAGCAAGGTTCATACAAACCAAATGCTAGCTAGAATCAAGAGGAAATGTGTTTAATAAAATACACTCTTAGCAACAAACGAAAAAAGGGGTTCTATATAGAACCCTTTGGTCAATTAAAAATTGAACTGTCATTCCGGTATCAAAAACCAACTGCCATTCCAGCCTGATGATGTAAGAGGACGGTGGATGAACCAACTTGCAAATAGTCTACCAATAAGCCCATTATTTTTCAATGTATTACGGTAAGCAAAGTTGATTATTTAATTCAAATATATGAAGCCAAAGTCATATGATAAACTATAGGCCAGATAAATAAAGTTTAAACGTTCTTAGAATTTACGTTTGTACAATGGCTTGCAAAAGTATTCACCAGGCGGTGGAAATCAGCGATGAGGGCTGGGTCCAAGATGTCTTTAGCAGGAACCCAGCACCTCTCCTCCGGGCCATAACCCTCCCAGTCAACCAGGTACTGGAAACCCCTGCCCTGTGGTCAAACCTTCAGGAGGCATCTCACCGTATACGCTGGCTGGCCACTGATAACCCGGGGGGAGGGATGGGCCTGGAGACAGAAGACAAAGGACAGTGAGACACGGGCTTAATCCTAGACACATGGAAGGTAGGGTTAATACGGAGGGTATGGGGTAACACAAGACGGACAGCAGTGGAACTCAGGACTCTGGAGATGGGAAAAGGACCAATGAACCGGGGAGACAGCTTGCGGGACAGATCCCAAGTGGAATGCCATACCCTCTGTCCAATGCGGTAGCAGGGAGCTAGGGTCCGGCGATGGTCCGCTTGTCAACAATACCTGGAGTTGGTCTTGAGAATAGCCGCCCTGGCTCTTCTCCAGGTACGTCGACAGTGGCGGACTAAATCTGGGCCGAGGGTACGCTGACCTCCTGCTCTTGTTCAGGGAAGAGTGGAGGCGGATACCCCATGGAGCACTTGAAAGGGGAGAGTCCCGTGGCAGAACTGCGAAGAGTGTTCCGAGCATACTCCACCCAGACCAGTTGACGGCTCCAGGTAGTGGGGTTGGTTGAGACCAGGCACCTTAAAGAGGCCTTGGTTGGCTCGCTCCGACTGACCGTTAGTTTGGGGATGGAATCCGGATGACAGGCTGGCCGACGACCCAATAAGGGTGCAGAATGCCTTCCAGAACTGAGACGAGAACTGAGGACCCCAATCGTAGACCATGTCTACCGGGAGTCCATGGATCCGGAAGGCATGCTGCACAATAAGCTGGACCGACTCCTTGGCAGAAGGTGGTTTGGTGAGATGGATGAAATGGGCGGCCTTGGAGAACTAATCGACTACCGTCAGAATGATAGTGTTACCATCAGACGGAGGGAGCCCAGTGACAAAGTCCAGAGATATATGAGACCAGGGACGATGAGGAACCGGTAGTGGCTGCAGGAGGCCAGAAGGAGCTTGCCGTGAAGTCTTGTTGTGAGCACACACAGTGCATGCGGTGACGAAGGCAGAGACATCAGGGATCATTGTGGGCCACCAAAAACGTTGTCGAAGGAAGGCTAGTGTACAACGGGACCCTGGATAACAGGTCAGCCTGGAGGAAAGAGTCCTGGGTTAGGGACAAACAGCCGGTTAGCCGGGCCCCCTTCAGGTCCAATTTGGGAGTGTTGCGCCTCGCGAACCAGTTTCTCATTACCCCAATCCACAGTGGCAGCAAGGCATGAGGCAGGAAGAATGGTTTCGGAAGTCGAGGGTGTGGCAGAGGAACTGCATAGGCGGGAGAGAACATCAGGCTTCACATTTTTAGACCCAGGACGGTAGAAAATGGTAAAGTTGAATCTGGTAAACAGGAGGGCCCACTGGACCTGCCTTGAGTTGAGGCGCTTGGCTGAATGGAGATATTCCAAGTTATTATGGTCGGTCCAGACCAGGAATGGCTGTTCTGCTCCTTCCAGCCAGTGCCTCCACTTCTCAAACGCCATCTTCACCGACAGGAGTTCTTGGGTGCCAACATCGTAGTTCCTCTCAACAGGATTGAGACGATGGGACAGGAAAGCACAGGGAGGAAGCTTCTCGTCCTGGGCAGATCGCTGGGACAGGATGGCCCCCATTCCAACACCTGAAGCATCCACTTCCACCACAATTTGACGCGAGGGGTCTGGATGGAGGAGGATGGGTGCGGTTGTGAACCGATGTTTCAGGTCCAAAAAGGCTTTGTCGACAGCTGGAAACCATTTGAACGGTACCTTAGGGGAGGTGAGTGCCGAGAGGGGGGCCGCCAGGGTGCTGTAATCCCGAATGAAATGGCGGTAGAAGTTTGCAAAACCAAGAAACTGTTGTAACTGCACCCTGGATGTTGGTTGAGGTCAATCCACCACTGCTTTCACCTTTCCAGGATCCATTTGAACATTGCCCTCCGCAATGACATATCCCAGAAAGGTGATAGAAGAGCGGTGGAACTCACACTTCTCGGCTTTCACGAACAATTGGTACTCCAGGAGGCACTGAAGGACCTGTTTGACATGGAGTACATGTTCTTGGGCAGATCGGGAAAAAACAGGATTTCGTCCAGGTAGACAAACACAAACCGATTTAGCATGTCCCGAAGGACATCATTGACCAAAGCCTGGAAGACAGCGAGTTGGTGAGTCCAAATGGTATGACCTGGTACTCATAATGTCCACTGGCTGTGTTGAAGGCTGTCTTCCACTCATCCCCCTCGCGTATCCGAACCAGGTGGTAGGCATTCCGAAGGTCCAACTTGGAAAACATGGTAGCCCCCTGGAGAGGTTCAAACACCGAGGAGAGGAGAGGTAAGGGGTAAAGATTTTTGACAGTGATATCGTTAAGTCCCCGGTAGTCAATGCACGGGTGCAGGGTCTTGTCCTTCTTATCCAGAAAGAAAAACCCCGCGCTGGCAGGAGATGCAGAAGGACGTACGGCCCCAGTGGCCAGAGACTCTTCTATGTACTCCTCCATAGCAATGGTCTCTGGTCCGGACAGAGAGTACAACCGACCCGAGGTGGTGTAGTGCCTGGGAGAAGATCAATGGCACAATCATAAGGACGGTGCCATTGCTAAACACTAAGGATGGTGCCATTGCTAAACAAGTGTATTGTAACTGTATTGTCTCACTGTGGTTACCAGAAACCCATAATTGAACGGGCACAGTACTATGGTTGACTTCCCCTATAGAGCGGCCGTCCAGTGCCCTAGCATCCATGGGCACAGAGAGAGGGTGAGTGGGAATACCAAGCTCCGAAGCTATTGTGGCATCCATAAGACATTCATCAGCCCCAGAGTCAATGAGCACTCAGAGAGACTTAGATTGGTCTCCCCACAGCACAAGAGCAAAAACGGGTGTATGGGTGATGGGAATTAGGGAACTCCCAGTCTGACTCACCACAGTACTGGTACCCACTAGAGACAAGGGTTTCCTGATAAGGCAGGTAGCTATAAAATGTCCTGCCCCTCCACAGTACAGACAACAGTTATTATTCATCCTCCGTGAGCGCTCCCAAACTGATAGCCTAGTTCTTCCCAACTGCATAGACTCAGGAGTATCCAACTCAACCGTCAAAGATTCACGAGAGAGCTCGGGTGACTTCGACTCCTCTCGGAAGAGCTGCCTTCGGGAACTTCCGGATTCCATATATCGGGAACGCTCCATATTGGGTGCACGAGTGTGCCCGAGATCAGACCTCCTCTCACTCTTGCGTTCCCTTAGGCGTCCACCAATTTTAATGGTTAAGGCGATAAGAGCCTTAACCATATGTACGCATTTATTTTTTTATTTTTTACAAGTCATTTTTTTTTCATTTCACTTCACCAATTTGGACTATTTTGTGTATGGCCATTACATGAAATCCAAATAAAAATCTATTTAAATGACAGGTTGTAATGCAACAAAATAGGAAATAGCCAGGTGGGATGAATACTTTTGCAAGGTACTGTAAGCTAGCTAGCTAACATTGCTAGCTAAACAGAACAAATAGGCTTCTTTAATTTGCCACTTTACAAGCTAGCCAGCTGAATCTTTCAAATAAACATAATTTTTTATTATAGTATATGCAAATTAGATATAGAGACCCAGCCTGACAGCCTGGGCAATAAGCTAATTGTTATGTTTATTTCAGTGTGGAGTCAATTTAGGTTTAGAAAACTGTTGCTGACTGAGAGGAGGTATGTTTACATTATTTCTAAGAAATTATGTATCATAAGTCTTGGTAATTAAATAGACTAGTTAATCATTACATTACTTTTAACACACTATCTATGTTTTGCTCAGTCTGGCAGTAACCCAGAACTATCAGAGGCAGAGGATCTCTTTTGGTTGCTGCTGACAACAACTGCATGTAAGTTGTTCTTTTACATCATAATAATTATATGTCTGCACATCATTTTGTATTAATTTTGCCAGATTAACTCATGCTTATTTCTGATGATTAACTCATGTTTAGCTCCTTTTTTTCTTATTCTCTGGAACCAATCAGGCAACAACCTATACTGTACTGGCAGTAGGTACAGTGCCTTCAGAAAATATGAATACCCCTTGACTTATTCCATATTTTGTTGTGTTACAGCTTGACTTAAAAATGGATTAAATGTATTTATTTTTCTCAACCTTCTACACACAATACTCCATAAGACAATGTGAAAACATGTTTTTAGACATTTTTGCACATTTATTGAAAAATAAATACAAGATCTCATTTACATAAGTATTCACACCCCTAAGTCAATACATGTTAGAATCAACTTTGGTAGCGATTACAGCTGTGAGTCTTTCTGGGTAAGTCTCTAAGAGCTTTGCACACCTGGATTGTACAACATTTGCCCATTATTCTTTTCAAAATTCTTCAAGCTCTGTCAAATTGGTTGTTGATCATTGCTAGACAACTATTTTCAAGTCTTGCCATAGATTATCAAAACTGTAACTCGACGATATTCAATGTTGTCTTGGTAAGCTACTCCAGTGTATATTTGGCCTTGTGTTTTAGGTTATTGTCATGCTGAAAGATACATTTTTATTTAACTAGGCAAGGCACTTAAGAACAAATTCTTATTTACAATGACAGCCTACCCCAGCCAAACCCAAACAACGCTGGGCTAATTGTGCGCCGCCCTATGTGACTCCCAATCACGGCCGGTTGTGATACAGCCTGGAATTGAACCAGGGTCTGTAGTGACGCCTCTGGCATTGAGATGCCGTGCCTTAGACCGCTGTGCCACTCGGGAGTCTCTCAGTGTCTGTTGGAAAACTGAATCAGGTTTTCCTCTAGGATTTTGCCTGTGCTTAGCTCCATTTTGTTTATTTTTATCCTGAAAAACTCACCAGTCCTTAACAACTACAAGCCATGTCATGAAATGATGCAGCCACCACTATGCTTGAAAATATGGATGGTTGTAATGTTTTGTATTGGATTTGCCCCAAACATAACACTTTGTATTCAGGACAAAAAGTTCATTGCTTTGACAATTTGTTTTGCAATGTTACTTCAGTGCTTTGTTGCAAACAGGATGCATGTTTAGGGATATTTTTATTCTGTACAGTCCTCCTTCTTTTCACTCTGTCAATTAGGTTAGTATTGTGGAGTAACTACAGTGTTGTTAATCCATTCTCAGTTTTCTCATATCACAGCCATTAAACTCTGTAAATTGTTTTAAAGTCACCATTGGCCTCATGGTGAAATCCATGAGCTGTTTCCTTCCTCTCCAGAAACTGAGTTAGGAAGGACACCTGCATCGTTGTAGTGACTGGGTGTATTGATACACCAAGTTTAATGAAAAACTTCACTATGATCAAAGGGATATTCAATTTCTGCTTTTGACCCATCTACCAATAAGTGCCCTTCTTTGCAAGTCATTGGAAAACGTCCCTGGTCTTTGTGGATGAATCTGTGTTTGAAATTCACTGCTCGACTGAAGGACTTTATAGATAATTGTATGTGTGGGTTACAGAAATTAGGTAGTTATTCAAAAATCATGATAAACACTATTATTGCACACAGAATAGGTCAATGCAACTTATTATGTGACTTGTTATTACTCAAGACATTTCAGCTTTTCATTTTTATTTATTTGTATAAATGTCTAAAACCCTAACTCCACTTTGACATTATGGGGTATTGTTTGTAGTGACACAAAATCTCAATGTAATCCATTTTCAATTCAGGCTGTAACACAACAAAATGTGGAAAAAGTTAAGGGGTGTGAATACTTTCTGACTGCACTGCTGTGACTGTAAGAGCATAAGTGTGGAGGGCTAAATGTTTTTAATATTAAGGCACATACAGAAACTCTCAATCCAAAACGGGTTTTCCAGCAGGCTACTAAGAAAGGCACATCATATGTTTAAGAGGGGGCTCTTTGCCTTTTTGCAGATTAAAACCGCACATTTTTGGTGGATTGACAGTATAATCCTATTTAAAGTGTCTTCCTTTTTAAATAAAGCCAAACAGAGTTGGCTGCAATTTAAATGACATCCTCCAGAAAAGGTAGATCAAATATTACAGCAAAACTCCAATGTACTGATATAGAAAGAAAACTATTATTTGAAAACATTTACAAGGAAGGACATTGTAAACAAGGATGGTAAAATTGTCACACAAGCAACTAACAACAGTGTAAGGAGGTGTATGCTCAATACAAAATGATAACCAACTCATCGCAGCTCTGCCACAAAATTGGAAGAGGCAATTACTTAAAGAAGAAATGTAGGAATTAATATTTCTCGTAAGATATTACAGTAAAATGGAGGGATGTATTGCAAAAGGAAATAGCAAAATGGTGTTATACTGGGAAAGATGAGTTAATCTGTGGACATCGGAGGGATGGAATTAAGATAAGAATGGTGGATTGTCCACTGTTGGTGAAAATACAGCACTTGCAGAAAGAGGAAATTAGGAATATATGTACAGTTGAAGTCGGTAGTTGACATACACTTATGTTGGAGTCATTAATACTCATTTTTCAACCACTCCAAAAATGTCTTGTTAACAAACTATAGTTTTGGCAAGTCGGTTAGGACATCTACTTTGTGCATGACACAAGTAATTTTTCCAACAATTGTTTACAGACAGATTATTTCACTTATAATACACTGTATCACAATTCCAGTGAGTCAGAAGTTTACGTACACAAAATTGACTGTGCCTTTAAACAGCTTGGAAAATTCCAGAAAATTATGTAATGGCTTTAGAAATGTCTGATAGGCTAATTGATATAATTTGAGTCAATTGAAGGTGTACCTGTGGATGTATTTCTAGGCCTACCTTCAAACTTAGTGCCTCTTTCCTTGACATCATGGGAAAATCAAAAGAAATCAGCCAAGACCTCCACAAGTCTGGTTCATCCTTGGGAGCAATTTCCAAAATGCCTGTAGGTACCACGTTCATCTGTACAAACAATAGTACGCAAGTATAAACACCATGGGACCACGCAGCCGTCATACCGCTCAGGAAGGAGACGTATTCTGTCACCTAGAGATGAACGTTCTTTGGTGCGAAAAGTGCATATCAATCCCAGAACAACAGCAAAGGACCTTGTGAAGATGCTGGAGGAAACAGGTACAAAAGTATCTATATCCACAGTAAAATATCGACATAACCTGAAAGGCTGCTCAGCAAGAAAGAAGCCACTGCTCCAAAACCACCATAAAAAAGCCAGACTACGGTTTGCAACTGCACATGGGGATGAAGATCGAACTTTTTGGAGAATTGTCCTCTGGTCTGATGAAACAAAAATAGAACTGTTTGGCCATAATGACCATTGTTATGTTTGGAGGAAAAAGGGGGATGCTTGCTTGCCGAAGAACACCATCCCAACCGTGAAGCATGGGAGTGGCAGCATCATGTTGTGGGGGTGCTTTGCTGCAGGAGAGACTGGTGCACTTCACAAAATAGATGGCATCATGAGGCAGGAAACTTATGTGGATATATTGAAGCAACATCTCAAGACATCAGTCAGGAAGTTAAAGCTTAGTCGTAAATGGGTCTTCCAAATGGACAATGACCCCAGGCATACTTTCAAAGTGGTGGCAAAATGGCTTAAGCATAACAAAGTCAAGGCATTGGAGTGGCTATCACAAAGCCCTGACCTCAATCCTATAGAACATTTGTGGGCAGAACTGAAAAAGTGTGTGCGAGCAAGGAGGCCTACAAACCTGACTCAGTTACACCAGCTCTGTCAGGAGGAATGGGCCAAAATTCACCCAACTTATTGTGGGAAGCTTGTGGAAGGCTACCCGAAACATTTAACCCAAGTTAAACAATTTAAAGGTCATGCTACCAAATACTAATTGAGTGTCAGTACACTTCTGACCCACTGGGAATGTGATGAAACAAATAAAATCTGAAATAATTCCTTCCCTCTACTATTATTTCACATTCTTAAAATAAAGTGGTTGTCACGCCCTGACCGTAGAGAGTTTTTTATGTCTCTATTTTGGTTTGGTCAGAGTGTGATTTGGGTTGGCATTCTATGTTCTTTTTTCTATGATTTGTATTTCTGTGTGTTTGGCCGGGTGTGGTTCTCAATCAGAGGCAGCTGTCTATCGTTGTCTCTGATTGAGAACCATACTTAGGTTGCATTTTCCCACCTGTCTGTGTGGGTAGTTGTCTATGTGTAGTTGCATGTCAGCACTAGTCGTTTATAGCTTCACGTTGTTTTTGTTAGTTTGTTTAGTGGTTCATTCGTTCATTAAAAAATAATGTATTCACATCACGCTGCGCCTTGGTCTCCTCACTACGACGAACGTGACAGAACTACCCACCAAAAGAGGACCAAGCAGCGTGGTTACCTGGAGAGTTGGACATGGGAGGAAATCCTGGAAGGCAAGGGACCCTGGGGACAGACGAGAGAACATCGCCGTCCTGAGGAGGTGGCACAGCGGAGCAGGCACGAGAGGCAGCCCCCAATTTTTTTTAGGGGGGGTCACACGAGGAGTTTGGCTCAGTCAGATTGTAGACCTGAGCCAACTCCCCGTGCTTACCGGGTGGAGCGTCGTACTGGTCAGGCACCCTGTTATGCGGTGGAGCGCACGGTGTCTCCAGTGAGCGTTCACAGCCGGTACGCTACATCGCAGCTCCTCGCATCGGCCGGGCTAGGGTGAGCATCCAGCCAGGAAGGATTGTGCCAGCCCTGCTCTCCAGACCTCCAGTACGTCTCTACGGCCCAGGATATCCTGCGACGGCTCTGCGCACTGTCTCCAGTGCGTCTGCACAGCCCAGTGCGTCATGTGCCTGCGCCCCGCACGTGCAGGGCCAAAGTCACCATCCAGCCAGGACGGGTTGTGCAGGCTCTTAGCTCGAGACCTCCAGTGCGCCTCCACGGCCCAGTGTATCCGGTGCCCCGGCCAAGGACAAGGCTTCCTGCATGTCTCCCCAGCCTGGTGAGTCCTGTGCCTGTGCTAAGAACTAATCCTCCTGCATGTCTCCCCAGCCTGGTGAGTCCTGTGCCTGCTCCCAGAGCCAGGCCTCCTGTGTGTCTCTCCACGCCAGTGATGATCCATGGCAAGAAGCCTCCAGTGGTGACCCATGGCAAGAAGCCTCTAGTGATGATCCATGGCACGAAACCTCCAGTGATGACCCATGGCACGAAGCCTCCAGTGATGATCCATGGCAAGAAGCCTCCAGTGGTGATCCATGGCAAGAAGCCTCCAGTGATGATCCATGGCACGAAGCCTCCAGTGATGATCTATGGCACGAAGCCTCCAGTGATAATCCATGGCAAGAAGCCTCCAGTGGTGATCCATGGCACAAAGCCTCCAGTGATGATCCATGGCACGAAGCCTCCAGTGATGATCCATGGCAAGAAGCCTCCAGTGGTGATCCATGGCACGAAGCCTCCAGTGATGATCAATGGCACGAAGCCTCCAGTGATGATCCATGGCAAGAAGCCTCCAGTGATGATCCATGGCAAGAAGCCTCCAAGTGTGAGACATGGCACGAAGCGTCCACCGCCACCGCAGTGAAATGCCCACCCAGACCCTCCCCTATAGGGTCAGGTTTCGCGGCCGGAGTCCGCACCTTTGGGTGCTAGTCGTTCATAGCTTCACGTTTGTTTTGTTGTTTTTGTTAGTTTGTTTAGTGGTTCATTCGTTCATTAAAAAAGAATGTATTCACATCACGCTGCGCCTTGGTCTCCTCACTTCGACGAACGTGACAGTGGTGATCCTAACTGACCTAAGACAGGGAATTTTTACTAGGATTAAATGTCAGTTATTGTGAAAAACTGAGTTTAAATGTATTTAGCTAAGGTGTATGTAAACTCCCGACTTCAACTGTATAATTAGTTAACTACAGTTATAATCACTGTAAGTTGCAGTAGATGACGTATTGTTAGCTAACCCCAATCAGGGGAGGGGTGGGGAGGGGGGATGGGAGGGGAAGGGGGAATTGTAACGGCTGATTTCCTCCTCTTCGTCTGAAGAGGAGGTGTAGCAGGGATCGGACCAAAACGCAGAGTGGTAAGTGTCCATGTTTTATTATTAAAAAAACTGAACACTACACAAAACAAAATAACAAAGACAATCTAACCGAACAACAGTCCCGTGTGGCACAAACACTGACACAGAAGACAAATACCCACAAACCTACAGTGAAAACAGGAAACCTAAATATGGTTCCCAATCAGAGACAATGCAAAACATCTGCCTCTGATTGAGAAACATATTAGGCCAAAATACAAACCTAAACATAGAAACACATAACATAGACTGCCCACCCCAACTCACGCCCTGACCATACTAACTAAAGACAAAACAAAGGAAAATAAAGGTCAGAACGTGACAGGAATAAACAAATAAGTAAATGCCAAATCTATCTGGAATATTAAAGCTGATCTACACCCCCTCCCCGTATAAAGGCTTTATATAGCGTGCAAAAGGTTTTTACTCATCTTAAAACTTATGTCATACTCTATAAAGGTTGTATAGAAGGGGACATAACAGATCCATAGGTAGGGTGCATTGGTATATGTGACAATCTAATAATGTATTACATACTCCATTTAACATCAAGGGATCCAAAACTTGTAAAATGTGTCACTTAAAAACACATTTGTAACCTCTGCCCATTATGTACGTCCACCAATGCTTTGATAAACCTGCTATGTTACATGGATTGCTTTGTTAATGTGCTTCTGTTTGGACAATTTCCTTCTCAAACAATCTATCATAACAAGTGCCTTTGCTCCTTTCACTTGCAAAATTATGCAAATATAATTTACATGAAAACTGACAACCTTGCAGGATCTTCCTCTCCATCTGCACAAACTTGGCTGCTGTTGCGTTCACACACAGTGGCGGAATGTATGTTGTATGTTATAAGTATGTCACCATCATGTGCACTACTACCAGTTAGAACTAATTGGATAACATTGTTGTGAGTATCATGTTGGTGCTTGAAAAAATGTATGGCTTTCTGAAAACACTACATTAACCGACTCCACAATGCCATGACTCTTTGATGTAAGAGAAACTTCAATTGAAAAGACAGAATTCTTAATATTTTGTTGAGCAACATATTGATCAGTTTGGAGAGATGGCTGGTTCTACAACGTTTCTTAATGATATCATACACTATTCACTTCGATATCATACACTATCCATATATTTGTATGTTGAACAGGCTGAATGGCACCTTGGACAGCACCCGCTGTAGGTCTGCATGCCTCTGGGGAACTCGCACTGGTCACCTCTGCAGCAGAGGCTTTGACACAAGTCACAGAGGATTGCCTGCCCAACCACAGAGAAGAGCCACGCTTGGAGGAGGGAGCAATGGACAAGTAACAAAATACCTTGCCCGCCACCCGGTTGGTGAAGATAGAGTCCTATTTAGCACAGCAACTCTTAAACCATTGAGAGAGAAGTATCTACTCTACTGGCTGGATTGTTGTCACACTTTCACATTCCCCCTTGTTGGAGGCAGGAGTCAAGCAGAAATCCTGAGTGGCGCAGCAGTCTAAGGCACTGCATCGCAGTGCTAGAGGCTTCACTACAGACCCAGGTTTGATCCCGGGCTGTATCACAACCGGCCATGATCGGGAGTCCCATAGGGCGGCGCACAATTGGCCCAGCATCGTCCGGGTTAGAGGAGGGTTTGGCCGCGGTAGGCCGTCATTGTAAATAACAATTTGTTCTTAACTGACTTGCCTAGTTAAATAAAGGTTCAATTTTTAAAAAGATAAAGAAAAGGGTGCATGGCCCAAGTTCCAACTCAACAAATCACAGGACCCACACAAAGTATTATGTAATCAAACAAATAACATCTGACCTGAGAAGGCTAACTAACAAGTTTCATCTGGCATGTAGCATGTAGTTGTTGAAGAAACTGTCCGGTTACACTTTATTTTAGGCCTACAGTATTATTGGCAGAAAGCATTTTGTAAAATGATAATAACCTGACAATTAGGCCTATCTAATAATAACTACATTTCAGTCAGTTGGAATTCACTAAAACAAGAATGGTAAGCCTACCTTTATATCAGATATTGACCAATTACAACCAAAGGACTAACCTGACATTGTACCACACTCAAAGAAAGGACTGAGGTGGAAATGAATTGATAATTTCAATTAATTGTTACACAATTACAAACGTATTAATTGCAGTATGTTGCCTACTAAAGCTAAAGTGTGACGTTGTGAAATAATTAATATGTAGGTCAGTATTAACATACTGTATTCAGCAGATCGTGTGGCAGGTTGTCCGGCAGGGCGCTTACCGAGTGAGCAAGAAAAAGCGGGCTGCTGGTGGCAGGGAGCAAAGGAAGGAAACGTGAGGAATGGCTGAAAGCTGACTGTGTTTTTCTACAGGAAACAAATCAGGAGAGGGAAACGATAGCTAAAATAAGTCACCAAGTGTTTCCCATTTCGGTTGGAGAATTGTATTGAGTCTTCTTATTTTGTCCACGCACGGATCCGCCTGGTTTTCTGATTTAATGGGACAACGAAAACGGAAAAAGCAAAAGGTGCCAATTTTGTCGTCTGTGTGGATGGTTGCTACTTATTTTTATGGGACCAACACTCCACACGGGATGAATAGGAACAGGAGGACACTTAGTGCAAGGTAAACCGCATTGTTTGAGTAAAGAAAATGTCCCAGATTTGACAGGGGTAGTTAAGGATATATGTTTGGTGGGACTGATGCATTAACATGTTATATCCTTGAAGTGGTCGACTACCTATCAACAAGAATACGCATTCAAGCTTCTTGGACAAGCCATCACAACAGAGCAGTCACACGAAAAGTGGCCTACATGTCCTTATAAGAGAAACACGTAAAGCCATTTTGCTCAGTCTGAACAGAAGAAGAACATGCGCGTGTTTGTCATCTGGATATTTTTGCGGTTGTTTTCACTACGGAATGGTGCGGCTGGTCAAGGACAATCCACTCCGGCTATTTGTTCGTCCTCATGCAGCTGCGACGAGGACGGAGGCGCCGATTGCTCTGGGAAAGGTCTGACCACAGTCCCGACTGGTCTAAGCGCCTTCACCTACTATCTGTAAGTATCAACACATATTGAAACTGTGTAATAAAACACGATTAAACCTAGAATTAATATCTCTCCCTAGTTAGGACGTGTTTGAAACGGTAAGGTCGGCCACTACTTACTCGTCAGTACTGGAGCAAACTTTTGCACAATGGCTGTCAATGAAGCCAAGTAATCGAGTGGGTTTTTACAACTTTGGCCTGTGGATCAGTTATTCAACTGATAACAAACACATTATTGTGGTTGGTATGAGAGAGCAAACACAAAGAATGAAGAACAGCCAGAGGAAAAGTAGCCCATAAAATTGAAGGTTGGTACAGTATATACAGTATTGGCTAGGCTATTTTTTTATGCAATGGGTGCCAAAATGTTTCATGCTGGTCCAAACTCATTCACTTGCTGACCTTTCCTTGATATGGCCCCTCTTATACCGTAGTATTTTACTATACTGAAAAGCATACAAGCTATAGCATATTCCTTGGCCTGGCACCTGGACTTTCACTTTCTTAGACTACAGCCACTTATATTTAGGGACATGTGGAATAGTAGCCCATCTGTGTAAAGCAAGAAGGTGGATCTGTCTTCATTTGCTGATTCTTTGGCCTGTCTTGGCTCTGTGGTCTCGACTGACTCCTTGTTGAGATATGAAGGAATAGAACCGCAAAGACATCTTGTGCCTGCTGCTGTAAGAAGGCTGAGATTTGATCCAGAACAGGCATTGACAGAGGGAACCTCATGATGTTTTGGTGTATACCTTTAATTTGATCTTCATAATATTGGAGATCAGACATGAACAGATCCCAGAAATACCCGGGCAGAAAGGGGATTGTACCTGCCTGAGACTGTTTATCCTGAATGCTGCTCCACTCACCAACTCACATCATGGCAGAGAAAGTCCCAGGTCACTTTAGGTGTATGCCTATCCCTAAAAGAAAACACTGTGGACACACTTACCCATCATCTCAGAGACAGTTGTTGTGGTTGGTATTCTGTTATTTCCATTACATATCCTTTACATATGTATTACATGTCCTTTACAAAGTGATGCAAATTCAAATTAATCTTACACCAGAATTCATACACCAGATACACCAGAATTCATCTCAGAGAATTTGTCAGTTCAGTAACACTTTACTGTAATAATTAAGTCTTATTTACTTTCCTTCCAAAGTTTCCTAAGTTGCAAAATTGTGGCTCAAGCAACTTATCAACATGGGGAAAATGTGCCATGTTAAATTATTTGTAGACTATATTTTTAACAAAATAAAATATTTTCTGAATCTTGTTCAGGAACCGCCGAAAGGAAAAAGCTGTTGTGATCAACACAAAATAACAACTAAACCAAAAGCCCTATGACATGGGTCTTTTAGTTAGCCTATAGTTTATTTTTAAGGAATGGTCATTGTTTCTTTTCTGTATTCCCTGTGATTCCGCCATCATATCTGTCTTTGTCTCTGTACCAAGAAAAAGCGAGTTGCTCTGCACTACCTTACTAGAGAGAAAGAGGAAGAGCATGACTAACTGAGGAGAAACTGAGACTGGGTCTACATAGTTAATACATTTCTGGTTAACTAGCCTTAAATGTTTCACAATGTCTTAGTTAATGATTAACAGAGCAGCCGCCCAAGGGCGTCAAAGGGTCTATGTGTTATTTATTGAAGGTGTATGAAGGAAATGTGCTTCCTAATGTGGAAAAGAAGGAAGGATCTGACCTTGAGAAGACTACCCTCTGGGCACACACTGGTTGAATCAAAGTTGTTTCCATGTCGTTTAAATGAAATTACGTTGAACCAACGTGAAATAGATGTTGGATTGACGTCTGGACCCGGTGGGTATTGATACAGAACAGTTTCATATCCAAGACTGAATGAGAAATTTAAATATATACAATATCACCATCACCTTTATTTACATAACATAAAAGCTGAGGGGTTGGTTTTATATTTATTTCCACCTAGGTACCTGAACATTACACCACATGGACTGTAAGTACATTTGATTGACTTCTTGAATGCATTAATATCCAGCAGAATTGTAGAAATACACACGCTCTAGAGTTGACCCAATAAACTGCTAATGTAGAGAAGTTTTGTGTCAGGTAAAATGAAGAGAAACCGTGGTATTTACCAATGTGTCAACTAAGACACAGTGTAGTGTATGCTGTTATCAAACATCATGATCTTTTCAGACTTGTGTGTAAGTTACCAACATAGCCCCAAATATTGTATTACAATTGCCAAGTCTACTTATTACGGTTGGAAGTGTGGGCGTGAAGGCTTCTTGTGCACCTACACTGAGCAAGGGTTAACCAAATGCTTTGTGACAGCTTTTTAGCTCATAACTACGTGATATATTCAGTTCAAACCCTCAGAGTATTTGACGGGTTGCCTTAGAGCAATTCCACGCTAACAGAGTGATTTTTCACTTTAAAATGTATGTCAAACAAAAACCAATGATTGCGAACAAATGATACAACTCTATGCACAGGGACTACTTAGCAATTTCCACTGACAATTCTTCAAGTAAATGTTCACTGGACGTTGTCAAAAGTGGTCAATCATTGTTTTTGTTTTGTTGTTTTAAATACATTTGAAAGTAAAAAAATTAGTATGTTACTGAGGAATTCACCCTTAGTGCAGCTGTCTCTCTCTTTCTATTTCTCTCTTTGTATTTCTCTCTCTCACTCTCTCCATTCAATGTCTCTTCTCTGTCTCTTAAACTCCCCTTCTTTCCATTCCTTCTGTGTTTTGGTGAGTAGAGAGGTCAGGGGTCATGATGGATTAGTGCGACACATCGCAGCTGTAGAAAGACTCTTTTTGTCAGAGTTAATGCACAGGGAGGCTGTGCTGAGCTGGTAATGCTCCTTACCGGAAGTGAGCTAATGTTTGTTTAAAGAACTAAACAAAATATGCACCTCCATAATGTTAATTTAATCCCATTTAGCGCTCATCAAAAGTGGAATTACATCCTTAGTACTCTGCTAGAAATATATTTTGGTAACACTTTACATTAGTGTGTCAGCAAACAAAAAACTTAATCTATTAATTGGGGTACACATCATCTGCTGTGACGTTTAGTGGCAATTATAAGCTTTTTTTGCTCAAACAGCTGAGACAGACAGGGATCAACAAGACAGGCAAATAGTGAAGAGCTTGATAAATTGAGATATGGAAAATTACTGAAGGGAGAGATTAATGGACAGAAAGAAACAGGGAAATTGACACACACACACACACACACACACAGATAATGATAGAAGCAGACAGGTCCAGCAGTCTTACAAGAGGCACATTGCAGGACCTGCTGTTCCCAGAGGTGGGAGAATGGTTTCCCAGAAGGTTGGCTTTGTTTGTGATTTTCCTCCTGCTGTGATTCCATCCAGTACAATCTGCCACCCCATGAATGTACTGAAACTGTTGGACATAGAAGCAGAGAGGAGAATGGAGGGCAGCAGTTCTGTTATGAAGAGAACTAAAAGAAATGGGGCCACAGACATTAACGCCATCTTTTGAAAGTCAGGTTTTTTTGTTGAATTTCTGGCCTTGGAATTCTGGAATTTCCTTTTAAATTGGAATAGTTTCAGACAGAGGTATGACTAGATCTGCTCTTGTCCTGCATTTGTAGTTATTTAGAGAGCGTTACTTCAAGTTTTTATTTCATGTGTCGTCATTCTTCAAAATTAGTAACCCATATACTTAGTCACAAAATAATATACAGTACTGTACATTGCCACTTTCGTTGGCAATATCTTACAATACTTTAACATTTATGCATCTGTTGATTTCCATAATCTTACGGAATTTGACACAAATTGGAATTGGCCTGTGCCCTTTGTTTTATCAGTCCATAAATCAGAGTGTTGGGTTGGCACCAGCCAGCAGCCCAGGGGAAGGTTGGAGAGGTGGGCTGGGGGTTGGAGCTGCCTGCAGCACGTTGGTGTGTACATTACGTTTTTTATTGGCAGCTGAAATTGAGACTCTCCTGTCTGAGGAAAACAGGTGGGGAGAAAGAGAAATAAGTTCTGGAACCCCCCCCCCCCCCCCACCCTGTACACCAATTTCCCCTCTCACAGTGCATGCCTGCTGCATCTCTGCTAGATACGAGTGACAAAAGAACATCTCAGTCTCTTGAGAGCTTGGTGACTGTGTGTGTGCTCTCGCTCTCATGTGTGCATGCGGGGGGCATGAGGGTTTGGGGTAGGAGGGAGTCACTTCTCACATCTCATCTCAATTGAAGTCCTTTCATAGTGTGAACAAGCACAAGTTTAGGGGAGGGAGGGGATAGGGGGACTAATGCCCTCTCACTCACTGGTCCAGCTAGCTCACTCGCCATTGGTGCCCTCTATCCATCTTAAGCTGAATGATACTTTTGTTCATGGTCAGCAGAGGTGAAAGGAGCCAGTCACTGGTTCCCGCTCCCAAACAGGATGACTGCTAGATGGTAGAATGTTTACCTCTCTCTCTCTCTCCCCTCTCTCTCTCCCTTCCCCCCTCTTGCTCTGTCTCTCTTTCTCTCTCTCCCTCACACAACTCACACTCTCTTTTACTTCTATTTTTCCATAGTCCTCTCCAACTCTCTCATCATCACATTCTCTGTCAATCTCTTTTTCTCTTGGTTCGATTCAATGTTGTAAATTGTTATAAAAAACATACATTTGAATAGCAAAATGACAATAGGTTTACAACGACAACAACTCCCATACCAATATCAATCACTTCTCTCCCTCTCTGTCTCTCACTGTTTTAGGACTGACATGTTTGCCTTGCAGGCTGGTTGTTTGCACTCTAGCTACAGCGAATCAGTCTCCCCTTGTACCCATGTGGTAAATGCTTGACCTTCTCTGCACTCCCATGGTGGAACACTCTGCCCGTCTGTGTCTACAAAGTGCCCTTGTTCCTTTCCAGCATGGCAGTCAGGGAACCTCAGCCATCTTCCTCAATTCTCACCACCTTCACCTCTTTAATCAATAAGAAACAGCCGGCTGAGAAAATAGTTACCCGTTACCTGCATTTTCCCCCACAACTCTGCTGTCATGGGACCAGGGGGCTAAAAAGCCAAAGCATTACTGAGTTTGCTTTACTTCTGAGGTAGTCAATGGTAGCAGCAAGCAGGTGGTTGGGTTGGTGCCCGGTTTGGCTTCTCTACCTCAACAAATGATCTACCGGCATGATATCGATTTTCATTTAGATTACATTAGCCGGCTAAATAAACACTGCCAAAAAGTATTGAAGAAGTGAAGTTGTCCTCCTTTTGAAGATCACCTTGGGATTCATGGTGCATCTGAACTAAGGCTTAGCCTCCTTGAAGCAAGGCCCTTGCAGAGACTACATCAGACACTTTTTACACTTGCCACCTTCTGCGCCCAGAGATCATCAAAGGAAGGACATAGTAACCTTTTTCCCCAAATCTCTATCTTACTTATCTGCCGTTGTCCTGTCTGTCAATCCTTGCTGTTCTTGACACGGTAGCTTCCCCTCCCTCTCATGGCTCCATGCCAGCCAGTGTCTGATCCGCCCACACACATACCACATATACACGCCTTGGTTTTGGAGTCGCTTTAATTTGAATCTCTTTTTGGTCTGCCTTTGCACTGCTTGGCAATCTTTCCATGTATATTTATCTGTCTGTAATGTGGAGCTCTGTGGTTGTTGTGTGGCTTTGCTGAGGTCCTTGTCTGGTCTATGGACAAACACCAGTGGCCTGTGTAATTGTGAGGGGGAAGCTAACGCTGAGCTCAGGTTAAAATCATTCTGACCAAGATCCGTTTCGGAACGAAACGTTGTCAATAAATCAGTGAATTGGGGGCATAAACAGTGTGTAGGCCTTCTTTTATTAGCCCAGCACCAAGTCTTTAAGGATGTGCTTATGACCACAAACCTTTCTCAAACCATGATCCAACCATCAGAGACTACTCAATAAGCCACTAAATAACAAGTATAATTTCTTACTTGCCAGAGACTTGAACAGGGTGGACCTCTTTTTGACCCTCTTACCATGGAGAGGTTGTGGTTGGCTTTGAGAATGCTGAGATAATCTATTTATTCTCATCTTGCATCATAGCAGAGATGATGAATTATTGCTTATTTTTTTTAAATTGTTTAAAAGGTGTAGATTTTGTCTTTGACCCCAAAAGTGATTTAGGAAAGGTATCATGTGTCTTTTAGCTGACAATTCTTTCTGAGTAAAGATGATCTGTATGTCTCTATTTACTTGGATTGGCAGTGAAATCCCAGGGAGTTTTAAAGGTGCTCTGTTGAGACTTGACAACAGTCTCTGCTGCATGCTCCCCATACTTTCCTCTGTTGGATGTGATTAGTGTTTTGAAGGAAGTCTTTGTCGCCAATCTCTTTTTTTTATGTAGGGAAATCTCGCTTGAGAAGTGAAACCTTTGGCAACTCTTGCTGGAAATGTGATTCTTTCGGTTTCCCACCAAGGCTGATATGATCAAAAAGTGACACCTTTGCATTATTTGATGTCATGTTGACATTTCATACCCTCAAAACAGTGGGCATGTAACTGTTTTGCTTCAGAAAGAGTGCTGTTTTTTCTATATGTATCACAGCTGTATTTCTATGTAGGATAGGAAGGTCATAGGCAGGTCCCCTGATGACTAATGCAGCTGGGAGGGAGGGTGACAGCATTCACAGGCCACCCTTTCATCCTGTCCCTGTGGCTGCCTGCACTCTTGACCATGGCAGCCAACAGCCTGTGAAAGATGGTTACAGGGTGCAGGTGTAGGGGTGCTGTCAGCAAGACAGAATGTATCCAAAGGAGGGACCACCGGGAAAGCCTTCCAAATAGTGGCCACACAACGCCCCAAGGAGTGTCCGTAGGGGGGATAAAGAGGGGGGTGGATCAAGGTGGAAGCTCCATTGTACAGAGCCTAGAAGAAATTGGATAAGCTAGGTAACCTGGAGATGGGAAAGATAGATGGCAGGGACGATGAGGGCTTCTGTTGGGGGCCTTTGTAGTTAGAAACGTGGGGGGTGGGAGTGTGGCGGGCGATATTATCCTTTAAGGATCCAAAGTCCTACATGCACACACATGCAAGACGTTGGGGACGGCTGGTAGTGAAATTCAAGATGGACCCTTTTTGGGGGTTTCGCTTCATTATCAAAAGCAGGATGTTTTTTCAGTCCTGTTGTGCTTCAACTCTAACATCTGGTGTCTATGGGCTCCTCTTTGAAACCAATGAAAGGATTCCTAATCAAGATGAGAGTGGTCCAAAGTTTAAAGGTACTCTCTGTTGAGTTGTTGAACATAAGGGAATGGCTATGGTGTCATACCATTTTTATAGTGTCATACCATACCAGTCTTTTTATACTATAGCCCGTGTAATTTTTATTGGAAGTTGGATGTGCACTAATCTGTAGGCTGCTTTAGGATCCTTCTACAATCAGTTTACAATCTTTACTAAACCTGCCTATATAACAATCTCTCAATTCCTAGAACTTCAGTTGGATTCGATCACAATTTTGCCCATGGTTACTCTATGTATTACATACAGTATAAGTCGGAAGTTTACATAAACCTTAGCCAAATACATTTAAACTCAGTTTTTCACAATAACTGACATTTAATCCGAGTAAATATTCCCTGTTTTAGGCCAGTTAGGATCACCACTTTATTTTAAGAATGTGAAATGTCAGAATAATAGTAGAGAGAATGATTTATTTACGCTTTTATTTCTTTCATCACATTCCCAGTGGGTCAGAAGTTTACATACACTTAATTAGTATTTAGTAGCATTGCCTTTAAATTGTTTAACTTGGGTCAAATGTTTCGGGTAGCCTTCCACAAGCTTCCCAGTTCTATTCTGCCCACACATTTTCTATAGGATTGAGGTCAGGGCTTTGTGATGGCCACTCCAATGCCTTGACTTTGTTGTCCTTAAGCCATTTTGCCACCACTTTGGAAATATGCTTGGGGTCATTGTCCATTTGGAAGACCCATTTGTGACCAAGCTTTAACTTCCTGACTGATGTCTTGAGATGTTGCTTCAATATATCCACATAATTTTCCTGCCACATGATGCCATCTATTTTGTGAAGTGCACCAGTCCCTCCTGAAGCAAAGCACCCCCACAACATGATGCTGCCACCCCCGTGCTTCACGGTTGGGATGGTGTTCTTCGGCTTGCAAGCCTCCCCCTTTTTCCTCCAAACATAACGATGGTCATTATGGCCAAACAGTTCTATTTTTGTTTCCTCAGACCAAAGGACATTGCTCCAAAAAGTTCGATCTTTGTCCCCATGTGCAGTTGCAAACCGTAGTCTAGCTTTTTTATGGCGATTTTGGAGCAGTGGCTTCTTCCTTGCTGAGCAGCCTTTCAGGTTATGTCGATATAGGACTCGTTTTACTGTGGATATAGATACTTTTGTACCTGTTTCCTCTAGCATCTTCACAAGGTCCTTTGCTGTTGTTCTGGGATTGATTTGCACTTTTCGCAACAAAGTACGTTCATCTCTAGGAGACAGAACGCATCTCCTTCCTGAGCGGTATGACGGCTGCGTGGTCCCATGGTGTTTATACTTGCATACTATTGTTTGTACAGATGAACATGGTACGTTCAGGCGTTTGGAAATTGCTCCCAAGGATGAACCAGACTTGTGGAGGTCTACATTTTTTTTTCTGAGGTCTTGGCTGAATTATTTTGATTTTCCCATGAGGTCAAGCAAAGAGAAACTGAGTTTGAAGTTAGGGCTTGATATACATCCACAGGTACACCTTCAATTGACTCAAATTATGTCAAATAGCCTATCCAAAGCTTCTGTAGCCATGACATCATTTTCTGGCACAGTAAACTTAGTGTATGTAAACTTCTGACCCACTGGAATTGTGATACAGTGAAATAATCTGTTTGCAAACAATTGTTGGAAAAATGACTTGTGTCATGCACAAAGTAGATGTCCTAACCAACTTGCCAAACTGTAGTTTGCTAACAAGAAATTTGTGGAGTGGTTGAAAAACGAGTTTTAATGACTCCAACCTAAGTGTATGTAAACTTCCGACTTCAACTGTATGTAAGTCACATACTGAATTAGTCAGGTGGGGAAGAAACGTGAGTGCTGTCTGCATAGCTGTCGTGCTGCTACACGCCTGTCTTTCTCTGCAGTGAGTTGGAAACGTGAACGTCCCTTGGGCAATACGAGGAGTTTTTTTTTAAGGGTTTACAGTATTGCTGGGGACCTGTTTTGGCCCAAATGAATCATTATGCTGCTGGGGAAGATGACAGTACCTTCCCTCTACCAATCTACATTACATGAAAACCAATGTAACCGTATTGAAAGCATGCTTCTGAGGAGTTACTTACTAGTTATGCCTCCAAAAAGATACATTTGTTACACACTACCATGGCATCAAACATTATGTACTATTTCTGCAATTCTCTGTTGTTGCATCTTTAGGAGTATAAATCCACCTTGATTGTTTGAGATTTGAATTGGAATCAGGGCTGTGTTCTGTTTCTAACCTGAGAGAAATACTGATCCACTCATGACACTTGTTGTTTGGTTCCACAGTGACATCAGCATGAACAACATCACAGAGCTCCCGGCATTTGTCTTCAAGAACTTCCCCTATCTAGAAGAACTGTGAGTATTCATATTTTCTAGTACATTACCCACTATAGTTTTTGTCACATGCATATGATAATTAGTGGTTTTCAACCACAACAGACCAGTTGTATTATGTGTTTGATCATCAAGTTGCTCAGCAAGATATAAAGAACCCTGTAGTTTCTCTTACACCAAAGAGTCATGCCATAATAGTCGGCTAAATTGCAGTGTTTTTAGAAAGGGCAAGTTATACCATGATAGCTATCAAAAAGTACCATGACTATAGGCTACGTAGGATTCCAGAGAACATGTATGTGAGATGCATCACATTCTTTCTTTCATTGTGTTTTCTTTGAGAATTTGCAGGGTGGCAACCGCATGTCTCAGTTCTGGGACCCATTCAATGAGCATATATAATCTTTGTCATTTTTTACTCTTGAAATAACCCTCTGTCTGGTTCGGGGGCTGGAAGTAAGGATAAGATCTGTCTACCTGATATCAGGTAACATGTAACCCTGAGAATGCAAAATGACCAGCTAACATTATTCTGCACCCAGTGCTGCTTCTGTGCCCATGTTATTTTAGCCTGTGTGTGTCTATCATCTCAAACCAGTCTTCACTCCCTTCTTTTCCGAACACTAGGCCTACTTCATCTGCTTTGTCAAAGGGCAATTTACTTTTCATCGCATTGTAAGTGGAGGAATGCCAGGCAGGAAGGAAGAAGGCAAAACAATGGTTTCCATGACAACCTGACTAAAAACGCACCCTCGCTGCACTCTACCACTCAACATTACCTTTCAGGCAGGGACAGGGGTCTCTGCCCAGTGTCATATATACTTAGTGAAACCTGTTCTCTAGGTTCCATCCTGCTCTGGAGCTGAGCAGTAGGCTTGGGAGAAACCATATACCAGGGTATTTTTCGAAATACTTACAGTATCATTTTCAATACTTAAAAAAAAAATGGGATGCGTGCTACGCCACTGCTTTTAACTATAAGTTAAGTATAACTATAAGAAATCTAAGATGTGACAAAATCAATTATATCATGCTGAGGGCCCCAGCTATGCATTTAATTTCCTAACTGGCTTGTTAAGTGGCTATATGTCAAGATCAAGCTTCTTGGTTACAGCAGAGGCATTAATTTCCCTCCTGGATCAGGATCCCCGTTGCCTAAATTGTTCTGTGCCCCAAAAAAACTAAACAAAAAAATAGTTTTGTTTTGTTTGAATTAGCTCCCATTGTGTGCACTGCCAGTAATACCATATACCCCGGTATGGTACAGAAACGTTATCTCGTGATGAAAATCGGGATACCGCCCAACCCTACTGAGCAGCACTGTGGGCCTAGCAGTTATATTCATGCTTCGGAATGCTTTTTTGTTGACAGCTGTCTATAGTTTTTAATTTGTGTTTGTTTAGCCTTATCCTTGAAACAAATCATAAGGTTTCATTGAGTGAACTGAGCGGATGGCCCTGTAGCCCGGGGTGGTGTTGTGTCACTGAACCACAGCTCCAGCCCTGTAGCCCGGGGTGGTGGTGTGTCACTGAACCACAGCTCCAGCCCTGTAGCCCGGGGTGGTGGTGTGTCACTGAACCACAGCTCCAGCCCTGTAGCCCGGGGTGGTGGTGTGTCACTGAACCACAGCTCCAGCCCTGTAGCCCGGGGTGGTGGTGTGTCACTGAACCACAGCTCCAGCCCTGTAGCCCGGGGTGGTGGTGTGTCACTGAACCACAGCTCCAGCCCTGTAGCCCGGGGTGGTGGTGTGTCACTGAACCACAGCTCCAGCCCTGTAGCCCGGGGTGGTGGTGTGTCACTGAACCACAGCTCCAGCCCTGTAGCCCGGGGTGGTGTTGTGTCACTGAACCACAGCTCCAGCCCTGTAGCCCGGGGTGGTGGTGTGTCACTGAACCACAGCTCCAGCCCTGTAGCCCGGGGTGGTGGTGTGTCACTGAACCACAGCTCCAGCCCTGTAGCCCGGGGTGGTGGTGTGTCACTGAACCACAGCTCCAGCCCTGTAGCCCGGGGTGGTGGTGTGTCACTGAACCACAGCTCCAGCCCTGTAGCCCGGGGTGGTGGTGTGTCACTGAACCACAGCTCCAGCCCTGTAGCCCGGGGTGGTGGTGTGTCACTGAACCACAGCTCCAGCCCTGTAGCCCGGGGTGGTGGTGTGTCACTGAACCACAGCTCCAGCCCTGTAGCCCGGGGTGGTGGTGTGTCACTGAACCACAGCTCCAGCCCTGTAGCCCGGGGTGGTGGTGTGTCACTGAACCACAGCTCCAGCCCTGAGGGCTGACAGAGAGAGGGGGACATGCCCAGAGAGGAACATTCCCTCTCTGATAGTCACGTAACCCTCCTTCATACACACCTCCCATCCTGAACAAAGGACAACACAGACTAGCTACCATGCTGACCGATAAAGAGATGTAGGGGAGTCATCCCCCTCAATTTGTGTTTGAGTGCTTGTGTATTTGTCTGTGTCTCTGCACACATTTGTCTCCCCGAGTGTGTGTTCCAAATCTCTTCACCTTCTGATGTTGAAGTGTATGTTGTCTACCAGTGAGTTTCTTAGTGAAATAGAATGGTTGTGGGAGTGGTGCTACAGAAAGGGAAGGATTTAGTCTTTCCTCAACAAGGCATAGCACATTCTTCTGCCTTCATCAAAGCCTAGGGGGACGTGTTCTGAATTTGTTGAGAGAAAGGGAATGGGTGGGGAGGTTCTTCACCCTGAAATGTGAAGGATGTCCTAGCAATTTGTTAGCAGGCCTGCGTGTGGTGGCTGGGCCGTAGACATGTGGGCGTTGACCAGCTCCAAGGCTGTGGACGTAAAGTTTACAGTACCTTATAAATCTGGCAGACACACTAACCAATTTGCTCATAAATCCTACTCTGCTTTCAAACCTGAAGCTGTGTTACTTGAGTCCTAGATTAATAATAAATAATTGTCAGTAGTTGCAGTTGCTGCAAACTTAGTGCAATAGAGTCAAGGAGTAGGCTTGATTTATGCATGAAACTGGCCCATTTGACTACAAGTACTTCAACAGTTCATTTACTGCTGGGAAACAATGAAAATGCTGTCAAAAGGAAACAATTCAGTCAATGAATAGTTGACAAAGACACATGAGAAGCCAAATTGATGTATTTGTTTGATGGTGAAGCGTGTCCTGTGGAATCCACTGGAAGGCAATCATTTGGTTTGAGCCAGAGTCAAGTTGAAGAGCATGTACCATTATATAGCCTTCCAATTCCTAACCATGTTTGTCAACCACAACAAATATGTGATTTTAAACATGTTCTGCCATTGGATCACAGTGGAAGTCTGCCACTAGCGTTTGTGTGTTTAGACTAGAGACCCTGTCATATGATGCTGTCTGGTTGTTATATGATGGACTAACAGTGTTCGACATCCCTGAAAGTGTGTCCCCGAGTAGGCCCCAGTAAGGGGTGCGTTGTGGGGTTGTATTAGGGCATGGTGGGAGTTGTTACTCAGATTCCCCAGGCTCTCAGGCTCACACCCAGCAGCTATTGGCTGCAGGGGAATCTAACGCCACCCAGCTCAAGTTGCAGAGGGTGATAAATCTGGTGCTAATCTCCCAGGCCAGATTTGGTGGAACTATGAGTCCCTGACAACCCGCCCCCACATGATTATTCACACTGCCAGTTCTTCCTGATACCCTGGCTGGAAGGGAAGGGGAGGTAGTCCAGACCCAGGAGGGGAAACCCAGGCCCAGTCCTAATGTGTCCACTCTCTCCCCAGAGTGTCTGGTGAAGTGACAACATGCCGTAGCACTGACACGTCTCTCTGGCACCCCAGGCGTTATGTTATGTTATGCTATGCCTGATAACACAAACTGGAGCCTGTGAGGTGTTTTCATTCGTTTTTTTGGTCGATGACTTTCAATCTTGAATGTATTAACATTTCAAAGTGAAGCTGTTAAATTGAAAGCTTTGAAAGTTGTACCAACAACATATAGATTACTGTACGAATCCTCGTTTAACTTTCGATGCAATTATGAATTGATCACCATCTTTTTCTCTCCCTCTTCCTCTCTCTCTCTTTCTCTCTCTTCATCTCTCTCTCTACCTCAGACGACTGGCAGGAAATGACCTCTCATTCATCCACCCTGACGCTCTGTCTGGACTACATCAGCTCAAAGTCCTGTAAGTGTGCCGCTCATTGGTCCTACACACACACTTACAACACGCACACACAGACAAACACTCATATAATACCTGTATGTTCTGTGACTGTACATTGAGCCAAGGGTTCAAAGACCAGTACTAGTGAGTGCTCGGGCACAACCCACACAAAATCAAACACACAGACATTCACACGCACACACACCTGTAAATAAAATTGGTGAATGAAATACAGGTGAATGAAATAAAACAGAGGTGTTCACTTCCTTCCCAACGAGCGGTGGCCATGTGACGTGTGTGAAGAGGCAGGACACCAGAGGGCCTGTTCCCCTGGGCCCTAGCCTGCTTTGACAACAGAGACTACTGATAGTAGAGAGGAAGGGAGATAGTCACCATAACCACATCTGTGTCCAGAAGATACTAGGATCCACAGACAGATACTAACGCTCATCACTACATGGTCAAGTACTCACATCCCACATAAAAAAATTAAATTGTACTATGGAATACTACAGTACTTACTATATAATTCTGTAGTATACTGTAGAATTCTATACTACACATTGTAGTATCCCTTGATCATGTGTAGTACTAGTAGTATATAATTTTGTAGTATACTGTAGAATACTATAGTAAATACTACAGAATTATCCACAAAAAACACTAGTAAATACTGATGAAATGTCAGTCCGCCCAAACCTTTTTTACTATAGTAAATATTACAGTATTTAATTTGCATATACCCTGCCCATTCCCCTCCCCATATCCCAATTTGTGGCACCTGTAAGTGAGAAACATACATGTCAAGGATAGACCATTTACACTGAGTGGACAAAACATTTCCTTGACAAAAACTGACCAGGTAAATCCAGTTAAGTTAGGATCCCTTATAGATGTCACTTGTTAAATCCACTTCAATCAGTGTAGATGACATTGCACCAATGTGTACCTAACCATAAACATCAATGCCTTTCTTAAAATCAATACACAAGTATATATTTTTAAACCTGCATATTTAGTTAATATTGCCTGCTAACATTAATTTATTTTAACTAGGGAAATTGTGTCACTTTTCTTGCGTTCTGTGCAAGCAGAGTCAGGATATATACAGAAGTTTGGGCCGCCTGGCTCGTTGCGAACTGTGTGAAGACCATTTCTTCCTAACAAAGACCGTAATTAATTTGCCAGAATTTTCCATAATTATGACATAACATTGAAGGTTGTGCAATGTAACAGCAATATTTAGACTTATGGATGCCACCCGTTAGATAAAATACGAAACAGTTCCGTATTTCACTGAAAGAATAAACGTTTTGTTTTCGAAATGATAGTTTCTGGATTTGACCATATTAATGATCTAAAGCTCGTATTTCTGTGTGTTATTATATTATAATTAAGTCTATGATTTGATAGAGCAGTCTGACTGAGCGGTGGTAGGCAGCAGCAGGCTCGTAAGCGTTCATTCAAACAGCACTTTCGTGCATTTGCCAGCAGCTCTTCGCTGTGCTTCAAGCGTTGCGCTGTTTATGACTTCAAGCCTATCAACTCCCGAGATTAGGCTGGCAATACTAAAGTACCTATTAGAACATCCAATAGTCAAAGGTATATGAAATACAAATGGTATAGAGAGAAATAGTCCTATAATAACTACAACCTAAAACTTCTTACCTGGGAATATTGAAGACTCATGTTAAAAGGAACCACCAGCTTTCATATGTTCTCATGTTCTGAGCAAGAAACTTAAACGTTAGCTTTTTTACATGGCACATATTGCACTTTTACTTTCTTCTCCAACACTTTGTTTTTGCATTATTTAAACCAAATTGAACATGTTTCATTATTTATTTGAGACTAAATTGATTTTATTGATGTAGTATATTAAGTTAAAATAAGTGGTCATTCAGTATTGTAATTGTCATTATTACAAATATATATATATATATATATGTATGTGTATGTATGTGTATGTGTGTGTGTGTGTGTGTGTGTGTGTGTGTGTGTGTGTGTGTGTGTGTGTGTGTGTGTGTGTGTGTGTGTGTGTGTGTGTGTGTGTGTGTGTGTGTGTGTGTGTGTGTGTGTGTGTGTGTGTGTGTGTGTGTGTGTGTATGTATGTATGTATGTATGTATGTATGTATGTATATATATATATAAAAATTGGCTGATTAATCGGTATCGGCTTTTTTGGGTCCTCCAATAATCGGATTTTGGCGTTGAAAAATCATAATCGGTTGACCTCTAATAGATAATAAAACAAAAACACTTTAGTAAATACTACAGTAATGACTGCAAAAACACTACAGTAAATAATACAGTATCCTACAATCCGCAAAAACAATACAGTAATTACTATAGTATATACTATTCTTTTTTTACTACAGTATGTATACTACAGTATACTGTAAAAACTACAGTAAATACTACAGTATTCAATGTAGTGTTTTTGCGGACTTCAGTCTGCAAAAACAATACAGTGAGTAAAGTTTGCAAAACACTACAGTGAATACTATACTATTCCTACCATAGTATACACTATAGTATTTTTTCATATGGGATATGCATGCAGACACAAATGTGTGTGCTCAGAGACACACACAACCTCCCCACAGTCAAGTATACTGTAATGCATGCTGTACACTCTACTTCACCCTGAACCCATACACAAGCGTATGAAACAAAGCCTGAGGTGCTAGTTAGAGTCAATGACTTTGACTCTTTACAGAGATAAGAGGCTGAGGCTGCAACACTTTGTGATCCTTTTGTGTTCATTTACATTTTAGTCATTTAGCAGACGCTCTTATCCAGAGCGACTTACTAGTAGTTAGTGCATACATTTTCATACTGTGTTCACACTTTAACTTGATACAGAGCTGATCTTCTCATTCTCGTACGCACCACATGACTGCTGGTTGCATCACTAGCCGGCTACCACCCGGTTACTCAACCCTGCACCTTAGAGGCTGTTGCCTTATATACATAGACATGGAATCACTGGTCACTTTAATAATGGAACACTAGTCACTTTAATAATGTTTACATACTGCTTTACTCATTTCATATGTAAATACTGTATTCTATTCTTCTGTATTTTAGTCAATGCCACTCTGACATTGCTCATCCTAATATTTATATATTTCTTAATTCTATTCTTTTACTTTTGTTTATTGTTGTGAATTGTTAGATATTACTGCACTGTTGGAGCTAGGAACACAAGCATTTCACTACACCCGCAATAACATCTGCTAAATATGTGTATGTGACCAATAAAATTTGATTTGATTTGGTTGTACAGAAATTGTAATGAGGAGGCATGTTGGTGCGACCACAGTTCAGGTTATAAAACTGTGTTTTCTCCCTCAGGATGTTGCAGAATAACCAGCTGAAGACTGTTCCAAGTACAGCTATAAAGAACCTCTACTCTCTACAGTCTCTGTGAGTCCTCCTATCTCTTCACCCATCTGGAATTACACGACTATGCACACACACACACACAAACACCCTTTAGAGACTTGAAATGGCAAAACTGCTCAAATGGACATTGTAAGCTTAATCATGACATTTACAATGGGAAGCATTCACTCTACAATCCAATTGACCTATTCACTTCCTCTAGACTGGCCTGCATCATTGCACTAACCTTTACACAGCTCACACATAACCATCTGGTTACCATGCTGTCTTTACCCCCCACCACGTTGCATTTACCAACAGTGAGACATCATCTATTTATTTATGTGATTGGTTTTTGCCTGTATGGGGTTGAAAGGGATGTGTGTGGGTTGTTATGTTTCCCAGACACTGCAGGGCTCTACAGTGCGGCCATTTTAATTATTGCTGTGCGACCTGGAATTTGAATTTAGTCACCAATGTGCTTAGAAAAATAAAGGATTCTAGATTTAATACCTCAAATATTTTTCATTGTGCTCCTAAATGTCTTTGTGTCCGCCTACTTTTTTCAACTTAGCGCACATGTGCTCCTTGTAAAAATGGTCTGCGTAGAGCCCTGCACTGGTTTCCAAATCCCCAGCTCCTCAGCGTCTCTTTCCTTTGACTTTAAGTTAGTGACTCTCTGTGACTACTGCATGTCACTCTCTGAGGGACTATGACTGAGCATTACTCCCATCTTTGTTTCCCTGTGCCTCTTTTGACTCTGACTGTGAATAGTGTAGGATGAGATCCAGCTGGAAGCCTGGTCCGGGATGTGCTGAAAATCCAGCTTTCTGCCATTTATCACCTCTCCAGATCCTTTCCCTCAGTCCCACATTTTCCCTCTCTTTTTTTCTTCTCTTTTTTTGTCTTTTCTCTCTTAGGGGTTAAGGTCTGTAGCTGAAGTAATATGTTTTGGCAGAGCCTAGCTGGGTTTGTATAATGCTTTTGAGAGTTAGATGTCAATCATAGTGCCTTTCTACTTCCAACACAGACTCGTAGGGAATGTAGAGGGAGAGAGAGATATAGAGTCATGGAGGTGGAAAGAGAGCGAGGGAAGAGGAGAGGGAAACTTAGAGGGAGTCTGTGAAGGGAAGAGCGGAATTACAAAGGGATAGAGCTTTTGTTTGCGAGGGAGAGAGTGAATGTTGTGATATCAGCATTAAGGAGCAGGTTTCATTAATGAGGAACAGAATGTGCAGCACCAGCCAAATACAAAACTAGTAGAAACCTTGATTGTAGAACAAAGCTATTTAAAACCTTTTGTTTGTAGTTCTCACCAGAACAGTCTAAATAGTTAGAAATAAATGCAGAATATTCAGAAGAAGAATAAAATTCAAATTTTTATAGTAACACCATACTTACTATACATATGTTATAATTTGGTAGGCTATCCAATGGCTCATTCAAATATTTGCAGTTGATAAGAGGGCAATGGAAAGCTGTTAAAAATGGAAGACCATAGTGTAATGTTTTTCTACTGAGGCAATAGAAGTACCTCATAAATACCATTCCTTACATGGCCCTTGATTCTCTCTCTCTCTCTCGTTATGTGCTGTATCAATATGAGATGTCCTCAATGTGAGAATGTTCATGGTGGTGAATGTATGACAGGATTCACACATTGGTGTGACATAACTAGTAAGATAAAGGTTTCTAAAATCTCTTTTCCCCCCCTCCCTCTGCAGACGTCTGGATGCCAACCACATCACGACGGTGCCTGAGGATAGCTTTGAGGGCCTGCAGCAGCTCCGCCACCTCTGGCTGGATGACAACAGCCTGACTGAGGTCCCAGTGGGCCCCATGAGACACCAGGCTAACCTGCAGGCTCTCACCCTGGCACTCAACCGCATCACCCACATCCCCGACAATGCCTTTGCCAACCTCTCCAGTCTGGTGGTGCTGTGAGTGCTGCAGATCTATCTATTCCAGACCAGGGTTCAAATACTATTTGAGTCTTTCAAATACATTTAGCGTTTGCTCTAGTCTCTCTGGAGTGCAAGAGGGGCAGGGTTTGGACTCCTTGTGATTATTCTATTGGTTCCATTGTGTCAGGCAAGCTCAGTAAACTCAAGATAGTATTTAAAGCCATGTCTGATCTTGGTGCTGTTCTGGATCTGTTCTGTGCTCCTTCCCACAGGGGAGAGTTTGGGGGGTTCAACTCATTGGTAGTATACTGTAGATTCAGATGTAGAACAGACATTAGATATTTCTGGTGGAGATTTACATCTGTTGGAAGAAGAAGAAAATGTAGAATCATGTGTAATAGAACAATCTCCACTTTTATTATGAAAGACAGTTATTTTTAAACAGTGTCAAAGGAACAAACCATCAGTTTACACTTCTCTACCATTCAAACATTGCAGATGTTCAAATCCATTCCACTCCAAGTCAAATGAAATCCTTAGTTAAATATATCAATATACTGTATGAAGCCATCACTTCAAACACAAATGCACCCATGCACACATGTGCACGCGCTCCTTGTGCACACATACACAATAAAAATGCTATTGCTGCAGGGCCCAGTTGGAGGGAAATAGGACAGCTGTGACTCTAGTGGCTGGCAAGAATAAACAGGAAGAAAATACCTTGAATCCATCAGCCTTCGACACACCAGCACTCACAATGATACCTGACTTACCAATCACTGTGGTCTCTGGTGATAGCTGCAGAGGACATTTACCTTATGAATAGTTTGAATTGGGTCTTACTATCAGGTAGGGAGTGTGGGAGATGTGAAAAGTGCTGTGTTGTTCATCCACAAAGGATGGGATGCCATTTGGCAGATTGAGCATTTTGTTTTATGTGTGTTGTATGTCACTAAGAATAGCTTTATTATATCCTGCTTAAAAACCCAGACGGACTCCTATTAAAACCTCCCTGCATGTTCAATCACATAGACTAGATATCCTATACATGTTCCTTCTGTTGTTCAATGTCCGTTTTGGCTCGTCTGCAACAGCGAAGTCTATTTTGAGCCGGGAATGGAATATAAATATATTCTTTATCTTCCAGGCATCTGCATAATAACAGAATTAAGGAGATTGGGGAGAGCTGCTTCACAGGGCTAGAGAACCTAGAGACGCTGTAAGTACATTTGAATACAAACTCATTAACAGTGTGTATGAGCCACTCGTCCCCCCACCCCCCCAGAAAAACACACACACACACACACACACCCAGAGCAGCTGGGACGTCAGTGTGTCCACTTCCTCCTGTAATTGCTCCAGGATAAATGGAGCGGAGTCCATGATGGCTATCTGCACTACCCTCCCATTGTTCGCTTCCTCCTGCGTCGCCAGCCTGAACAGTGACACAACATCTTTAGTCCGGAGAGGACAGAGACATTCTGACCTATGCTTTAACAGCAGCCATATTAGACGTACCATGGCTGTTACAATTATTTTTGCAGTGTCACACTCACTCACAACGTTGACACTGATAAAGCATAAAGAGAATTGTCTTACTTACCATAGGAGCCTACCTTATATGTGAGCAGTCTGTCATGGGAACTACAGTACACTTGGCTATTCGTGAACACTGGATATCCCTTCAAGATAATGTTTTATAGTGTATTGCCTGAAACTGGATTATCAATATTTTACTATCGTTAAGGTGACCGTATGTTTGCACAGCACTGCTAGTGGATGGTTACAGTATGATTGAGTGTGCTGTGGTGTGTGGTGTAATGATTATGAAACTCCCTGCTCCTTTTGGCTCCTCAGGGATCTTAACTTCAACAACCTGATGACCTTCCCAGAAGCAATCCAGTCACTGCCCAAACTGAAGGAGCTGTGAGTACTGTCCCATGACAAACACATGCACACACACACACAGTCACAAATGGAAGCACACACCGATACCGACACACACACACACACACACACACACACACACACACACACACACACACACACACACACACACACACACACACACACACACACACACACACACACACATACAGGGATGCACATGCGTACACAGATTCCTTAGTGAGATTTTTAAAATCTGAAACGTCAACTTTGAGTGATTAGGTTGTTTAGTCAGTAAGCGGCATGTGGCCTAGAGGTGATATCATTTTCTGGTTGCGTGCAGGCTGCAGTGTTTTTGTAGAAATGTGAGCTGTTGATGTGTCTCGGTGGAACTGTGAACCTTGGCAGGGGGAGCTGAGAGATTAATGATGGGGTCTGACTAGTGCCCCCAAGAATACACTCCTCTATCTGTTTTCCTTACCTTTGTTGCTCTCCTCTCCTGTCTGTCAGAGCTGTAGCAGAGAGAGAGGCTGTCTTAATGTTCCTGTACAATGGTTTCTTGATCCCTTGAACTTGTGATGGATATAAGGGACATGTCTACTAGATAAAAGACGCAGTCACGTTAGGTACATTACCTGGCCTTTGTTTTCACAGTGTCACTGGGACATCTTGAACAATAGATCATGACTTCACAGCGTTTCATGTGGACAGTCACAACTGTTCTCTAGATGGTGTCCTTTCATATTTCTGATGGAAAAACAATATTGAACAGATATGGAATTTACCATGTTTTATGACAGCAGTATAGATTAATTAGCAATAAAACCTTCAGTCAAATAATTGACACACATTAGATTGAAAGATGCCATCTAATGGTGAAAACTGGAATTAGCCACATTAAGTGCAGAAATCAGGAAGCTGTAGCACATATGCGTACAGAATTAGTCGTCATTTACATATTGGCAACTATAACAGTTTACTTAATTTGGACCCATCTGTTTTCCAAATCACAATTTGTATCTTCTTCTCGTTCAGCTCTTGCAACTGTATCGTTGCACATTTAATATTCCACCTTCATCCCAAAGATTGTGGTTAGAATAATTTTCACTGTGTATATTTTCATTTTCCTCCAGTGGATTTCACAGCAACGACATAGCAGCCATACCTGAGGGAGCCTTCCACAAGAACCCTTTGCTCCGCACCATGTAAGGCAATACTTCAAAGCCAGTCCTACTGTCAACAAATACTATAGAATAGAACCTTAAGCCTTCACACATTCATGTACTAGCACAGTGTTCCCCAACTCCAGTCCTCCAGTACCTCCAACTGCACACATTTTGGTTGTAGCTCCAGACAAACTCACCTGATTCAACTCATTGAGTGCTTGATGATTAGTTGACCAGTTGAATCAGGTCTGCTTGTCCGGGGCTACAAAATATGTGTACTATTGGGGGTAGTCCAAGACTGGAGTTGGGAAACACTGTACTAGCATGTACAGTTTATCATATTTACACACATAACTGACTCAGTGACTGACTGACAGCACCAAGCTTGTCATATAGTGACTGACTTGGCAGCACCAAGCTGGGAATATAGTGACTAACTGACAGCACCAAGCTGGTAATATAGTGACTGACTGACTGACTGACAGCAGCAAGCTGGTAACATAGTGACTGACTGACAGCACAAGCTGGTAATATAGTGACTGACTGACAGCACCAAGCTGGTAATATAGTGACTAACTGAAAGCAGCAAGCTAGTAATATAGTGACTGACTGACAGCAGCAAGCTGGTAATATAGTGACTGACTGACAGCACCAAGCTGGTAATATAGTGACTAACTGACAGCAGCAAGCTGGTAATATAGTGACTAACTGAAAGCAGCAAGCTGGTAATATAGTGACTGACTGACAGCACCGAGCTGGTAATATAGTGACTGACTGACAGCACCAAGCTGGTAATATAGTGACTAACTGACAGCAGCAAGCTGGTAATATAGTGACTAACTGAAAGCAGCAAGCTGGTAATATAGTGACTGACTGACAGCAGCAAGCTGGTAATATAGTGACTGACTGACAGCACCAAGCTGGTAATATAGTGACTGACTGACAGCACCAAGCTGGTAATATAGTGACTGACTGACAGCACCAAGCTGGTAATATAGTGACTAACTGACAGCAGCAAGCTGGTAATATAGTGACTGACTGACAGCACCAAGCTGGTAATATAGTGACTAACTGACAGCAGCAAGCTGGTAATATAGTGACTGACTGACAGCACCAAGCTGGTAATATAGTGACTAACTGACAGCAGCAAGCTGGTAATATAGTGACTAACTGAAAGCAGCAAGCTGGTAATATAGTGACTGACTGACAGCAGCAAGCTGGTAATATAGTGACTGACTGACAGCAGCAAGTTGGTAATATAGTGACTGACTGACTGACAGCAGCAAGCTGGTTATATAGTAACTGACTGACAGCACCAAGCTGGTAATATAGTAACTGACTGACAGCACCAAGCTGGTAATATAGTAACTGACTGACAGCACCAAGCTGGTAATATAGTGACTAACTGAAAGCACCAAGCTGGTAATATAGTGACTGACTGACAGCAGCAAGTTGGTAATATAGTGACTGACTGACTGACAGCAGCAAGCTGGTTATATAGTAACTGACTGACAGCACCAAGCTGGTAATATAGTAACTGACTGACAGCACCAAGCTGGTAATATAGTAACTGACTGACAGCACCAAGCTGGTAATATAGTGACTAACTGAAAGCACCAAGCTGGTAATATAGTGACTGACTGACAGCAGCAAGTTGGTAATATAGTGACTGACTGACAGCACCAAGCTGGTAATATAGTGACTGACTGACAGCACCGAGCTGGTAATATAGTGACTGACTGACAACACCGAGCTGGTAATATAGTGACTGACTGACAGCACCACGCTGATAATATAGTGACTGACTGACTGACAGCAGCAAGCTGGTTATATAGTGACTGACTGACAGCAGCAAGCTGGTAATATAGTAACTGACTGACAGCACCAAGCTTGTAATATAGTGACTGACTTGACAGCACCAAGCTGGGAATATAGTGACTAACTGACAGCACCAAGGTGGTAATATAGTGACTGACTGACTGACAGCAGCAAGCTGGTAACATAGTGACTGACTGACAGCACCAAGCTGGTAATATAGTGACTGACTGACAGCACCAAGCTGGTAAAATAGTGACTAACTGAAAGCAGCAAGCTGGTAATATAGTGACTAACTGAAAGCTGCAAGCTGGTAATATAGTGACTGACTGACAGCACCGAGCTGGTAATATAGTGACTGACTGACAGCACCGAGCTGGTAATATAGTGACTGACTGACAGCACCAAGCTGGTAATATAGTGACTGACTGACAGCACCAAGCTGGTAACATAGTGACTGACTGACAGCACAAGCTGGTAATATAGTGACTGACTGACAGCACCAAGCTGGTAATATAGTGACTAACTGAAAGCAGCAAGCTAGTAATATAGTGACTGACTGACAGCAGCAAGCTGGTAATATAGTGACTGACTGACAGCACCAAGCTGGTAATATAGTGACTAACTGACAGCAGCAAGCTGGTAATATAGTGACTAACTGAAAGCAGCAAGCTGGTAATATAGTGACTGACTGACAGCACCGAGCTGGTAATATAGTGACTGACTGACAGCACCAAGCTGGTAATATAGTGACTAACTGACAGCAGCAAGCTGGTAATATAGTGACTAACTGAAAGCAGCAAGCTGGTAATATAGTGACTGACTGACAGCAGCAAGCTGGTAATATAGTGACTGACTGACAGCACCAAGCTGGTAATATAGTGACTGACTGACAGCACCAAGCTGGTAATATAGTGACTGACTGACAGCACCAAGCTGGTAATATAGTGACTAACTGACAGCAGCAAGCTGGTAATATAGTGACTGACTGACAGCACCAAGCTGGTAATATAGTGACTAACTGACAGCAGCAAGCTGGTAATATAGTGACTGACTGACAGCACCAAGCTGGTAATATAGTGACTAACTGACAGCAGCAAGCTGGTAATATAGTGACTAACTGAAAGCAGCAAGCTGGTAATATAGTGACTGACTGACAGCAGCAAGCTGGTAATATAGTGACTGACTGACAGCAGCAAGTTGGTAATATAGTGACTGACTGACTGACAGCAGCAAGCTGGTTATATAGTAACTGACTGACAGCACCAAGCTGGTAATATAGTAACTGACTGACAGCACCAAGCTGGTAATATAGTAACTGACTGACAGCACCAAGCTGGTAATATAGTGACTAACTGAAAGCACCAAGCTGGTAATATAGTGACTGACTGACAGCAGCAAGTTGGTAATATAGTGACTGACTGACTGACAGCAGCAAGCTGGTTATATAGTAACTGACTGACAGCACCAAGCTGGTAATATAGTAACTGACTGACAGCACCAAGCTGGTAATATAGTAACTGACTGACAGCACCAAGCTGGTAATATAGTGACTAACTGAAAGCACCAAGCTGGTAATATAGTGACTGACTGACAGCAGCAAGTTGGTAATATAGTGACTGACTGACAGCACCAAGCTGGTAATATAGTGACTGACTGACAGCACCGAGCTGGTAATATAGTGACTGACTGACAGCACCGAGCTGGTAATATAGTGACTGACTGACAGCACCACGCTGATAATATAGTGACTGACTGACTGACGGCAGCAAGCTGGTTATATAGTGACTGACTGACAGCAGCAAGCTGGTAATATAGTAACTGACTGACAGCACCAAGCTTGTAATATAGTGACTGACTTGACAGCACCAAGCTGGGAATATAGTGACTAACTGACAGCACCAAGGTGGTAATATAGTGACTGACTGACTGACAGCAGCAAGCTGGTAACATAGTGACTGACTGACAGCACCAAGCTGGTAATATAGTGACTGACTGACAGCACCAAGCTGGTAAAATAGTGACTAACTGAAAGCAGCAAGCTGGTAATATAGTGACTAACTGAAAGCTGCAAGCTGGTAATATAGTGACTGACTGACAGCAGCAAGCTGGTAATATAGTGACTGACTGACAGCACCAAGCTGGTAATATAGTGACTAACTGAAAGCAGCAAGCTGGTAATATAGTGACTGACTGACAGCACCGAGCTGGTAATATAGTGACTGACTGACAGCACCGAGCTGGTAATATAGTGACTGACTGACAGCACCAAGCTGGTAATATAGTGACTGACTGACAGCACCAAGCTGGTAATATAGTGACTGACTGACAGCAGCAAGCTGGTAATATAGTGACTGACTGACAGCAGCAAGCTGGTAATATAGTGACTGAGGGACAGCACTGAGCTGGTAATACAGTGACTGACTGACAGCACTGAGCTGGTAATACAGTGACTGACTGACAGCACCAAGCTGGTAATATAGTGACTGACTGACAGCAGCAAGCTGGTAATATAGTGACTGACTGACAGCAGCAAGCTGGTAATATAGTGACTGACTGACAGCAGCAAGCTGGTAATATAGTGACTGACTGACAGCAGCAAGCTGGTAATATAGTGACTGACTGACAGCACCAAGCTGGTAATATAGTGACTGACTGACAGCACCAAGCTGGTAATATAGTGACTGACTGACAGCACCAAGCTGGTAATATAGTGACTAACTGAAAGCAGCAAGCTGGTAATATAGTGACTGACTGACAGCACCGAGCTGGTAATATAGTGACTGACTGACAGCACCGAGCTGGTAATATAGTGACTGACTGACAGCACCACGCAGATAATATAGTGACTGACTGACTGACTTACTGACTGACAGCAGCAAGCTGGTAATATAGTGACTGACTGACAGCAGCAAGCTGGTAATATAGTAACTGACTGACAGCACCAAGCTTGTAATATAGTGACTGATTGACTGACAGCAACACGCTGGTAATATAGTGACTGACTGACAGCACCAAGCTGGTAATATAGTAACTGACTGACAGCACCAAGCTTGTAATATAGTGACTGACTGACAGCACCAAGCTTGTAATATAGTGACTGATTGACTGACAGCACCACGCTGGTAATATAGTGACTGACTGACAGCACCAAGCTGGTAATATAGTGACTGACTGACAGCACCAAGCTGGTAATATAGTAACTGACTGACAGCACCAAGCTGGTAATATAGTGACTGACTGACAGCACCAAGCTGGTAATATAGTAACTGACTGACAGCACCAAGCTTGTAATATAGTGACTGACTTGGCAGCACCAAGCTGGGAATAGAGTGACTAACTGACAGCACCAAGCTGGTAATATAGTGACTGACTGACTGACTGACAGCAGCAAGCTGGTAACATAGTGACTGACTGACAGCACCAAGCTGGTAATATAGTGACTGACTGACAGCACCAAGCTGGTAATATAGTGACTGACTGACAGCACCAAGCTTGTAATATAGTGACTGACTGACTGACAGCACCAAGCTGGTAATATAGTGACTGACTGACAGCACCAAGCTGGTAATATAGTGAGTAACTGAAAACAGCAAGCTGGTAATATAGTGACTGACTGACAGCACCGAGCTGGTAATATAGTGACTGACTGACAGCACCAAGCTGGTAATATAGTGACTAACTGAAAGCAGCAAGCTGGTAATATAGTGACTGACTGACAGCACCGAGCTGGTAATATAGGGACTGACTGACAGCACCAAGCTGGTAATATAGTGACTAGGGACTGACTGACAGCACCAAGCTGGTAATACACTGACTGACTGACAGCAGCAAGCTGGTAATATAGTGACTGACTGACAGCAGCAAGCTGGTAATATAGTGACTGACTGACAGCACCAAGCTGGTAATATAGTGACTGACTGACTGACAGCACCAAGCTGGTAATATAGGGACTGACTGACAGCACCAAGCTGGTAATATAGTGACTGACTGACAGCACCAAGCTGGTAATATAGTGACTGACTGACTGACAGCACCAAGCTGGTAATATAGTGACTGACTAACTGACAGCAGCAAGCTGGTAATATAGTGACTGACTGACAGCACCGAGCTGGTAATATAGTGACTGACTGACAGCACCGAGCTGGTAATATAGTGACTGACTGACAGCACCAAGCTGGTAATATAGTGACTGACTGACAGCACCAAGCTGGTAATATAGTGACTAACTGAAAGCAGCAAGCTGGTAATATAGTGACTGACTGACAGCACCGAGCTGGTAATATAGGGACTGACTGACAGCACCAAGCTGGTAATATAGTGACTAGGGACTGACTGACAGCACCAAGCTGGTAATACACTGACTGACTGACAGCAGCAAGCTGGTAATATAGTGACTGACTGACAGCAGCAAGCTGGTAATATAGTGACTGACTGACAGCACCAAGCTGGTAATATAGTGACTGACTGACTGACAGCACCAAGCTGGTAATATAGGGACTGACTGACAGCACCAAGCTGGTAATATAGTGACTGACTGACAGCACCAAGCTGGTAATATAGTGACTGACTGACTGACAGCACCAAGCTGGTAATATAGTGACTGACTAACTGACAGCAGCAAGCTGGTAATATAGTGACTGACTGACAGCACCGAGCTGGTAATATAGTGACTGACTGACAGCACCGAGCTGGTAATATAGTGACTGACTGACAGCACCAAGCTGGTAAAATAGTGACTGACCATGGGCCTAGAAGATACTTGTCCAGAAGATGGTGCCATTCTCTCATAGTAAATGCGTTTACTGTCAGTGTGTCCTCTTCTCTTATCCTCCCCAGCCACCTGTATGACAACCCCCTGTCCTTTGTGGGAACGTCAGCCTTCCAGAACCTGTCTGACCTGCACTCCCTGTAAGTCTCTGTCCATATCTGTTAGACAACCAAGTCTGGTACTCTGAACATTGTATTCATAGTGTGGTAAGGATCTCTGGATTAACTGATTTACAATAAAAGTCTATTTAATCACCATGTGATACAATACACTGAATATTGCTGGTGCTTATTTCATACCATAATCTAATGTTACAAGTGGACAGTTATTCCGACTAAAGTTAGTCTCTGGTCTGTCATACATGTTTGTATTCTAACCCTGTGAGGTATGTGTTTCAGGATGCTACGTGGAGCCAGTATGATGCAGGAGTTTCCCTGTCTCATTGGGACTAACAACCTGGAGAGTCTGTGAGTACACAATACAGCAGATGCTTTACATCAACATACACAACTGACACTGACCAACAATGTTAGAATGAATGTGTTTGTGTTAGACAGATTGTGAGTGATTGGCTTTTTTTCTGCCTTGTTTGAGGTTAACTGAGACAGTTTGTCAGTGGTAATTAAATCAGAGTGTTTCTTTCTCAGCACTTTGACAGGCACAAAGATTGCCGCAATACCGGTTGAGCTCTGTGAGGATCTCAAGGTGCTGCGGACTCTGTAAGTATCCCCAACCTCACCTTTCACCCTTATCCTACCTTATTAATCTATTTCACATAAATGCTGATGACATTCCAGATTACATTATTTCATCCTTTTGCCCATCAGAGACCTGTCCTACAATGAGATTGAGGAGCTGCCTTCCTTCCAGGGCTGTCTAAAGCTGCAGGAAATGTGAGTATGGTATATATTGTTGGGAATGTGAGCAAGAGCACAAACACATTTTTAAACATTACACACTCAAGATGACCCCCACCTTCTACCTTTTTCTGAGTGTATATTCTGCCCTAATTATAGAAGCCTGCAGCACAACCACATCCAGCAAATCGACAGGGACACATTCCAGGGTCTGTCTGCCCTGCGCTTGCTGTGAGTACACACACACACACACACACACACACACACACACACACACACACACACACACACACACACACACACACACACACACACACACACACACACACACACACACACACACACACACACAGTCACACACACACACACACAAACACAGTCACACACACACTTGCAGCCTATAGTACCTTGAGGCTTAAAGGTGAAGGGCCTAAGTAGATCTCATTGGAAATTAACTCAGTTCTGCTTTCACTAGCTCATGCCAGAGGCTAATTTTAAAAAGCATGCTTAATTTTCTGCCCTTATTCTGAACACATCATTAAGTAATTTTCTTTCCCGCAGGGACCTGAGTAGAAATGAAATGAAAACCATCCACAGAGATGCTTTCCTCTATTTGACGGTGCTAACAAACCTGTGAGTAGGACACTGTACTGTGGTAAAAACTAAATCCGTTCTCATACAAGTCATGATAACAAATACATTACTGTTTAAACACATGTGTACATATGCTAGTAGTGTGTTTCAGGAATGTATGTATGCTAATATGTCCTGTTTGTTTCAGAGACCTGAGTTTAAACTCGCTGACCAGCATTCCAACAACTGGACTGAGTTCCCTGAACCAACTGAAACTCACAGGAAACCTGCAGATGAAAAATGTATTTACTGCAAAGAGCCTCCCCAAACTCAGGTCAGAATCCTAGTAATTCATCCAAATGACAACACTTTGCAACTCATCCAACACTTTGAATGATAATGGTCCTATTGTGGTCTACAGGTCAGTATCAGTTCCCTATGCTTACCAGTGCTGTGCATTTGTGGGATGTGATTCTTCAACATCTTCCACTGATGAGGAGAACATCAAGAAGGGTACAGGTAAATTATGTCAGTCATGATTGGTCATTAGACCACTCTTGACATAAACAAGTATTATTCAGAGGAGAGATAAAAAGTTTATTGAAACTGATTAGCTAAGTCATCTTTGTGTTCTAGGTGGAGAAGATGTGGAGAGGATATCGATGGTAATGCACTGCTCTCCCTCTCCAGGTAAACCACAGTCACTTTATTGTCATCTACAGCATTGAATTGTGTACATCATCACATCTCTTACTAACTGAAGGCTGACTCTGTCTCTCTCCTCCAGGAGCCTTCAAGCCCTGTGAGCACCTCCTGGGCAGCTGGATGATCCGTCTGACTGTGTGGTTCATCTGCCTGGTGGCCTTGATCTTCAACACTCTGGTGCTGGCAGCCACCTTCTCCCGCCGGGCCTTGGCCCTCTCCCCTGCCAGGCTGCTGGTTGGCCTCCTGGCCCTCACCAACCTGCTCACTGGGGTCTATGTGGGGGTGCTCACTGTCCTGGATGCTGCCACCTGGGGCTCCTTCGCTGAGTTTGGGGTCTGGTGGGAGACGGGGGTGGGCTGCCGGGCAACAGGGGCCCTGGCGGTGTTCTCATCAGAGTGGGCGGTGCTGCTGTTGCCTCTGGCGTCTGTGGAGCGCAGTGTGGCGGTGAGGGGGCTCCTGGGGAAGGCCATCTCACCCAGGAGGAGCAGCAATAGGGGGGTCGGGGACCGACGCTTCGCCCTGGCGGCTGCTCTCCTGGGACTCCTGGCGGCTGCAGCCGCCTGTCTGCCCCTCTTCAGTACCAGCGACCCTTCAGCCTCCCCTCTCTGTTTACCCTTCTCTGGCGGTGAGGGCCCTGCACTGGGGGTCACTGTGGCCCTGGTGCTGCTCAACGCTCTGGCCTACCTGTTCACAGCAGCAGTGTACACCCAGCTGTACTGTGGCTTGGGCAGGGTAGAGCTGGCAGACCAGGAGCAGGCAGGGGCCGTACGCCATGTGGCATGGCTCATATTCACCAACTGCATCTTCTTCTGCCCTGTGGCAGCCTTCTCCTTTGCCCCTCTACTGGCTAGGTCTGGCACCGTGGGGGGCCCTGAGATCGCCAAGTCTATCACGCTCATCTTCTTCCCCCTACCGGCATGCCTTAACCCCGTGCTCTACGTTTTCTTCAGCCCCGCCTTCCGGGAGGACTGGCTGCGGCTGCGGGGCCATGGAGCTGTGGCCCGGGGGGTGAAGGCTGGGCAGTGTGCAGGGGGCTCTGGGGTTGTGGATGTGGACGGGGACTCCTCCACACAGCTGGGCTATGACTGTGGGGTGTACTCCCAGCTCTGTGGGGAAACAGGCGTGTGTGAGCGCTGCGAGGCGGCTCTACACGCCAGGACCTCTTCCTCCTCATCATCAGTCTGCAGACACTTGGTGAAGTCCCACAGCTGCCCTACCCTCTCGACTGGTGCGGCAGCGGGCCAGCGTACGGAGGGCTACTGGGCAGACAGCGGCACTCTCTCTGCCCAGTCAGAGTACGCTGACGAGGGGGACTCGTTTGTGTCTGACAGTTCCGACCAGGTGCAGGCCTGTGGACGAGCCTGCTTCTGCCAGAGCCGAGGGCTCCCTCTGGTCCACTACACATACAACATACCTCGCATCAAAGACTGAGAAGCTCTTCAGCTGTGTGTGTGTGTGTGTGTGTGTGTGTGTGTGTGTGTGTGTGTGTGTGTGTGTGTGTGTGTGTGTGTGTGTGTGTGTGTGTGTGTGTGTGTGTGTGTGTGTGTGTGTGTGTGTGTGTGTGTGTGTGTGTGTGTGTTGGACACTATAACAAAAAGAAAAGGTTTGTGATACTCAACAAATTATGTGCATGTGGGTCCCTGCACACAAATCATTCAGGGAGCACTTCTTTAATCACTGTGTGAAACAGACTCAACTGTCACAAAAAGGGAATCTGGCATTAAATTAGACTTCTCTGAGTCTTTTGGCCAACACTTGTTTTGCCCATCAAGATTTACAACTGATTCCTGTGTGTGATAACACCAAACTGGCTGTCAAAAATGTAACATGTAAAATGTAATGTTCCACCAGTGCCTGCTTCTTGGTTTAGAGCAAATTCGCCTGCTTCTTGGTTTAGAGCAAACTCATTATCAAGATGTTACAAGCCTGAATTCATCTGTCACATCTCTTGCTAAGGCAAGGATCTATGTGCCATCCTTTTGTAGGTTCTACCTGTAGCTAGCTATACGTTTTATTTTATTGTCATTCCCTGGTCTGTCGACTTTAAAGCCTTGCCATAATCGCTATTAATTTGTATATGTAGCAAATGTAATCATAATCCTCATTCTAGGGTTGTTTTTCATATGAGAATGTAAAGTAACTGAAAGGAGAATTGTATGGCAGCGGCTTTAAATTAAGGGGTACTGACAATGTGTTAAATAGAATCTGAAAGCTGCATTTTCAGCCCTCCCAATGTGAGCCAACTGAATCTCCAGTCTGAATCTGTTCATGTAACTTCACATGCCCTGTATTCATTCCTCAAGAGTACAAGACAATGACTTAAATGTTTATTATCTTTGACAATAAGTGTCAACAATTCTTCCTCGCTATGAGTGATAAAGTCTTGGATGTCACGTGGGAATGGAAGAGGGCACTGTTTTAACAACAGTCTTCCCAGTTGTTGTGGAGACTTTTATGACTTTTATGTTTTGTCTCTTGGACTGAAAATCATTTTGTTGAACTGTGCTTTACCCCCAGGATCGTTCTAATTTATTGCTTAAAGAGGAGCAGAATGTCTGGGCCATGGACAAGGTTATTTCAGGTGTCAGGAAGTTGGCTTTGAAAGGTGAATGCAGCATGTACCAAGTGCAAGCTAAGCCTCTGGCGCTGAATGTTGATGCCACACAAAGGCCTTCATTTCTGTATTGTTCTCTGAGACAGATTGCGTTGTAGTAAAATATATATATATATATATATATATATATATATATATTTTTTTTTATGGACATCATTGGTGCTCACAACCCATTCATTTTGATCAGGATGCATACAATCCTACAGCTCAGCAGTGTAGCCAGTGTAATGGATATCATGGTATATATTATAATATAATAACAACATATAATGTAGATAATGTTTCACTATGAAACATTTTATTGGATCACGTGTGACTGTAGGGGAATATCTGTTTGATTTGAGCGTGACTTTGCGTATGGGGCCTGCACCACACCCTAGGAGCTTGTATCCACATGTGTAATTCATGCGAGCGCTCAGGAAATTAGGCAATGTAGGGATGCCTTGACTCCCCTCAACATTTTGTTAATGTGTCCACATTATGAAGCTCATTGGCTTTTGAAATTATATCACAAAGTTTCTTATTTTTGTATGGATTTGTCAATGTTTTGACTGAGTGTAATTTTAACACCAACCAACTGTCCAGATTGTATTGGAGATGTTAGAAGCCCTTATGTGCAAATTCCAAATTGGTGTGTATTGCTGTCTGTTTATCCATATGTAAATTATTTTTGATAGAAAAAACAATAATCAAGAATGGGATGCATTGTCTAACCACGGAAGCTACCTCTTCAACTTTAGTGGCTACCAGCAGTGCTTTGTAAGGTGTGTGTTCTTATGCTATTGATATTTTGTTATTTTGGTTTGAACTGTAGGCTTTGTTTGTAAATACATCTGGTTGTACAGCATCACTGAATTTAAGTCACGACTTTAGTTGATGCCAATTGTGGGAGGAATGTACAGTATGTACTGTATACTGGGATTTTTGTAAACCAAAATATATAAAACCAGTTGCTTAAAAAAGACTGTTTTACGTACAAGATTTCTGACACACATTCGTATAATTTATTTGCCCCACAGTGACACAGTTGAGTTGGCCTGATTTTGACCTCATCAGGACTTATCAGGAGTGTTTTTCTTTGCCTACAGTGTTAGGTTCTGTCTGACTGACTGACCATAGTGCTACTCAAGGGTGCTGTTGAAATCATCATTGCTATAAATGGTCCGCAGTGCACCAGGGCACTGGCACCTCTCCCAATTGGCTCCTCTGACCGGTGTGTGGAAAGGTTTGACTGCATTATGGGTATAAAATAACCCTGTTGATGGTGTCCATGTCACCTGACTCACACTGGGTGCCCCTGTTCCTTTAACACATACAAACCTTGCGAGGGGTGTAAAAACAACATCATGATTGGACTTACTGGAAGTGGACAAGTACACATGAACTATGGTCTTGAATATGACATGTCAAATCTACACCAAGTTTGACAACTTGTGTTTATCATATGTGTTCATTAACATATGTGTTTATGTTTAAACACATATGTTAATGAATGTGTCATGTGGATGAAGGTAGGTGGTTGGCAGTGGACCTCAGAAACCAACATGAGCAGCCTTACCTCTCACACCCTGTTTGGCAATGGACATGGCTTGGCTTGACCAAACATTTCACCTCCCAGCGATGCAGCCACAGGGGGAATGGGACATTCCAACCCTCCCCACACCTCCCACTGGGCCAAACACATTAAGCATATTGCTGTATCCTCTTTTGGCCTTAATTAGGCTTTGTTACATTAATACCCAGCAGCTTTTGTTCATTTCCACTGGCATTCAAGCGCCAGAGCGTCAACTGTTTGTTGACCTCATAGTGATCATGTTCTGTGTGTAGGGCAGCATGAGGCACACGAGTGCTGCTCCACCTGTGTATTCATCTCAATGTTAACCCCTGTCCACTGTCTGTTTCCCATGTTCAACAATGGTGAGGTTTTATCAGGCCTCACTAGCGAACAGGCCACACCAGGGGTAGTGGTTTACTTAACTTGCATTATAACCAGTTTACAGCTGGGAATATGAGTTTGATTGGGCACCCTAGAAACCTGGAATAGACTTGCATTTGAATAAGTGAGAATAAAAGGGGTGCCCACTGCCCATTGACAAAGCTTTGCATTTATTTTTCATACATAAAACAAATGATCTTTGCCACTAATACTCAATAATCTTATTCTACAAAGGATGCAATAGTGAATCAAACAATGCAATCCTTTGATACTCCTCAAATTATTCCATGAAATAAATAAAGGTACAATAACCCAATGTGGATGAATGTAATGTATTGGATGACCTATGTAAGATGATTTTACAACAGGGAACGGGGAAGATTGACATGTGCACATAACAGGGTAGTAGTGGGACACAGGGAAATGAAAGCTAATGGATTATCTCTGGTCTCTTCACATTGAGCTGTAGTCTGGCCAGGGTCCCAGTGGAGGTCCGTGTAGGATGAGACGGGACATCCACCCTATCTTCAACCGGCTTCTTTACACCTAATCGGCCTTGTTCATCTGCTTATCCTTCTCCTCTTTGGTGATTTGAGCTGCAAGGCAATTAGTCTAATTCGTGAATCATATTTCCAATTCAAAAATCAAACATACAAGAACTTATTGTTGGTGATCAATGTAAGACTGATAATACTTCACTATTTTAGACTATTCAATCTAATTATTGTCTTTTTACATTTTATTTCTAGACTATAAAATATATTATTTATAATATCCATGCCATTTGATAAATACTTACCACTGAGAAAATGACTGTTACTTCAATAATATTGGGATTAGAATATCATCTCCAGTTCAATTTGTTCTTATCAAGATAGATTTTTCTAAAAATCTATAGTGTACAGATGAGGTAAAACGTGTCTTATCCTTTCACATTATCCCATATTTTGTAACATATTTTACCTTAAATTAAGTGAGATGGACAATGCACATTGTTACATACTGTAATGTATAGTACATTTACATTTTAGTCATTTAGCAGACGGTCTTATGCAGAGCGATTTCCAGAAGCAATTAGGGTTAAGTATTTTGGCACACCTTTTATTCTTCTCAAATTAACACAAATGAAACAGTTCTATAATAATGGGATTGACCTCAGTTATTACTGAGTGTGGGGGCTTACCTTGGGGGAAAGTGCCAGGTGCTGGGAATAAAAAGGGTAGAAGCATGACAGGACACAGCATGGTGGGGTTACAGACAGAAGGAGAGACACACGTCAGAGGAGATGGATCATGTAATGGTGGCAGGATCCATTTAGAACCTTTACATGTATTCCAGTGTACATTCCAAAGGTCCGTCAGGGAGTTAATATACCCTTATAAAGACATAATGATATGTCTGTATATGTTAACATGAGATCTCAAATAGGAGGAATAGATTTACTGTATTTGCCCTCTAGAACATACTATGATTACCATGATACATGTTCTAGATTTGAACATGCCATTTAACACGTACAAGTATAATTCTTCCATCTCAGATTTGATGTCCAAATGTATTAATTATTTCATAAGGAAACCCCAAAACATGTTTCAAATATGAGTTGGGGAGCATTCATATATGATGACATTTTCAGACATTCATATACGACTTCATATTTGATGGACAGATATGTACTAGGGGTACCTGTTCCAGACCGGAAACAGAGTGAAGTACATAGGAAGTTGGAAACCTTGACAATTACATCCCTATTTACGGTGGTCATAACTGTAACAATCACCATGTACACCCAGTGGCCAGTTTATTAGGTACACCCATCTAGTATCGGGTCGGTCCGCCCTTTGCCTGAATTATTTGGGATATGGAAACATTGCTGAATTGGTATCAAGGGCCCTAATGTGTACCAGGAAAACATTCACCACACCATTACACCACCGCCACCAGCCTATACCATTGACACCAGGCAGGATGGGGCTATAGACTCAAGCTGTTTACGCCAAATCCTGACTCTGCCATCAGCATGACGCAACAGCAACCGGGATTCTTCGGACCAGGCAATGTTTTTCCATGCCTCAATTGTCCAGTGTTGGTGATCGCGTGCCCACTGGAGACACTTCTTGTGTTTAGCTGATAGGAGCGGAACCCGGTCATCTGCTGCAATGGCCCATCCGTGACAAGGACCAACGAGTTGTTCATTCCTAGATGCCATTCTGCACACCACTGCGTCGTTATTTGCCTGTTTGTGACCAGCCTGTTAGGTTGCACCATTCTTGCCATTCTCCTTCGACCTCTCATCAATGAGCTGTTTTCACCCACAGGACCGCCGTTGCCTGGATGTTTTTTGTTTGTCGCACTATTCTTGGTAACCCCTAGACACTGTCGTGCGTGAAAAGCCCAGGAGGCCGGCCATTTCTGAGATACTGGAACGCACCTGGCACCGACGATCATATCACGCTCAAAGTCACTTAGGTCACTCATTTTGCCCATTCTTATGTTCAATCGAACAGTAACTGGATGCCTTGATGCCTATCTGCCTGCTTTATATAGCAAGCCACGGCCACATGATTTGTTATCTGTAGGAGCGAACCATTTTCGTGAACAGGGTGGTGTACCTAATAAACTAGCCACTAAGCATACAAGATTGACAATGGATTTGGCAGTTGGTTTGCAGGCCAGGTGTGTTAAGGAGCTCACCTTCAGAGAAAAGGTGAGTAGTGTTAGGGATACTTACGGCGAATCTCTAGCTTGCACTCCACTACATCTTCTCCACTGGCGTTGACTGCTTTGCACATGTACACTCCCCCATCAAATGAGCAGGGCTTGCGGATCTCCAGGGTGAGTACGCCCTGCTTACTGAACATACGGTACTTGGCCTCGTTGGAGATGTCCATCTTGTTTTTGTACCATGTAACTTTGGGCTGAGAGAGAGAGGTTACAATGTGAACTAGATGTGCCTAAAGTAATGCATGTGGCAAAAAAATGAAATAATGTCTATCTGCTATAACTAAGGCTCATAGTTTTTACTGGTCAGGACATGTTTGTCATCCCCCTACAGTACTAGTAGCACATGATGATAATGTAATAGTCGTGCTGATTTGATGGTCATTCTGATGGTGATAAATCACTATATCATTCATGGTTAGCAGCATAGCCTTTGTCTCTGTCATTCTCGCTTGTATAGGGACACCTCACCTTGGGGATGCCTCTGACAGAGCAGCTGAGGGTGGCGTTGTAGCCTGCTATGACTGAACGGCTCACTAGAGGGTGTGTGAACTTAGGCGCCTCAGAAAAGTCATGCTCCTTGTAGGTTGGAGGCTTGTATTCGAAACCTGATGAACAGATGAACAGGTGCAGTGCTCAACTTTTGTTCAGAAAGTTTATGGGTTTTACACAGGTGGCAGCAGGGGATGTTTTTTTAAATGAATTTCATTAGAATGCTGCTCCTACATACATAAGTGTATAACTATTGTTTGTTTATAGTTATGATGTCATGGTGGTATTACTGTCATGAACGGTGCGCCAGGTATGGGAGCCCACCTGTTTTCTGGATGTAGGCACTGTCTGCTGAGAAGCAGGGCTCTAGGCTGAGGCCTACCATGTTCACAGCGTAGATACGGAAGATGTATTCATTCCCCATGATGAGATCAGCCACCACACAGTTAGTTCGCCTATATAGCTCATAGACAGTGTACCATTCCTGAAAACCAACCATATTTGAGTCAAACTCTTCATTTTTAAGTGAGACCATATTTTAGGGCTACCAAAATACTACAGAACAACTAAACCACAATGTCAGTGTAATGTGTCTTGAGAGAATGAGAATGCATGCCAACTCTTATGAATGTTTGCCAAACAAAGGGGCCCAACTGTGTTATATTTAGCAATGGGGCATCTCTGATATCCAAATGAGATATTGCTCTTTGTAACATGATAATCTCATATCTCACAGCCTGCCATTGTGAGATGGAGGAAATTAATTGGGTCTAATAATGACTTGTGTGAAACCTGAACAGGGAGCTTTTTTAAATTTAGCCACTAACCTTGCAGCTCAGAAGTACAATGGGTTTACATCACTACACAGACAAGCCATGTCCAGTATGAGGCCAAGGCTGGGGGCTAAAAACAGGGCGTGCTTGGCTTGCTGTGCTCTGGGTGGCTGCCTGGGGTGGTGGAAGGTGGCAGTTGGAGCTCAAACAAACAGGCCCAGAATGCAGTTCTCCTTGCTCACAAAGGCTCTCTGCCTAGCTGTGGCTGACTGTGTGTCACAAGGGAGGGTAAAATACCCCTCGGTGACCAAGTAACATTCTTCCCCTCACATAGTGTGCATACATGAGTCAATTATGGCCGTGTGTCAGAGAGCTTAGCTACCTTGCCTTGTCAATGGCATGGTTATTAAACCCAACGTTCTAACACTCAGAGCTTGGCATAGTTCACTCTGAGCCCAGCCAGAGAACTAACAGATAATTATCAGGCAGCTCGCCCTCTCTCACACACACACTGGGATGACCTCTGTGTGTCAGTTAGAAAATAAATATTAGCCTAATCATCATTTAGAATATAGATAATGCTTTCCTGAACCTTCCATGGGAGGGGCAGTGTATAACCTTACGCATTCAATATTGTCTGACCAATATTAATTGCTAGTTTTCTGTCGTATATGAACCTCTTGCACAAATTGATGAAGAGAACATTTTCATGTTAGACACTGCCCAGCACATTGACTCTCACCATGGTCTTCTTGTCAGCCTTCTGAACCATGTAGCCGGTTATTTCACAATTTCCATTGTCTTTGGGTGGCTTCCACTCCAGAGCCACGTTAAAGCCCCAAACATCCATGATCTTCAGTTTCTCTGGAGACCCAGGCAAATCTAAAGATAAGAAATAATATTTATCGAGTCAACATACTGTACCATAACTTTACCTTAAACTCCAATTCAATCATTCACAGAGAAATGTAAACCACACGGTGGGTACATGTAGAATATTGTTTACGTTGTATTTTAGGGACAGGTGTGGTTTTGTTTCAATATCCAACGATAATGGGACCAGCTTGCGGGATGTGTCACTTGCGGAACGTGTCAGTTTCATAGTTAACTCAGATACAGCATAAACCCATTCTGAGTGAACTGATAGTGCCACTGATCAATTATAAAACATTTCTATTCCAAACCATTAGAGTTGTGAGGAGTCCTCACCGACTATCTGAATTGAGATGCTGGCTGTGTCCTCAACATTCTCAATCTGCAGCTTGACTTCGTACTTCCCAGAGTCCTTCCTCTCTGACTTGCGGATGAATAGGATTGTGTCGGTGTCGCTGTTCCGGACGCTGACCTGCTTCGGGTTCAGAGGCTCCCCATCTTTACTCCAGGTGATCACAGGCCTAGGCTTGCCCTAAAATAAAAAATTATTGACATTGGAAATTAACATAAACATTCTAATATTTTTTAGAAAGACCAAACCAGATTCTGGAGGACTACAGTACAAGTAAGTTAGTATGTGTGAAATATTGGTTTTCCTCAGTAACCTACGTTTACTAAATAATCATTACAGTTCCAGGGGTGATGATGATTTCAGTACATCTCCAGACCAAGACATTTGAAATATGATATTGTTCAGATATTCTTATGGCAGATTTGAACCCAGATAAGTGTTCCTAATGAATACAGTAGATGGTGGTACATTTGGCGGCGACTCCTTGGCTTGTGGTTTTCAGCAGTTACTCATTATGAGCTGCTTAAGATAATCATGTCTGTATCAGTTATCAGTCTGTCAATTGCATGTGTTACTAGGATACAGTTTCAAAACTGAAGTTGTATGTATTTATAGTCTTGAGGGAAAAGCAGAAAGGAATAAAGAGACATAGCGTGAGTTACTGTAGTATTTTTGCAGACTGTAGTATACTGTAGTATTTACTGTTGTGTTTTTGCTGTCATTTTGTTTTATTATCTTTGACATACAAATGGGAACTTTCTCATTGAGGAAACCTACTGGACAAATACTAAAAGAGCACATTTCCCAAAACCTGTAGATAGGTAGCATTAGTATTCTATAGTAAACTGTAATATGTTTTTCATGTGGGTAGCACCATTCCATAACTCAACATGCACCAAAGAAAAGGAAATAGCAATTTCTAGTTCCTGTGTCATTCAACATATTTCTCTTATGGGCAAGGGCACCAGCATATATACAGTACATTCATCCTATAGAGTGTGAAGGATGTACTCTAGCCCATACCTGAAAAGGGATCACAAGGTTGATTGTCTCCTCCACTTTCTTGATGAGGGTCTGGCGGAGATTTCTAGGAATCCAGATTTTGGGTTTCTCTGTTAACAAAAATATCATAAGATGTCAATGAATAAAAGTGTTTGGGTACAGTTTTGTGGCGTGCGTGTGCGGGGAAAGTGGTAGGCTTGGGCGGTATACCGTATTATCAATACTGTCAATCAGGGGTGTCAATTTGGGCAGGCTTTAGGACCATGCAGACACCTCGGAGTGGGCGGGAAGGCTGTTTGCCTGACTGCGGTGAACAGCCCGACTTTCCTCTCAAAACAGTGCAGAGGTGGAAGATGGCTGTAACTGACTAGGTAACTTAACAGCTGTTTGACTTGAAACTAAACTCGAGATTTGAATTCCGGTGCTGAGCTAGTGCGTAGCAGCTAATTGCTGTAAGACATGTTGCTGAAGAATGTTATTTATGTCCCTTATCAACGGAGGTGAATGAAGGTACAGCAGCCAAAGTGATAATGACTGGAGTCAATTGTTGTCAATTGCTTGTTTTTGCTGTTCTCCTAACAGCATTTTAGAAATGTTTTAATTATGTAGGAATGCAGAAAATAGAATAAATAAAGTCACTTTGCTATAGCCTACCCTCGGCGTACCTGAAATGATGCCAATGCCATCAGTACCCTAAAGCTTAGGACCTACCCGCCTCGCGGGGGTGTGTGCTATGCCACTGCTTATAACTGTAAGTTTTCACTATCTAAGATGTGCCAAATAAATTATCTCCAGCTCAGGGCTCCAGCTATGCATTTGGTTTGCTAACTTGCTAACTTAGTGGCTAGCTCGCAAGATCAAGCTTCTTGGTTATGGCAGAAACAATCAAAATTCCCTCCTGTATAAAAATCCTGTCTGTCAAACATTTCTTTGTGCTGCAGCAAACTGATTAGCCTTTTCAGATACTGTAGTTATATAACTTTATGATCTGGGTTGTCTGTTCTTGCAATTAGTTTATGTTCGCTTGTTAGCATTTAGCTAGTGTCCGCTATGGGATTTTTTTTTTGTTGGGGGGGGGGGGGAATACCGGCCATTGTGTGCACCCCGCTATGGTACAGGAATAGTATGAAAATCTGCATACCGCCCAACCCTAGAAGTTGGTTCATGGCTCAGTCGTTTCCCTGAGACTGGGAGTATCACAATACCTTTCAACTATCAAGTTTAGCTTGATGGCACCATTACTGATGCAATGAGTTACTGTTCATGTACATTGACCAGCCGCCTGTGAGGTAGTAATAAGCGTGAGTTGACAACATCAAGTGCTTTTTAGTGCAATTCCATGGTAACAGTGACACAGACTTTCACGTCATTTAGCAGACGCTCTTATCCAGAGCGACTTACAAATTGGAAAGTTCATACATATTCATCCTGGTCCCCCCGTGGGAATTGAACCCACAACCCTGGCGTTGCAAGCGCCATGCTCTACCAACTGAGCCACACGAGATTATTTGTTTTTGTATGTCAAACAAAAACCAATAATTGGAGAATTAAACAAACCATACAACTCTATGCACAGGAACTACTTTTAACAATTTCCACAGAAACTGTTACAAAAACACATTTACTTGAATAACAGTGCAGATGCAAAGTTTGGTAAGAGAATGAGAGTTTGTGCCACCATTCTGTTGCCAAACTTTACATCTGCACTGTTCTACAAGTAAATGTGTTTTTGTAACACTTTCAATGGAAAATGTTAAACGTAGTCATTATGCATAGAGTTGTATGGTTTGTTTAACTTTGCAATCATTGGTTTTTGTTTGACATACATTTTAAAGTGAAAAATCTGAGTCTCAGTGTCACTCTGTTACCGTGAAATTTCCTTACTGCCAATCAGCACTTAGTGATAGTATCATCCTGTCAGCAAGCGGAAAGGCCGGGGGCTTCAGTGTACATCTGAGACCTCAAAATACACCTCACAACTAATCTGTTAGGTGCTGAGAGCGAAATAGCTGATGACCTTGGCAATGTATGTGTGTTCCCAAACATGATCTGTAAGCCCTGAGATCCATGTAGGGTAGTGGAGGCTAACTTCAAGCCTCATCAGCTAAATATCTCAAACTGTAGAGAAATAGGAGAGAGACAACAGCAGGACACCTCACTTACTTTCCATTACAACCTTTGGGTTTTGAACAAACTGATGATGTCTTACTCTTACAGTGCAAGTGTTTTAGGAACTTCCCTGGTAAAAAAAAATATATTAATGTCTTGTACATGTTTGGACTTCATGCTCATTGTATGGGAGGGAGGATAAAATTGAAAAATTGGGATTTGTTTTAGGCAATCATGGGGGAATGCTTACGCATGATCTCGCGGATAGTGACAGCCTGTGCTAGGGAGGTAGGTGCACTGGGCCCTGCCATGTTGTAGGCTCTGACACGGAACTGCATCTTCTCCCCGGTCGGCAGGTCCCGGATGATCACAGATGTCCTCTCTGTCAGACCCTCGAAAGCTGGCACCCATTCATCAGCTGTGGGCAAGAGACGGCCAGACAGACGTGTCAAAACGCAACATCCGAAGAAGGCTCAGTGCCCCATCCCTATATGTCATCACAACTAGAGCTGCCTGCATGGATTGAGTTAGAACATTGATGTGCAGCTGGCCAGCATAGTCAGCCCTGAAGGGAAGGGATTAATTACATATGCATTGTGCTAATGGTTCCTGGTTCAAACCACTCTTGACAACTTAGGCCTTTGGTGTTGTCAGACTAAAACCAAAGCTTTTTAGATAATGGCTCATCATGGAAAGTGTGATACAGCTAGCATGATAGAGGATGTCATTTTATGTAAGAGGGTCAAGAAAAAAAATTAAAACAGGCAATGCTCTCTGAAATGTTACTGAATTTGGATTTATTTGACAGTTTTTCTATATTGTTGGGTTGGTTTTCAAATAGTGTGTTCTTAACTTAAATGCTCTCTTCAACAGCTTTAATGCCATCCTCCTTATCTACCCAGGTATTGTGTGCGTGTGTGTGTCAGGGGATCAAAATATTGAATGCGGTACTCACAGCCCTCCTTGCAGTACTCGACCCCATAGCCATCCAGCTCAGACGAACCCAGATGCTCCGGGGTTCTCCACTTCAGTGAGATGGTAGTGTCACTGATGTCATCCACGCACAGGCCGACGGGCTCACTGGTTGGGGCTTAGAGAGAGAGAGAGAGAGAGGGATTTCAGCAACATTATTCTAGTTTAAATAAGAAATCAATGTCAAGAAAAAATACATCAATATTTTCATATGTTATGTCACAGATGTCACAGTATATGACTGTAAAAAAGACATTGGAAAATAGAGAAGGAAACATTTCAGTCTCAGCAGGTGTCAATGCAGAATATTTTTATTGTGGATTTACTGCTACCTGTCACTGATGCCTCAGCATCAAGGCAGCGTAACTTAGCTGCAGATAAAGTGTAGTGTTGCTACAGGTAACAGCCTTGTAAACTAGGGTCCTCCAATAAAAGCATCACTTCCTGAAATACAGTATCTCCAACCTAACCGCAACCCATGTGTTAAGCTCCCCTGCAGGCTAGCTGACATGGAGCTAGCACATTGGAGATTAAGTATGGACCTTGCAGGCTCCCAAATGGCTCGCGAGTGGCGCAGCGGTTTAAGGCACTGCATCTCAGTGCTTGAGGTGTCACTACAGACACCCTGGTTCGAATCCAGGCTATATCACAACCGGCTGTGATTGGGAGTCCAATAGGGTGACACACAATTGGCCCAGCATCGTCCGGGTTTGGCCGATGTAGGCTGTCATTGTAAATAAGAACCTGTTCTTAACTGACTTGCCTGGTTAAATAAAGAATGCATGACAGCTTTCATCAATACTCAACCTGGTCTTAGAGCAGTTTGTATTATTCTGTATGCAAATCCGAGCCACTCCATTTAGGATGGTATGTATTCATTTGTGGAAGTCCATTACCCTTTTCGTATAACATGTTTACGAATTACAATTCGTATTATATGTTACGAATTTCTAAAACGAACAATGTGTTACGAATTTGCGACACGTACAATATATTACGAATTTGCAAAAAGGTATGATATGTTAAAAATTCTAGCTAGGTGGCTGGGGGGTTAACGTTAGCTACCTGGCTAACCATAGCTAGGCTAGGGATTATGGTTTGAGGTAAGGGTTAAGATTAAGTTTATGAGTTAGGGTAAAGGGTTAGCTAAAGGGGTTAAGTAACCATCTGTCTTATGTAACCATCAGTGGAGGTTGCTGAGGGGAGGCCGGCTCATAATAATGACCAGAACAAAGTAAATGGAATGGCATCAAACACATGAAAACCACGTGTTTGATACCATTCCAATTATTCCGCTCCAGCCATTTCCACGAGCCCGTCCTCCCCAATTAAGGTGCCACCAACCTCCTGTGGCAACCATACCAAACGTGACATATACTAATATCAGTGTTCTGGTTTTACCTTTACTATGTTACGTCTAGTCTATGAGACCAGGCTGCAATACTGGGCTAGCTGCATCAATGCTACTATGGAAACCATTCAGTCCCTATAAATCTTAATGTCATGTTCATCTCACCATTTTTCTTAGAAAATGGGTAAATAACAATGGAGAAACAAATAGAGAGTATCTCACTCATTTTTTGTTTACATCCAAAAGTCTAAAGATGTATTTCATGAATAATCCTCCAAATATCGAGAGAACTGAGGTTATTTGTAATTTGTCTTGTCATAGCTGATTTGTACCACATAAACAGTTTGCATGTAACAAAACATTAGCACATAGAGACATCCTGCAAAAGCTGCCTAAAATAAGCTCAAGCTGACAGCCATCAGAGGTTGAGTTACAGAGTTGCCTCTCCCCCGGGCCCTGAGCCCATGGTCCCATGTCACAGGTTAACCAGACAGGGGGGCCATGTAGGCATGTACTAGAGGTCAGAGGTCAGTCTGTGTTTAAAGGGCCAGACTGAAGGGGAAAGACCAACCGGCATCTACGGGCAGTACAGGAACACAGCAAACATAATACTTTGATAAACATCCATTTCATTTTACTAGCCAACACACAAACAACAACACAGGAGAAAACTTTTCTTCTCTTTTGCGCCTGTGAGTTTTAATACAGAGAGACAAAACATACAACAAACATCTCTGATTTACCAATGAAGGTGGCACTGTCCATTCCTACTTACATTGCCCCTTACAATAACAGTAAAAAGGAGAACAGAACCATAGAAACCACAGCCAGGGTTTACCTTCTATCTTATTATCATCATTATCATCATCATTAAAGAAATACCAGTATTTATTACAGAACAAACCATGCCCCTAATAGTTGACCCTAGCTTAGAGGAAAATAAATCAATGCCTACTCCTAGGAGGTTCCGACTCTGGTACGGGCTCTGGTGCCGGGGCAGGCTCTGCTGGGGCACCCTCTGCAGGTGGAGCTCTATCGGCTGGTGGGTCTCCTTCTGCCGGAGAGGCCCCATCCTCAGCTGGGGGTGCCGGAGCTGGGGCTCCTTCTGCTGGGACTGGCTCTGCTGCGGGTGCTGCTGGCTCAACAGGGGCCTCTGGTGCTAGATCTGGGGCTTGTTCCTCTGGAGGAGGTGCTGCTGCTGCCTCTGGCTTGGCCTCCCCCTCTGTCGGTGCCTTTGCTGCACCATCCACTGGAACTTCCTCCGCTGGCGGCTTCTTCTCGGCCGTCTTTGGCAGCATTGGCTTGGTCATCCTTGAAAAAGGTTAAGATAGTGCTGTTCGAAGTGAGCTTGTCGTACTCCTCCTGTTCTTTGTCTCCCACACACCTCAATATACTCTGCTGCTGCTCCTCTCTCTCTTTCTCGCTCTGTTCTATCTCAGTGATAGCACTCGACAGCAGCAGTTCAGCTGGGTCAATGTCCTCCCTGAGCAGCCTCAACAGTAGCAGCTAGCCCCTGTGTTCTAAGCAGCTGGTCCCAGCCCCGCCATGCGCTTACATGCCATTATTTATAGAGGGGGATGCCACAGATAGTTTCCTAATCAGCTGTCTTACAAGAGATGGGTCCATCCGGATACCTCGATGTTCACACTCACATCATCGAGAAGGAGGAGAAGGTAGAGCGGGACCCAAGGTAAAATATTAAGAGACACAGCAAAGAGAGCCCCATAATTCCACTAGACTCTGATTTCTGTCTTGAAGACACCTCCTCCAGTCTTATTTTAGACAGTGTCTACCCAAACATGTTTTCCCCACGAGCACAAGTCTGCATGCCATGGGAACCAAATGTCAAGATGACCATGTGTTGTTGTTGAGTGGTTACAGGTGCCCGTTGTGATTGCATAGCAGACCTTACATGGCTTAGGGGATATGTAAACTTAACTCTCAGTAGCCAAACCCCCAAGACAATTCACTGTAGTGATAGACAGCACTGACATCAATCAAACACACTGCCACTGAAAATATGTATATGGGTAATCCAAATACTTTAAGATGGAAACAGTTTTGTACATTTTCAATTAAAATCATGTTAAAAAAAAATACATACAATTTGATACATCAAATCGGGAATTTTGTGACATATTAGCGCAACTGTATTATCAAGAAAGTAATATCAACATTATATTCAGAGAATACAGGTATGTAGCTGCAGTCAGAACAATGGGGTTGTTTCTTCTGTTTTTATGCTCTGTTTATGTTCCGTGGTCAGCTCACAGCAGGTCAGTGTGAGTGTAAATCAGAAATCAGTCATCTCTGCCAGGACAAAAGTTGTGTTTATGTGACAGTGTGACAATACATGATCAGAATGATCAGATTAATATAATAGTTTGATTAAAACGTTTACATGCTATGCAAAAATAACGATGTTCCTAATAATCCTGTTTACATGGACACATCTGAAATAGGCTACCTAATGGGACTTTGATTAATGCAGAAAATCACCAATCAAAGTAAACGTACTACCACAGCGACCATGTTATATTTGGGAAGCCTACTTGATTCTGAGTTCAGACATATACTGTTTGTATGTGAAAGCTATTTCTAAGATGCATACTTTTAGTTTTTCCACAGACACAGGTCATTACTTCTCTACATTATTCATTTAGATGGGCTAACTCACACTGTGTTACAGTAGGTTACAGTATGTGAGGTGTTAGGTTACAGTATGTGAGGTGTTAGGTTACAGTATGTGTGGTGAATTGCTTCTCATAAGTAATGGTTTAATTCCATTGATTTGGCATAATACATGATTGCGTTGTAAAGATACATACTTTCAGACCACTGTGCCCTCTTGTGGTAACTTCCCTCGCGCATAAGAGGGAGGCTTACGCTGCTGGTGCTGGCACAAATGCAGATCAAATGCACTGCTGGAACTCTGATTAAGCCATTTACACATGTCCTAATAATTAAAAAGATTGCTTAGAAGACCTGATGTTTTAATTGCTGCATGTTTACTTCGATTTTGACCTTACGCCGATTAAGATAATCAGAGTAAGGTGTGTACATGACTATTGCATAATCTGCCTGTTGCCATAATCAGTTTAATATCAAATTATTAGTTTGCATGTAAACATAATCATATGACTGGCGAGTAACTGATATCTTTAGCTGACCTGACCCTTAGTCTGACTGTCCAGTGTGACCGCCCAAGGTAGAGCACATGCCTATACGATGACCATCCATCCCATGAATCACTTTCCACCGCCCAAAGTTTACACCAACAAGTTTTGAAAGCTGACACCTATCTGTTTGCATTTTGAATGACCTGATTGTATGAGGCGCTACATGGAACAAAATGTATTTCCCCATCCCTCAAACAGGGAAGTTCAATTTCATAGATGTATATAAAGGAAAATCACAAGGAGGGGAACTCACCCACTGGGATGAAAGGTTGTGAGGCAGCGCTGTGACATGACATGCCAATGGCGTTCACTGCATAGACACGCATCTCATATTCCACACCCTCTATCATCCTCTTGGCCTCATAGGTAGTATCAGTGTAGGGGTCAAAGTTCAGCCTCATCCACCTGTAGCTCTTCTTCTTCTTCCTCTCCAGCACATAGCCTGGGAAGAAAAAGTCAAACATTGTTACTGTAGACATCACAGGAGGTTGGTGGCACCTTAATGGCTGCAGCGGAATTAGTGGAATGGTGTCAAATACATCAAACACATGGTTTCCATGTGTCTGATGCCATTCCATTCGTTCAAGTTCCGTTCCAGCCATTATTATGAGCCGTCATCCCAGCAGCCTCCACCGATAGACGTGACTGTACCTATCAGTATACTACAATCAAACTACTCATATTTTCTCTGTACATGTTCGCTGTAAACAAGTGAGCACGGTGTATGCCTGAACATAAGATCTGGTAAGAGATTATGCACGCTACTGTATATCCTCACCAATGATCGGGTTGCCACCATCTGACTTAGGGGGGTCCCACTGGACAACGCAGGAGTCCTCTCCAACACTGAGGATCCTTGGGGCCGAGGGAGGGTCTGGCGCATCTGAGGAAAAGAAAAGGCCATTAAAAAAACATAAATACGATGACTTGGGACTATAAGGTTCTATCTGCAAAAAGATGATTCTGAGATAATTGGCTTTAAAGTTTCAAACCCTCATTGGTTTGAATGGCGTCTGCAATTTTTATCTAGTATTCTTTTGAACTTAACAAAATTAATTGGGGTATTTAGAGTACTACATAGGCAGAGAACATTGAAAGGAACAAGGCTATGACAATAACTACATTTGGGGAAAAAAATGCAGATTTGCAACCTTTGTCCCAAGCCCCTCGAAATATAATGTAAAATACAGGATAAGCAAGGTACAACCTGATTAAACTAATTTGTCTCATCTCTTTGACTAATGACAGAATGAAAAATGTATCAACAGAAATCCTTGTGGACAGTGGTTGTATCTTACCAACAACTTTGACGTTAATGTCAGCTTTGTCCTCCCCAGCAGGGTTCCGCACAATCACAGAGTAGAGGCCCTCGTCCTGTTTATCCGCTCCCTCAATAGTGAAGATACAGTGCCCCTTGGTGCTCTCCACGTGGAGCCTTCCATCTCCCTCTGTCATCACCTGACTCATCAGGACAGCAGTTCATTAGTGGAGTCATTCTCATTCAGCTGAACTTAAGGGATCAATTCCAATTCGTAATGCAACCGTTTATATCATCTGATCTGGGGTGTATTCATTAGTGTACACCATTGCAAACGAGAGTTTCTTAATGGACAAATTCAGGTAGGTCCTTCCTTGTTTCGGCTTGCTTGCTTCCGGTCTGTTGTAGTGAACACACCCTTGATGATACTGTTTATTGTCAAAGCCAAAAAAGGATGAAATACACTTTCCAAGACACATTGGCTGGAAAGGATTTACCTGGTCATGCTTTTTGGCATGAAAACCAACCACACTGGGAGGTTTACTCATAGACTCAGCTGAAATGGCCATGCAAAAGCAGTTATAATACTTACTGTTCTGCCCTGGTGTCACCCCTTCGAGGTCTTTCATTTCAGCAGAAGATTTTGAACATGCTCTTACCTGATCGTCATGGAAGTATGAAACTGCATGCATTGTTTAATTAGCATTGAATGCTGTGTTAAGTTATCAGGCAACACGTTGCCACCCAGGCCTCTATTGGCACAGACAAAATAAAATCCTTGATGTTTTGAAATGAACAGTGTGTGAGAGCATGAGGAATAACAAGTAACACGGATGCCAGAAGAGAAAGGACAGCATGAGACTGACACAAATATACAGGGGAAAGAGGTGCATTTTTTGGAACCCAGGTGTTATGGAGAGAAGTAGTAACAGAGATTGAAAAGAGACATGCACAGGCCTCAGCGTTGGTGTTTAGGGCCACACTCACATCCCCATCCTTGATGCTCCATGTTTCTGCCGCCACCTCAGAGCCAGCCTACATGAGCAAAGCAAAGCAGTAAGGGTGCTGAAGAGGAGGCCAGAGGGTATTCCCCTCTTGTCTTCCCCTTCTCCCCAACTAACCTCCCGTTCCCAGCAATCAACCAGTCACCTACTGGAATTTAGGTCATGTGATCACCTGCAGACCTCCTACCTGTTGGGATGGGTGAGGAAGGGACCCTCTCACCATGAAAGTGGGACAATTAGCTAAGACATAAATTAAAAAGTTTGACAATTGAGAACATGGGAAACCACATAGTTGAAAGTGGAAAACAAGGTAAACACCATAGTTGATAGTGAAAAAAACATGGATAGAAACATTAATAATTAAGCTAGTCTACAGTACGTGGCCACTGGTAGTGGAAGAGTTAATTGTATGAGTGAACATACAAAGTATTAGACAGCTTATGACGTACTAATGGGGCAGACAAAACAACATGGTTCAGTCTTCTCACAGCAAGCCTTACCTAGAAGACGTTGGAACTGAGGTAGTCTCTCCTAAACATCCACTGGCCAGAGGCCAGCGTTCACACAAGATTTGGTTCTGGCCTACCAATATTGGAATAGAGCCTATGTGCTAGCCTGCGTGGCTAATAAGGAAAACCAGCAACTTTACCTTTTCTCCCTTTGTCCAGACCACAGTAGGCGCTGGGTCTCCAGTGATGGGCACGTCCAGTCGCAGCTTGTTCCCAGCCACCACCATTATGGTGGAGTCGGCCGTGTGACCCATGCAGTCAAGGTGGATCTTTGGAGGATCTTCAGGAATAAAGAATGATGGACATGCAACATATGTAAATGTATTCTTAATCCAGCAATCCAAGATATATAATATTTTAAATTGAATAAGAGGCTGCGAGGATGAAGAATCAACCATGGTATACCTTGGCGAGGCACATAATCGATCTTGACCTCTGAAAAGCAGACAAACACGCAATGAATTCATAAAATGAAAAGGATCATTATGAAATGCAGAGGCACATGACATGGTGTAATTGTAAAAGTACCCAGGAAGTTGAGTTTGGCTGAGAGGTTGAATGCGTATCCTTCTGGAACAAAGGTGTAGTCACCCTGGTCCTCAGGTTTGACATCATCAATAGTGAGCTTGTGGATCCTTCAGTGAGACATAATTTTCACAAATATTTGTCCAACTACTCAACAAACATTCTGACCCTACCCATTACAACAGTATGGATACCATTCTCACCTGCCAATGTGTGTAATATGGGTCCTGGCATCGGCCTTCACTTCCACTCCGTTCTTGTACCAGATACCCTTCACAGTCTCATCTGAGACCTCACACTTAAACACAGCCTCGTCCTTTGCCTTCACCGTGAGGTCAGCAATGTTCTGGTACACCTCCAGTTCCTTCTCTAAATGGTCAGAGGTCAGAGGTCAGATATGATTCACAATGTATGTAGTATATGAAGTATTTCAGAGTATGTGGTGTGTTCATTATGATCCTATTTTTTTCTGGGGGACTTTTACTTGGGGATCCTAAGTGACATGGATATACTGTGTAACTTGTACATGACAACACCAGATGCATAGAGGATAGGGCATCTGATCCACACAGGAAACAGATACTTTTAGACATCAATGGAGGCTGCAAGCTCAAAGTCTATCAACATAAGAGAGAGTATGAGACAGTTAAGGGTAGTGGACAGGTAGTGTCCGCAATGATCAATGTAAACTACTCCACTCCTAGTGAAGGTTACGGCAGAATGGAGTTAGCTGACAGGAGCAATGAGAAGCTGCTACCGAGAGCATAATGGGATTGGCAGCTGGTAATTCTTGGCAATGGCTAAATTTGATTAGAGGCCCAGATAAACTATAGTTGTGAGCTGGGCCAGATATCATCTTTAAATTCAACTACGAGCAACAACCGCTGAGCAGCACACAATAAAATTATACACACAAGATACTTGTGTATTCAAGGGTTTGTGCTTAGTCCCCACCTGTACTCCCTGTTCACCCACGACTGCGTGGCCACACACGACTCCAACACCATCATTAAGTTTGCCGATGACACAACAGTAGTAGGCCTGATCACCAATGACGAACCAGCCTACAGAGAGGAGACCTGGCAGTGTGGTGGCAGGACAACAACCTCTCCCTCAACGTGAGCAAAACAAAGGAGCTGATTGTGAACTATAGGAAAAGAAGGGCCAAGCACTCCCCCATTCACATCGACAGGGTTGTAGTGGAGCAGATCGAGAGCTTCAAGTTCCTTGGTGTCCACATCACTAGGAAACTATCATGCTCCAGATACACCAAGACAGTTGTGAAGAGGGCACGATAATGCCTATTTCCCCTCAGGAGACTGCAAAGAATTTGCATGGTTCCTCAGATCCTCAAAGAATTCTACAGCTGCACCATCAAGAGCATCCTGACTGGTTGCATCACTGTTTGGTATGGCAACTGCTCGGCATCTGACCGTAAGGCGATACAGAGGGTAGTGTGTAGGGCCCAGCTTCCTGCCATCCAGGACCTCTATACCAGGCGGTGTCAGAGGAAGGCCCTAAAAATTGCAAAAAACTACAGCCACTCAAGTCACAGACTGTTCTCTCTGCTTCCGCACGGCAAACGATACCCGAGCACCAAGTCTAGGACCAAAAGGCTCCTTAACAGCTTTTACCCTCAAGCCATAAGACTGCTCAAAAGTTAATCAAATGGCCACCTGGACTATTTACATTGACCCCCTTATTTATTCTTTTTTTTTTTTTTGCACTGACTCTCTTGCACAAGTTTGATGTACACTTACTGGACTCTAACCACACACCCGCACATACTACACTGACACTGCAATACACACACGGACACACACACACCCATTCATTTTGACGCCACACACATATATACATTAATATTCCATCACACTCCTCACATACACTGCTGCTATACACTGCTGCTATGTGTTATTTCATAGTTTTGATGTCTTCACTATTATTCTACAATTGTAAAAATAAAGAAAAATCCATCAATGAGTAGGTATGTCCAAACTTTTGAATTGGTACTGTACATCTACATCCAAAATGTTCAAAATAAATTACAGGTCTAACTTAAAGACAGCAAAACCAATGTCTTCAACTGCAGCTCTTGACATCAATGACTGGGCACTTACGGTCATGTTAGGATTGTAAAACGGTGATAAACTGATGTTTAGTTACGAGATTGTGGAGAATGGGTGTTTTTAGATGTCATAATGACACGGCTAAGGTTCTGTCAAAGTTGAAAATGCTGAAGTGACATTGTTAATTGATGGTTGTTTTTCAATCAAAATTAATGTGGTTATTTAATTTTTGTCCTACGTTCGTTTAGATTTTCTCCTACGTTCGTTTCCATTGAATGGTCATCATCCAACGTCTCTACCACGTCGCCTGTGGTTTGATTCTCTATACTCGCTGGAATAGGACAACATTTTTAGTTTGCTGTGTTCCCTGAATACCTTTTTGGAATATCCCTATAAATATACACCTATTGGCACAAATTAGATATACAGAACAAATTAAACATGCAGTACAACAGGACAGGACAGAATAGAGAGAGAGAGAGAGAGAGAGAGAAGAGAGAGAGAAGAGAGAGAGAAAGAGAGAACACAGAGAGAGAGAACAAACAGAGAGAGAGAGATAGAACACATACAGAGAGAGACAGATAGAGAGAGAGAGAGAGAGAGAGACAGACAGACAGACAGACAGACAGACAGACAACAGACAGACAGACAGACAGACAGACAGACAGACAGACAGACACAGACAGACAGACAAAGATAGACAATTGAGGGTCACCTGCGCCAGCCTGTACCCTTCAGATAAAATAAATGTGCCATGTCTTCTAACTTTAGCTGGCATTTGGACAGACTTGTGTCTGTGCTGTAACCTTGACATAGTGACATGGTTGATGGCGTGGGCAGTCATGTTTCAAGGTTAGGCAGAACAGGGGCTTGCTTGGAGTGACAGGAACATAAGAGTAGGCTGGGTCTCGGTGAAGGGTGAGGAAGAAGATTCACAATATTTTTTGTATCTTCAGCCCAGTACTCTAGTTCAAAGATTACTTTGTCTGTCTTTAAACTGGACATGCTTTATGGACTGCAGGTGGTTGGACCCCAGGATACTAGCTATCATATTCAACATTGTTGAGCAGAGATGTATTTCATTCTGTTCTGTTGTCTGACGTGAGCACTTACCCGACACCATGAGTTCAGCCATAGATTCACCGCCATTGGTTTTAACTGTGTAGTGGCCACAGTCCTCCTTAGTTGCCTCATTAATGATGAGGACGTGCTTGCGGCCATCTTTCTTGAAGCGGTACTTGAAGGACTCATCCCTTGTCAGCTCCACACCATCTTTCTCCCTGCATAGACAGAGCACCACATGAGCACCAGCAGTATCAAATTCTCCATTATTGTCTGATTAATTGAATCTACATTTCTACAGAACAGTCAGAGGTCTATAACAGCTTTGATTTGAGGTTATGTTAGACAGTATCTAGTGAATGTGTTACAGAGTTGTCGATGTAAGACAGTCAGCCATTTTGCATTACAAATGTTCTCAACATGTCGCTTTTCTGAATGGTCATCACTTTACCACAACTATTTCATTTTCACCAATGAAGGCACTTTTGCACAGGTATTAACAGTGGTATCATGGCAATCTGATACTGTATGTTTGTCCAAAGAAACAAACTGGCAGATAGATATTTATTTCTGTGCCCATGATTAGGCCCAATTCCAGGAACATCACCCTGTTGTATTTTAGATGGGTGACCATAATTCACAATTACTTTCTTGTTCCGCTAAAGGACAGGGGAGGTGCTAACAGCCCTGTGTGACCTTTCATGTGGCTGATAATTTACTGCATGTTATGATATTCAGCCTAGCCCTGTGGTAGATATACTGTGACTGAGACACTATGGCAGAGACACTGTGGCAGATACACTGTGGCAGAGACACCGTGGCAGAGACACCGTGGCAGAGACACCGTGGCAGAGATACCGTGGCAGAGATACCGTGGCAGAGACACTGTGGCAGAGACACCGTGGCAGAGACACCGTGGCAGAGACACCGTGGCAGAGACACCGTGGCTGAGACACCGTGGCAGAGACACTGTAGCAGATATACTGTGACTGAGACACCGTGGCAGAGACACCATGGCAGAGACACCGTGGCAGAGACACCGTGGTAGAGACACCGTGGCAGAGACACCGCGGCAGAGACACCGTGGCAGAGACACCGTGGCAGAGACACCGTGGCTGAGACACTGTGGCTGAGACAACGTGGCAGAGACACCGTGGCAGAGACACCGTGGCAGAGACACCGTGGCTGAGACACCGTGGCAGAGACACTGTAGCAGATATACTGTGACTGAGAGACTGTAGCAGATATACTGTGACTGAGACACCGTGGCAGAGACACCGTGGCAGAGACACCGTGGTAGAGACACCGTGGCAGAGACACCGTGGCAGAGACACCGTGGCAGAGACACCGTGGCTGAGACACCGTGGCTGAGACACCGTGGCAGAGACACCGTGGCAGAGACACCGTGGCAGAGACACCGTGGCTGAGACACCGTGGCAGAGACACTGTAGCAGATATACTGTGACTGAGAGACTGTAGCAGATATACTGTGACTGAGACACCGTGGCAGAGACACCGTGGCAGAGACACCGTGGCAGAGACACCGTGGCAGAGACACCGTGGCAGAGACACCGTGGCAGAGACACCGTGGCTGAGACACCGTGGCAGAGACACCGTGGCAGAGACACCGTGGCTGAGACACCGTGGCAGAGACACCGTGGCAGAGACACCGTGGCAGAGACACCGTAGCAGAGACACCGTGGCAGAGACACCGTGGCAGAGACACCGTGGCAGAGACACTGTAGCAGATATACTGTGACTGAGACACTGTGGCAGAGACACCGTGACAGAGACACCGTGGCAGAGACACCGTGGCTGAGACACTGTGGCAGAGACACTGTGGCAGGCAGGTCAGCATCTATCTGTCAATCAGGGAAGTCACAGCCTCGGGGTGACTAACACGTTAAAGCTATGTGCGACACAAATGCCATCAACTGGACATGTGAGGAATGTGTACCATGCAGCGCAGACTCAAAAACTACATCTGTTTCAATCCTTACAACCAGAGTAATGTATCCTCAAACCAAGATCTGATATGTGGATTACTTCTAACAAGGGAAACACAAAATATAGCTATTTCCTACTGTCCCACTATGTCTCCATATTAGTTATTACAGCCATCTGTTGTGTCTGTCTGAGTTGTTGTGAAGTGACGTAATGTGAACAGTATGCCAGGCCATGCTTTTGATGTCCTGGGTCAGGGACTTGGCACTTTGTAAATCTTAAGACCCTGTCTGGAATGGCACCCATTGTTGACCTCCTCACTCGCACCTTCTATGGTATGGAAGTTATGGTGTTTGAGTTTGATTTGTGGGTTGAGGGAACATCTTACCATTTGACAGTAGCCCCTTCTTCTGACACCTCACACTCTAACTCCACCCGCTCACCCTTCATGACCATCTGGTCCTCCAGATTACTTGTAATAGTGACAGGAGGCTCTGCAGACACACAGAGAAAGAAACAATAACAACCACCATTATACCACCAGGCACCTTAGCAAATAATCATATTTCCCTTGTTGTGAGTTTCCCTTGTTATGTCATGATGCTATCTTAAACATCACGCAGGCACAAATATAATGTTAGTGTGAAATGCATTCAAAATGGTGTACAAATGAAACATTGATGTTGGACCATTGATTGTTCACTTTCAGTTGTCTCACATGTACCTTTGACAAAGAGCTCTGTGGTGCACTTCTCATCTCCGACCACACAAGTGTATGTGGCATCGTCTGACAGTGAGCAGTGGTTGATGGTGAGGTATCGCTTGTTGCCAACACTCTCAAAGATGTACCTGGTAGATGGACAAGATCCTTCATTATCCACTCATTTATTCACTCAATTGTCCCTTCTTTTTGACAGACATAGACAACATTCAAACCACAATAACCTTCTGTGTAACACTGTATTCTGTTGATGATACATTATATAGATGGTTGGTAAATTGGTTGATAGCATAACAGTTTTACATCAGTCATCATCATGTTTTTAGATTAGACAGCAGTGTGGAGACCCCAAAAAGCTTCCATATTTACAATGGTTGACAAAGTCGTATTCCTGTGTAGCTTATTTCAGCCCTTTGCTACTGTTGGTACCTAGCAAAACAATCTCAGATGTGCTGCTTGACATGTTGGAAGTACTTACTTGCTGTTCATGAAAGGTCAACAAGGTCAGCACAGTCCATCCATGTGTTGTGGGGGGAAGGAAGAGAAACGTTAGCATGGCATATACAGCAATCCGAGAGATAGATAATTGTATTGTTGAGTTGCTGAATAAGCATGTGTTGTACACACATTTGTAAGAGATGGTACATCAGTAATTAATTCTAATTGAATGCAAGCTCAGAAAACCCTTTCCACTGATGGCTACCTTCCAGTTGATTGAATCTCTTGCCCATTCTTCAACCATTTTACATCTACGTCTTCATTGGCCACATCAATGCATAGTTTCATTTTATGCCCTTTTTCTACCTGGTAGGCAGGGTCCAGCTTCTTTAGGAAAACTGGAGTTTGGAGACACAGACACATGACACATGACACACATGACACATGACACACAGACACAGACACATTGTCCGGTCCTCTGGCAGTCTCTATGGGGGTAACACAGGGTTAAATTCTCAGGCCGACTCTTTTCTCTGTATATATCAATGATGTTGCTCTTGCTGCGGGCGATTCCCTGATCCACCTCTACGCAGACGACACCATTCAGTATACTTCTGGCCCTTCCTTGGACACTGTGCTATCTAACCTCCAAACGAGCTTCAATGCCATACAACACTCCTTCCGTGGCCTCCAACTGCTTTTAAACGCTAGTAAAACCAAATGCATGCTTTTCAACCGTTCGCTGCCTGCACCCGCCCGCCCGTCTAGCATCACCACCCTGGACGGTTCTGACCTAGAATATGTGGACATCTATAAATACCTAGGTGTCTGGCTAGACTGTAAACTCTTCTTCCATACTCATATTAAACATCTCCAATCCAAAATCAAATCAAGAATCGGCTTTCTATTTCGCAGCAAAGCCTCCTTCACTCACGTCGCCAAACTTACCCTAGTAAAACTGACTATCCTACCGATCCTCGACTTCGGCGATGTCATCTACAAAATAGCTTCCAATACTCTACTCAGCAAACTAGATGCAGTTTATCATAGTGCCATCCGTTTTGTTACTAAAACACCTTATACCACCCACCACTGCGACCTGTATGCTCTAGTCGGCTGGCCCTCGCTACATATTCGTCGCCAGACCCACTGACTCCAGGTCATCTATAAATCCATGCTAGGTAAAGCTCCGCCTTATCTCAGTTCACTGGTCACGATAACAACACCCACCCGTAGTACGCGCTCCAGCAGGTATATCTCACTGATCATCCCAAAAGCCAACACCTCATTTGGCCGCCTTTCCTTCCAGTTCTCTGCTGCCTGTGACTGGAACGAATTGCAAAAATCGCTGAAGTTGGAGACTTTTATTTCCCTCACCAACTTTAAACATCTGCTATCTGAGCAGCTAGCCGATCGCTGCAGCTGTACATAGTCCATCTGTAAACAGCCCACCCAATTTACCTACCTCATCCCCTTACTGTTTTTATTTATTCACTTTTCTGCTCTTTTGCACACCAGTATCTCTACTTGCACATGATCATCTGATGATTTATCACTCAAGTGTTAATCTGCTAAATTGTAATTATTCGCTCCTATGGCCTATTTATTGCCTACCTCCTCATGCCTTTTGCACACAATGTATATAGACTCATTCCCCCCCCTACTGTATTATTGACTTGTTTATTGTTTACTCCATGTGTAACTCTGTGTTGTTGTCTGTTCACACTGCTATGCTTTATCTTGGCCAGGTCGCAGTTGTAAATGAGAACTTGTTCTCAACTAGCCTACCTGGTTAAATAAAGGTGAAATAAAAAAAATAAAAAAAATGGAGAGCAATTACTTTTCCTATAGTTAACAATACTTATCTGCAGAGCACAGGAGGTTGGTGGCAATTTAATTGGGGAGGACGGGCTTGTGGTAATGGCTGGAGCGGAGTAAGTGTAATGGTATCAACTACATCAAACACATAGCTTCCATGCTTGATGCCATTCAATTCACTCCGTTCTGGCCATTATTATGGGCCGTCCTCCCCTCAGCAGCCTCCTGTGCTGCAGAGGTAACAATTAGCTGTAAATACAGATATAGTAGCTAGCTTCTACAATGGAGGCTTGACTGAAGGCATGGAGGGATGACTGAAGGGATGAGTACCTAAATGGGTATTTGCGGTGTCCATTTTAGGTCGGGTTCAGTCTCAGGATGCATAATGTATTAGCTGAAGGATAAGTGTTGGTTTCACAAAGATAGAGATACCAACCTTCACTCTTCTTTTCCTCCTTCTTCATCTTCTTCAGCCTCTTCAACATCCCACGCAGGTCTGTGATGCCATACTGGAAGGCAATCTTCTCATACTCACTGGCTGGAGCCTTCTGGAGGATTTCCCATACATCCTCATCAGGCTCACTTTTGACCTGGGACTTAGAGGCACTGGCGCAGAAAGATGACACAAGGGGACAAGGTAAGACACTGTCTGAAGCCACACTTAGCATTATCATTAGGGTACATTACTGACCATGCACAGTAACAGTTAGGTCTACTCATGCTCAATAGGCCTACGTATACATTTTCTTCATTATAATTTTTTTTCAATTTTCCATTACAATTTTATAAGTCAAATGTGCATTCAGGTTTCACTCAAACTCATTGCAGTCTTCACATAACAATCAGATAGCATATTATTACATCGACAACAATTGTTTCTTACCGATGACCTGGTGAACCTTTAAAACAACTGCTGCACTCATTCCGAAGCAGAACCCAAGCGACATGCATGACAAGACAAACCAAACAGATTAATACACGCATCAAATATACATTGCAGTACCCAAAATCGAATTATAGCACCCTAGAACCCACCCATGAAGACCACAAACAAGCGCAACAACTACAACAAATATAATTTCTGCTGCAATGGTCTGCAGACATGCAGAAAAGTGCCATAGCTATTGTAAAACATTGAAAATAAATTCTGATTAATCTGAATTATACAGAACATCAAATCAGAATAATTTTTACTGCATTATAAATTTTGAAAAAAACATTCACATAAACAAGAGATCCTAAAACAATGTGTTTGCCAGTATAGGTCAATACATGACATCAAGGTAAATGCCAGGGCATGAAATCCACTACACTAGGAGATGGGTTTGACATTAAGGGATTGAGTGAGATGGAACAATGTCTGTGTGTGATGGGGGCTAAAATAAACCATTAAATAAATAAATAAACCATTAAAACAGGTGGAGTCGTGACTGGATATGGAAGGTAGGTCTTGAGAGTCAGTGATGACTCATTGTGATGATGCAGTGACACTCACAGGGAAGAAACGGGTGTAGACCACAAAGTGTTGTGAAAGCTTCTAGTGCATTCAGATGTGTGCTAAATCTCCTGCACTCTCAGAAAAAAAATTGCTATCTAGAACCTAAAAGGGTCCTTTGGCTGTCCCCATAAGAGAACCCATTTAAGAACCCCATTTGGTTCCAGGGAGAACCCTTTTGGGTTCCATGTATAACCCTTTCCACAGAGGGTTCTACATGGAATCCAAAAGGGTTTTACCTGAACCCAAAAAGGGTTCTCCTATGGGGACAGCCAAAGAACCGTTTTGGAACCTATTTTTTCTAATAGTGTACTGCTCTATGTGTTCTAGCTTGTTTGGTAGAAGTGACAGAGTCTTCTGCAGGGCATGAGGGGTGTGAGTGTGCTCGGCAGAAGTAGTCTGGGACCAGTATGAGATCAGCAGGAGGACTCAAGATGCATTGTGAGTAGGCAGCAAGACTGACCTGAATTCAGGTTAGTGATAAAGTAGCTGGGAAATCATGTCCATAAATCCAATCTGTTGGGTAAACTAGTAGTAGTCACTTACTCTCTGTATAGTGAAATCCAGTGAAGAAACGGAGGGGGGGGGGGGGGGGGGTGACAAAGAGAGATGGACACAATGAGATAACATGCCCAAGAGAAACAAGCTTACTGATTTGGAAAATAATGATGTTACTCACCTTTTCTTCAACAAGGCACTGAAGTCCAACTCTCCTGCTTCCTCGCTTCCATCCATACTGCTGTAGAAATATCAGCGCCAATAACACAATGTCAGTACCCTATCAAAGCAATGTATTCTTACAGTGTAGTTATCATCATCACCATAAGAGATGAGCAGCACCCTTGAAAACAACAGTAAACATGTTGTCCCCCACGAATGATGTTCAGTTAATTACTATAGCTCCTGCCTTGGACGAATCAGTGTAATTTTGTAAATGCCGGATCTCTGTGGCAAGATGTATCATTCACCCACGTTTTTAAAAAATCAGGCCAGTACTGTCTGAGATATCGCGTGTGACTAACGTACGAAGGAACGGACAGAGACAAATCCACAGTCCCCTCCCCGATTTCATAATGGGGGACAATGATAGACAGTAGCAGAAAGGGTCTTGACATTTTTTCAAGGTGGAACACAGGGAGCTGGTAGATATTTTAAGGGGTAAGAAACAAAGAGAACTTTGGTACGCACTGTAAATATAGTATAATATAGATGGATAGAGACAGACAGGCTGTCTTTTCTGGCATGCTTAACCTGTACTAGCGTAACCATGAGAAGCAACAATCTTCCAAACAAAAACAAACCACTCAAAGTGAATGCCAGCACCTGGTCAAAATCCCCATGGAATCTGTATTCCACACTGATCAATGTGATGAGGGATCTCAGGGCGAGGACAGCAGTTTTATACGGGGCTGGAAGTGTTTATCTTTTTCCTCTGATCTCTGAAGTGATCAGGATTAAACGAGGGCCTGGTGGTTTATGTGGTAGAATTACAACACACGGCGGTGACTTCCTCCAGTGATATCTCTCATCCGACAGCCCTGGAGAACCAGTGCCACAGAAAAGCCTGTGTGTCTTAACACATCCTGGCACTTTCAATACCATCAAACCAGGGGCAAGACCAAAACTCACTACGTCGGCTCAATGTTTGTGCAGCTGGCTCCGCTGTTTTGATAAGACCCAGAGGTAGATCAGAGAGAGAGTTTGAGTGACATATAAAGTTGGTGTGCTGTTAAGCTGCTTGTTAGCCCAGCCTATTGTACTCTCTCACCTCCAAACCAGAAGCTGGTTCTGTCAAAGTCGACACAATGACAGTGTTCAAGCTGTCAAGCTAAAGGATGACCCAGTGGATTTAACATCTAAGGCGGTCTCTTTATAAGATGAGTTAGGTCAAACCCTGTCTCTTTCACACCAAGGCTGTCTTCTCAAATTCCAGCGAGGAAGTTACATATTCCTAGAAACTGGCTCTGTTTGGCCAAAAAGGAAAGCAGAAAAAAAGAGGGACTGAAAACCTTTCCCTGAAGTCCTTTTGGTAATCAGAGGCTCCAGTGTTTGGATATGAACCCCCAATGTTGCAGCAAACACCCCCCCCGCCACTACCTTCCTGATGGTCCACTTCTCTTCTTAGCAGCTCCACTTCTGACAAGTTGGCATTGCCAGATAGTTATTTCTCTCACATATCCAAAGGACTGTATAGATACTATTACACCCCATTTACTTATTGTGTATTTGCACATACTGTATACAAAAAAAGAGAAGCATTTAAATAACCGTCCAACAATATGCACAGACTGCTAGTTTGGGGCTGTCGAAAAATGCTTTTGTTAATACAATTGTACAAAGTTAATTTGTGTTGTTTTGTTGATACAGCTTGCTAAATAACAACTTGATATACTTTTAACTTTCGCACACGCACACACACACACACCAGTAGAGGCTGCTGAGGGGAGGATGGCTCATAATAATGGCTGGAACAGAGAGAATGGAATGGCATCAAACCATGTGTTTGATGTATTTGATACCATTCCATTTATTCCACTCCAGCCATTCCCTTGAGCCTGTTCTCCCCAGTTAAGGTGCCACCAACCTCTTGTGACACACACACACACAGAAAGAAAGAAATGTTTGAGCTTACGTGCGCCTGAAAGCTGCCCTGATGTCAAACCCCTCCACAGCCCGGGCCTCTGAAACATGATAGAATAATCACTTATCTCTTCTCTATCATTGATTTTTATACCACAGGTACTATAAAAAAAGAACTGAAATTTACTGTATGCTTTAGCAAGGAAAGGCACTAAGGAGAAAATAAGAACAATTGTAATTTCTGTTAATCTGCCCCTAGGGATTGTACTGTGTGTGAGGGCACCCACCATGCACAGTTAGGTCAAAGTTGCAGCTGTCGAACTTGTCCCGGGATGACACCTCACACCTGTAAGCTCCAGCGAAGCTGGGCTTGGCTGCAATGATCTGCATCTCAAAGGTGTAGACCTGAAATCAAAGGCCAAAAAATTCCTGGTAATAATAATGTCAGCCAAAACCATAAAACCTCTGAAGTCTTTTGCAAGGTGATCTCTAGGACTTTCCTGAACAACTTTTAACAGCTCATTGCAGTGTCCAACCTATCATGATGTTCAGAACTGTACATTTTTGACAACAGTATGTAGCATGCCCATGGATGGGAAAAAAGTCTAACCTTAGAGTTACGATCATAAAGCTCCTTGAGCTGCAGGTTCTTTCCAGACTTGCTAGCCAGGTCCATCCACTTCCCCTTAAACCACTTGATGGTGGGCTTCTTCAGCAGTGAAGCAGCATTCACTTTAGCCACAAAATGTATGTTCTCACCTGGACACAACAGTAGGGAAACATGCCTTGACATGGCCATAACATCTTTATGAATGGCTTGCATGAATGGTTATGATCTCTGGGGTACTGTTCCCTAATGTTACCATGTCTGGTGTCTAACTAAGTCGCTCTGGAGGAGAGAGTCTGCTAAATGACTAAAATGTAATGGTGTCACTCACCCACAGCGACCTCCCCACTCTGGGGTTTCTCTGTAAACAGGCCTGTGAGGTCTGTCTTCGTGTCAGGGGCTTGACTTTCTGGGAAAGGAACAGGAAAATGTTAAACAGAACAGAGCTAGGGAGAAGCTGGGAGAAAGTAAACTACCGAGGATTGTTAAACCATCTGTTTTCTTGTGTTTTTTTTCTTCACAGAAGCTCTGTGGAAGGTTGTGAGGCTAATACACAGCTAAATTGTGATACTGGCAAGCGCAGTGCACAATTCTTTCAGTGAAGTATATTACAATGTATCCGTTTCCATGCATTGTGACCCTACAACATCACCACAAGCGTGTATCCAGTAGCTCAAAGGATCGGTGGAAACAATCTGTAAACATTGGTCTAACCATCAAATCCTGGAGTGTCATGTGCCTGTATATTGGCACCTGGCTGAGGTGCTGCTGGTGTAGTGTCCGCTGCTGCAGGGGTCTCTGCTGGGGTTGGGGCCTCCACTGGAGCTTCAGTGTATGTAGCAGCTGGATCTGAAGCTGCTGGGTCCCCTGCTCCACCCTGGGCTTCCTCTGGTAACAAAGAGTTAACAATGAGAGACTCATAGAACTGAATGTTTCTCTAGTTAGTAGACTAAGTGTACCTTGGACTGTAGGCCATATACACTGAGTCTACAAAACATTAGGAACACCTTCCTAATATTGAGTTGCACACCCCCCCAGGCCCATGTTGACTCCAATGCTTCCCACAGTTGTGACAAGTTGGCTGAATGTTCTTTGGTGGTGGACCAAAGAAAAACTCAGATAATACTTTAATTCCCTTTTGACCAACATTTTAATTGCATAGACAATCCGTGGAAATCCACAATATCAAAAGTGTCACACAAGCAGGAAGATGGCATGCTTGGGGGGGGGGGGGGGGGGGCGTTCATGCAGGAACTAATGAGATGATTAAGGAGGGGCATCATGCAGGAACCAATGGGATGCTCGAGGGGTCACATTTTGTGGCGAAACTTAGCCTATGCGCATGCTCTCTCTTAACTCCTAAAATGTCTTAACATTTGAGAGTGCTTTGTTTCCGTAGGCCTATTGCTTGATGTTGTTTTCTCAAATTGATCAACATGTTTGTTAAATCAGTGTTACATATGAACGTACAGTAATCGCTAGGTTGACAAAATGTCATTCCCTTACCGTTTTTTTGCAGCATTGTACACATTTTTATTCATGTTTGGTAGGCCTACAATATGTTGTTGCATTTCATTGACTATTTCTTCTCCTCTGAGTGGGCACAATGTTTATAATGCACATGGACATTTGCCAGACTCACAAGGCAAGAGATTTCCATAAAAATTGTTTGTTTGCTGTTTGTCCATGGCACTCCCCATCTGTTTCAAATGTGCAGTAGTCATTGAGAGAGTGTTGAATTTGGTCAACAAAAAATGGGATTGCTCATTTGCTACGTGAGGCTTATTTGATTGAATAGAAGTTCCCGTAATGATTAGGTTGTTACGAATGCACTGATATAATGCACGTGGCATTTCGGCAACTTTGAAAAAACCCACTTTATATCAGAGTTGTACCTGTTGTCATAGAGATAGATAGAGGACTCATCATGGATATAACCCGTTTTAACATGGACATTGCCATTGAGGATTCCACCATTTTAAAGTAGTCAACTGGGTGGGAATTCCTATTAGTTGGGAGCAATCAGCCAATGAAGCAGAAGATAATTGCTTACTTTAAAATGGAGACAGCCTCAATGGCGCTGCCCAGGTAGTCACAGATGCTATAATGGCACAGATATACAGTATATCTCTATAGCCTGTTGTTCACACAAGTATCTTCCCTCTCATCAGCTAGAATGGTCCCACCTGATCTCACCTCTTCCTGCCTGCCTGCCTGCCTTCCATCTTTAAAGGACATGTATTTCCATTGTTGGAGCGGTCAATCGACTATCTTGTCAATATAATAGACAATCTTTTGGTAGATGGCTCTGAGTGGGCCTATCTGTAATGTATTTGTGCGCGGGCGCTTTCTAATTGTTGTAGATGGCCTTCCTGGGCAGACACAAGGCCATGTGCTATCTCCTGTCAGATGCCTCTTGTGACTATCTATCCTGAGCACTTGCTGCTGTGGTTACTCATGAGGAAACAATCTGTTTGCGTCAGGCCAGGGTGAAGGTCATCAGGGAGGGTTTGATGTGAATCACAGCAGCACTGGACAGGCTGGAGCTGCTCCAAGTCTGAGCTCTCCACAGCCACTCTCTCTCTCTGACCCCAGGCATTTTATCAAACCACACACAGTTCCTACTGCCAGGCTGAAGGGTACATGTTGCTGTGTGATCAACTATGTAGGTAATGTTACAGTACACACTGTGCTCTGTGCTTGATGAAATGAAACATACTGAATGATTGTCTAAAACAGACTGTGATTGAGGTGATAACAACCAGCAGTGCAGTAAACAGTACTCAGTGTTCAACAAACATGTTAATGGTGTTTGGTGGCCTCTGTGCTCGGTGCTCCTCACACTGTGCTCATAGGTGAGTATGGCTCTGGACACAGGTCTACAGCCTCATAGACTCCCACCTTTCTTCTCCTTCACTTTCTCCTTCAATTCCAATTTGACTTCCTCCATGACTTCTTTCTCCTTCACCTTTAGGTCAAACTTGACTTTTGACCCTCCGGCAATCACTGCATAGGCAGTGCCGTCCTCCTTGGTGACTTCTTGGATGGTAAGTGAGTGCTTGTTTCCATCAGCCTTGATCACATACTTGTCGTCCGAGACGAGGTCCTTTGTGTTGCACTGCCATCTCACCTTCGCATCAGGCTTCTCTGTCTCGGTCTCAAAAACCACTGTTGCCCCTTCCTCTGCCACCTGAGTCTTTGGTTTCTTGGCAAATGCTGAGACTGGAGAGGGAAGGATGGGTCAGAATGAAATTATTCCCTTTAAGATGCCCAGTTTGTCATGGATTTTTGCAGTAAATTGTGATGTAAAACCTTTGAAGTGCACTATGATGATACACCATAGTAGTTCTATTATCAAAATGGAAGCACTTCAGAAAAATTACAAATAAGGTTATACAGTGCATTCAGAAAGTATTCAGACCCCTTTCCTTTTTCCACATTTTGTTACGTTACAGCCTTATTCTAAAATGGAATCAATAAACTGTTTCCCTCATCAATCTACACACAATACCCCATAATGACAAAGCAAAAACAGGTTTTTCGAAATGTTTGCAAATTTATACAAAATAATAATAACTGGAATACCTTATTTACATAAGGATTCAGACCTTTGCTATGAGACTTGAAATTGAGCTCAGGTGCATCCTGTTTCCATTGATCATCCTTGAGATGTTTCTACAACTTGACTGGAGTCCACCTGTGGCAAATTTAACTGATTGGGCATTGTTTGGAAAGGCACACACCTGTCTATATAAGGTCCCACAGTTGACCGCACATGTCAGAACAAAAACCAAGCCATGAGGTCGAAGGAATTGTCTGTAGAGCTCCGAGACAGGATTGTGTCAAGGCACAGATCTGGGGTAGGATACCAAAACATTTCTGCAGCATTAAAGGTCCCCAAGAACACAGTGGCCTCTATCATTCTTAAATGGAAGAAGTTTGGAACTCCCAAGACTCTTCTTAGAGCTGGCCGCCTGTCCAAACTGAGCAATTGGGGGAGAAGGGCTTTGGTCAGGGAGGTGGCCAAGAACCCGATGTTCACTCTGACAGAGCTCCAGAGTTCCTCTGTGGAGATGGAAGAACCTTCCAGAAGGACAACCATCTCTGCAGCAATCCACTAATCAGGCCTTTATAGTAGAGTGGCCAGACGGAAGGCATTCCTCAGTAAAAGGCACATGACAACCCGTTTGGAGTTTGCCAAAAGGCACCTAAAGGACTCTTAGACCATGAGAAACAAAATTATCTGGTCTGATGAAACCAAGATTGAACTCTTTGGCCTGAATGGCAACGATCACATCTGAAAGAAACCTGGCACCATCCCTACGGTGAAGCATGGAGGTGGCAGCATCATGCTGTGGGGATGTTTTTCAGCAGCAGGGACTAGGAGACTAGTCAGGATCGAGTGACAGATGAACGGAGTAAAGTACAGAGAGATCCTTGATGAAAACCAGGTCCAGAGCACTCAGGACCGACTGGGGCAAAGATTAACCTTGTAACAGGAAAACAACCCTAAGCACACAGCCAAGAAAACGTAGGAGTGGCTTCAGGACAAGTCTCTGAATGTCCTTGAGTGGCCCAGCCAGAGCCCAGACTTGAACCCGATCGAACATGTCTGGAGAGACCTGAAAATAGCTGTGCAGTGACGCTCCCCATCCAACCTGACAGAGCTTGAGAGGATCTGCAGAGATGAATGGAAGTAACTTCCCAAATGCAAGCTTGTAGCATCCTTACCCAAGAAGACTCAAGGCTGTAATCACTGCCACAGTGCTTCAACAAAATACTGAGTAAAGGGTCTGAACACTTATGAAAAGGTGATATTTACGGTTTTAAATGTTTATACATTTGCAAAAAAATCAAAAAAACTGTTTTTGTGTCGATTGATGAGGGGCAAAAAAAACAATTTTATCAATTTTACAATAAGACTGTAATGTAACAAAATGTTGAAAAAGTCAAGGGGTCTGAATACTTTCCGAATGCACTGTATATAACCTTAATTGTACCCCTATTTTGAATTCAGTTGAATTAATCAATTGAAATTGATAAATGCTGAAAAGGCTGATCTTATCATTGCAATCATCTGCATTGCAGTGGATTGATATCAGAGCTCTCCAATGTGTTGTTAATGAGAGCTTTTTATTGTCTAATCCATTTCTCCTCTCTGTGAGTTGTATCAGGTGTTTTATTACCCTCTAACCAGAGAATGGTTTCCAATCAGCTCATTACATCACAAATTAAATGACCTCCACATGGAGCAAGACGACCCTATTGGTCTAAATATAGAATGCATTTGTGCCCCACTAATAAATGCACTCAGCAGGCAACCCCAGTGACAGGGGCACAGGTAGCACAGTAGAGGGATTAGTGAGACACTATTTTAGTTGCGCAGCGAGCATAGAAAGAATGTTACCCCTGTTCTGGGCTTCCAAGTGTGCTCCCTTTTTCAGGCTAGTGATGACTGGTATCTCCTCCTTAACCTCAACGGTGTATTTATTGGGCCTATTTATATTACATTTCACTCAAATTCCTCCATATAAAGTAAAGTAAATGAGAAAAAAATATAATATGAGGGTTGAAACATATTTTGAACTAACAATTGTTATTGTAAAAAGAAAAGGAAAAAATAACAAGCGAGCAAAGCAGTTAGCTAGCATTAGGACCAGTAAGTGTTTACCCAATTAACTTATATAGTTCACCTGTATCTTCTAGTTCTTGTTTTATTTCAGTCCAAATGGTTCACCACAAACTATTTCTTCATCAGTTGGGGAATTCAAAACCCCAAAACCCCAAAGTGCAAAGCATCTTTGTATCAGTAGAGAGACTCATTCTACATTTAAAAGACGCTTCAACAAAAAACAGATTTACAGAATAATTATCTGTTGATAGCAGGGTCTTGATGTTAATGCGAAATTACTCAAACAGCCCATGGCTGTTTGGGAGATCTGGAACGCTAGATGTCTTAGCAGACATACTGTATCTGAGTAACGGATACTGGGAGGAGGCTGCATTGTCATCTGATCTGTTGAGTTGCTCTTTCCACAGTGAATGGCAATGCTTTCCGTCTGACCCAAAAAAGTGGAAAGTCATTTGTCTGGTTAGAATCCTGTGAGGCATTTCTGGATCATCTGCACATGATGAGTGATGTTTACACATGGACTCAGTGGTGCATGAAATGATGCACTCAGAATTTTGAACTTACGCTTACATACACTCCCCTATGTATTTATTTGGACAGTGAAGCTAAAAATTTGAGATAAAATGTTTTATATGAGGCGACAGTAAAGAATGTCACATTTTATTTGTGGGTATTTTCATACATATCTGTTTTACCGTTTAGAAATCAACTCACTTTATGTATCTAGTCCCCCCATTTGAAGGTGTCATAAGTATTTGAACAAATTCACTTACCATGTATAACATTTTGTCAAAAGATTAGTATTTGTTCCCATATTCATAGCATGCAATGACTACATATTCATAACATGCATTGACTACACTGTACAAACTTATTGGATGCATTTGCAGTTGGTTTTGGTTGTGTTTCAGATTATGTTGTGCCCAATAGCAATGAATGGTAAATAATGTATTGTTTCATTTTGTAGTCACTTTTATTGTAAATAAGAATCAAATATGTTTCTGAACACTTCTACATTAATGTGGATGCTACCATGATTATGGATAATCATGAATGAATCGTGAATAATGATGAGTGAGAAAGTTACAGATGCACAAAGGTCATGACCCCAAAACATGCTAATCTCTCACCATTTTGGGGGGGGGTATGATAATTATGCCTCAGTAACTTTCTCACTCATCATTAGTCACGATTCATTCATTATTATTTGAAATCAAGTGAATTGGTCCAAATATGACACCTTCAAATGTTTGGACTAGATACATATCATTTATAAACGGTGAAACAGATCATATCTGGGAGACTAGTCAGGATCGAGGGAAAGATGAACAGAGCAAAGTACAGCGAGATCCTTGATGAAAACCTGCTGCAGAGCACTCACAACCTCCGACTGGGGCGAAGGTTAACCTTCTAACAGGAAAACAACCCTAAGCACACAGCCAAGAAAATGTAGGAGTGGCTTCAGGACAAGTCTCTGAATGTCCTTGAGTGGCCCAGCCAGAGCCCGGTCTTGAATCCAATCTAACATCTCTGGAGAGACCTGAAAATTGCTGTGCAGTGACGCTCCCCATTCAACCTGACAGAGCTTGAGAGGATCTGCAGAGAAGAATGGGAGAAACTCCCGAAATACAGGTGTGCCAAGCTTGTAACGTCATACCCAAGAAGACTGGAGGCTGTAATCGCTGAAAAATGTGCTTCAACAAAGTACTGAGTAAAGAGTCTGAATACTTACATAAATGTGATATTTTTTTAAACATCTGAAAATCTTTCTAAAAACCTGTTTTTGCTTTGTAATTATGGGGTATTGTGTGAAGATTGATGAGGAAGGGAAAAACAATTCAATCCATTTTAGAATACGGCTGTAACATAACAAAATTGGAAAAAGTCAAGGGGTCTGAATACTTTCCGAATGCACTGTACACTCCCTTTACAGTTTCAATGGATCAAATAGAGAGAAAACCTGCACAGAAGACATGCATAGCTAATATGAAGCTGAAGAGGCAGGCATTGGCAAAGTTCCCCCTTGTAACAGCAACAACTTTCAAACGTAACCTCTCTGAAATGCAATTGTGAAGACAAGAAACTATGACATGAGATGATCAGTGATCAAAAGTCCCACCAGTCCCATAGGTTGGGAGGGATTTGTTATTACAGAGGGAAAAGGGAGAGGAGGTAAAAAGTCCAGCGACGTCTTTAGATAGCAGCTGGAGATACAGTGATGCTGAAGTAAAATGAGATGGAATCTGATCAGGCACACTTACCTGTTTTTTGGACCGGCTCTGGCATCCTGATTGAATGTGTCTTCCAGAAAGTAACCAACAATAAATTACACGCTCCTTCCTAGCTCACCACTTGCGTTTAATAGTGGGGCTCCTGAGCAACCCCCCTTCACAACAGTACTAACCCACCCTCTTTTGTCACGATGTCTAGACCCAATCCCCTTTCTGTCCGGCAATGAGATAATAGACGTGCACCTCATCCCTCCCTGTCCCTCCACCCCACATTCACACAACCTCCAGACCCCTCTGACCTCCTGCAGACCATATTTCAACCATCTCTTCTCCCAACACCTGAGCTGCATGACAGGCAAAGCGAGTGAGGGAGGGAGGGAATGGGAGGTGGGGGGTTAAATTTAGAACCTGAGTCCAGCGAGGTCTCCTACTCTTTCTAGATTTGTGTCGCTGCCTGGCCTTGTAAAAAGTAGTTGCCGCTTCAGAATACAGCAGACAGGAGTCTAGAGCAATCATTTTATCTGTTGGCAGGAATGTGAGTGCTTTTCCCCTGGTGAACAAGGACTTCCAGGACTTCCAGGAATCCTTAAATGGCAGTATGCACAGCTTTCCATCATCCATCTGGTTAATTTAACATTCATTTTCTGAACAGGCAGCACTGTAAACGGAAAAATATTTTTCCTCATGTTCGTAATGTAACAATACTTTTTCATGTAAAACAAGTATTCCAAATGGCAGTCAATTTTACATCAGAACTTAATTTCCCTAAGAAGTAATACACATATATGTGGGACCTTTACCCTGTCTAAATAAATCCTGTTCTGGTTGAATCATACACTGTTGCCTGACACACTGGAGCTTAGCATCTTATTAGTAGGGGCCTACCGTCTGAAGCCTCGGCTTGGTGGCATAGCGAGAACATGACAGACTGACAGACTGACTGGAGTAAAATATTATGGAGTTTGGAGGCGGGCGAACAACCCCACCTCAGTGAAGTATTTTGGGATAATAAGGCATGTCTGACCCTGATCCTTAACACTACATCCTGATCATTTTATCATTTTTCTTTTTGTGTTTTACCTTGGCCTTGTGTCTGCCCAGTTTTCTCAAGTGTCCCAGCAATTACCGTAAACTACAGTACCAGTCAAAATTTTGGACACACATACTCATTCCAGGATTTTTCTTTATTTTTACTATTTTCTACATTGTAGAATAATAGTGAAGACATCAAAACTATGAAATAACAGTAGTAACCAAAAAAAGTGTTAAACAAAATAGAAATATGTTTTACATTTGAGAGTCTTCTAAGTAGCCACCCTTTGCCTTGACGGCAGCTTTGCACACTCTTGGCATTCTCTCAACCAGCATCATGAGGTAGTCAATTCATTTCAATTAACAAGTGTGCCTTGTTAAAAGTTAAATTGTGTAATTTCTTTCCTTCTTAATGTGTTTGAGCCAATTAGTTGTGTTGTGACAAGGTAGGGGTGTTATACAGATGATAGCCCTATTTGGTAAAAGACCGAGTCCATATTATGGCAAGAACAGCTCAAATAAGCAAAGAGAAATGACAGTCCATCATTACTTTAAGGCATGAAGGTCAGTCAATTCGGAAAATATCAAGAACTTTGAAAGTTTCTTCAAGTGCAGTCACAAAAAACATCAAACGCTATGATGAAACTGGCTCTCATGAGGACCGCCACAGGAAAGGAAGATCCAGAGTTACCTCTGCTGCAGAGGATAAGTTCTTTAGAGTTAACTGCACCTCATATTGCAGCTCAAATAAATGCTTCAGAGTTCAAGTAATAGCCACATCACAAAATCAACTGTTCAGAGGAGACTGCGTGAATCATGGTTGAATTGCTGCAAAGAAACCACTATTTAAGGACACCAAAAATAAGAAGAAACTTGCTTGGGCCAAGAAACACGAGCAAAAGACATTAGACCAGTGGAAATCTGTCCTTTGGTCTGATAAGTCCAAATTTGAGATTTTTGGTTCCAACCGCCATGTCTTTGTGAGACACAGAGTAGGTGAACGGATGATCTCCGCATGTGTGGTTCCCACCGTGAAGCAGGGTGGAGGAGGTGTGATGGTGTGGGGGTGCTTTGCTGGTGACACTGTCAGTGATTTATTTAGAATTCAAGGCACAATTAACCAACATGGCTACCGCAGCATCCTTCAGTGATACGCCATCCCGTCTGGTTTGTGCTTAGTGGGACTATCATTTATTTTCCAACAGGACAATGACCCAAAACACATCAGGCTGTGTAAGGGATATTTGACCAAGAAGGAGATTGATGGAGTGCCGCATCAGATGATCTGGCCTCCTTAATCACCTGACCTCAACCCAATTGAGATGGTTTGGGATGAGTTGGACCGCAGAGTGATGGAAAAGCAGTCAACAAGTGCTCAGCATGTGTGGGAACTCGTTCAAGACTTTTGGAAAATAATTCCAGGTGAAGATGGTTGAGAGAATGCCAAGAGAATGCCAAGAGTGCGCAAAGCCGTCATCAAGGGAAAAGGTGGATACTTTGAAGAATCAAAAATATATTTTGATTTATTCAACTTTATTGGGGTTACTAAATGATTCCATAAGTGTTAATTCATAGTTTCTACAATGTAGGAAATAGTCAAAATAAATAAAAACCCTTGAATGACTAGGTGTTTCCAAACTTTTGACTGGTACTGTATACAGTTGAAGTCGGAAGTTTACATACACCTTAGCCAAATACATTTAAACTCAGTTTTTCCCTATTCCTGACATTTAATCAGAGTAAAAATTCCCTGTCTTAGGTCAGTTAGGATCACCACTTTATTTTAAGAATGTGAAATGTCAGAATAATAGCAGAGAGAATGATTTATTTAAGCTTTTATTTATTTCATCACATTCCCAGTGGGTCAGAAGTTTACATACACTCAATTAGTATTTGGTAGCATTGCCTTTAAATTGTTTAACTTGGGTCAAAAACTTCAGGTAGCCTTCCACCAGCCTTCCACAATAGTTTAGGGGAATTTTGGCCCATTCCTCCTGACAGAGCTGTTGTTACTGAGTCAGGTTTGTAGGCCTCCTTGCTCGCACACACTTTTTCACACATTTTCTATAGGATTGAGGTCAGGGCTTTGTGATGGCCACTCCAATATCTTGACTTTGTTATCCTTAAGCCATTTTGCCACAACTTTGGAAGTATGCTTTGGGTCATTGTCCATTTGGAAGACCCATTTGCGACCAAGCTTTAACTTCCTGACTGAGGTCTTGAGATGTTGCTTCAATATATCCATATAATTTTCCTCTCTCATGATACCATCTATTTTGTGAAGTGCACCAGTCCCTCCTGCAGCAAAGCACCCCCACAACATGATGCTGCCACCCCCATGCTTCATGGTTGGGATGGTGTTCTTCGGCTTGCAAGCCTCCCCCTTTTTCCTAACAACATAACGATGGTCATTATGGCCAAACAGTTCTATTTTTGTATCATCAGACCAGAGGACATTTCTCCAAAAAAGTATGATCTTTCTCCCCATGTGCAGTTGCAAACTGTAGTCTGGCTTTTTTATGGCGGTTTTGGAGCAGTGGCTTCTTCCTTGCCTTTCAGGTTATATCGATAAAGGACTCATTTCACTGTGGATATTGATACCTTTGTACCTGTTTCCTCCAGCGTATTCACAAGGTCCTTTGCTGTTGTTCTGGGATTGATTTGCACTTTTCGCACCAAAGTACGTTCATCTCTAGGAGGCAGAACGCGTCTCCTTCCTGAGCGGTATGACGGCTGCGTGGTCCCATAGTGTTTATACTTGCGTTCTATTGTTTTTACAGATGAACGTGGTACCTTCAGGCATTTGGAAATTGCTCCCAAGGATGAACCAGACAGATATTTTTTTTCTTCTGAGGTCTTGGCTGATTTCTTTTGATTTTCCCATGATGTCAAGCAAAGAGACACTGAGTTTGAAGGTAGGCCTTGAAATACACCCACACAGGTACACCTCCAATTGACTCAAATTATGTCAATTAGCCTATCAGAAGCTTCTAAAGCCATAACATGTTTAAAGGCACAGTCAATAACTCATATACACGTAATCTTCTGACCCACTGGAATTGTGATACAGTGAATTAAAAGTGAAATAATCTGTCTGTAAACAATTGTTGGAAAAATGACTTGTGTCATGCACAAAGTAGATGTCCTAACCGACTTGCCAAAACTATAATTTGTTAACAAGAAATTTGTGGAGTGGTTGAAAAATGAGTTTTAATGACTCCAACCTAAGTGTATGTAAACTTTCGACTTCAACTGTATGTTTTTATTTTCAACCTTGTATTATCGCTCAGTCAGTAATAAATGCAGGTGGGTTTACTTCAATCAATCCTCCCTGTTTCTACGATTTTGCATTATTAAATAGAATTTTTCTAACTATATCCCTGTCCTTTATGTCTCCTTTTAAGTTGTATTTATTCATTGCTTTATGGTGCTGTAGGGAAAATACACTTAAAACTATTATCTGTCTCTTGATGGTGTTCTCCCTGGATACCTCACTTTGCGTCACTTTTCACTGCAGACTGTGCCCTGTGCTCCCATCATAGAGCTGTGTCAGCACCCAGAATTATTTACACCTACAGGCTTCGGCTGCCACATAACTGGGCTGGGGGTGGGTGGATGGTGGAGGACGGGGTGGCCTTGTATGCTGCCAGTGGGCCCAGTAAAGTTTCCACGGCTGCCCACATGTCTATATATTATCTGGCTCGGCCACTGGGGTTCTGCGTACATGGCTGTGATTCCCAGAGTATTTGCTAAAGCCAGTCTGTGATGTGCTGGAACAATGTGAGGATGAGTCGACTAAAACCACATGACGTGTGAGAAATAGAAATGCTTTTGAGTTCATCACGTGCAGATATGTAACTGAGTCATGCCAACATACAAACATGCCAACATGCATTATACAGAGAGCACATAGAGTACGGGAAAATAACTGGTCATATACACTTTCATACAGTTCAAACAGGGGTCTATGATTGAGAGCATGGGAGAAATATCCCTGTGTTGGTATTCCTAGGCTAGGAATAGATTGCACCCCAGCTCGGAGGAGGCAAGGGTCTGTGCTATATCTCAGAACACAAGCAGATGATAAGGGCTGGGTGACAAGCCTCTTCACCCTCTCCCATTTCAGGAACAAGTCAATGGGTTGTTACAGGGAAGTAATGGTCAAGGGGACAGTCCAAAAAGTTTGCAGGTTAAACCTCCCAATGTTCAGAAGGGTTTACTTCCCAAAGTCTTGAGCTAACATGAGTTAGTATGAAATACACATGTAATACCATCAATCAAATATACAAGCTTTATACCACGGCTTGGCTGAATTCTCAATTCTGATTAGCAAAAGCTAATGTATAATATGTTGTGTTTGTGTGCTGCTACACCAAAGGTTAAGCAAGAGGAATTGCGTATCCAAAGTCAGTGCATCTCAGAGTGTCAAATCAATTTCATTAATGCTAAAGAGTTCTTTATCACAGTCTTTTTCTTTGTTTACATTGCATCCAAGTCTAATCGATGTCAAATGTGCACAATGGTCAGTGAGTCCAACAGTGCGTAGAAGTCAGTGAACACAGACAGCTTTAAGAAAGGAGATCTCTGAGGACTTCTAGTGGTCATCTGTATTACCACTCCTGTAAGCTTTCTGGTGATAATGATTGACAGTATCATTTGAAACGGTGCTGTTTCTACGTGCTATAGATGTGATTGTGCAATCATTGAGTTGTAGGAGCAAAACTTGCTAATTGTCAGATTCCATTAAGACATTGGCTTTGACGTTCACATAAATGCTTTTTACAAGAGCAGCAAAAACAGTTATTGTTGATTTGAGCACAATCAACAGTTATTACATTGATAACCATCTTGCATACTATATACAGTTAACTATCTCTCTCTCTCTCTCTCTCTCTCTCTCTCACTCTACCCTTCTTCAGGACTTCCACTATGTTTCTCCCTCTACAAATGGGAATATGGCCTCCTCTCCAAGTGAGACCTCCCGCCCAGCACTTCACCACTGAACTGATAAGTCAGCTTCTTCTTGACCTTTTTGACCTCGCCTGTCTTGCCATAGTTGCGAAGAGCCCGTGCCATCTTCTGGTAGGTCATTTTCTTGCGATTGCCCTTCTGTACGCCCCACCGATGTGCCAGTGCCTCCTTGTGTTTCGAGGAGAACTGGAAGGTGCCCTTGTCCCTGTCCACCCACCAGATACTGTCCTTCATGTCCCCATTCCTCAGCAGATCCAGCAGGAACTGGTAGAGACGGATCTTCTTCTTGTTGCCTATATTAATGTTGACAAAATGACAAAATGGTTAAACTTGCAATGAATCAGTTGAGGAGGTTCCCTACCTATGACCTACATGGGGTAGGATTATTGTGACCTCAAAAGCTAAATCATCATGTGAGATATTAGGTATGCATTTATGAAAGAATTCCCTACCCAATTCTCCCCTTGTTACGTGGGCAATGTGGTCCCTCAGACACTCTTCATCAGACACTTCTAGTGGAGGGCTGCGGCCTCCTGGCTCCTCGTCATCTGAGCTCCTCATCGTCTGAGGAGAGGGGTGCAAGTAGCCCATGGCACGAGGGTAATATGGCACCTTGGACACCACAAACAACAATAACCATGTAGTCATTACAATACAAAACCATTACAATTACAACCAATTACAATACATTATTTTTGGAGCAGTGTTCAATGAGAAATTACAACTAAACAAATTAGATACCATGCTGATCATGTTATATACACAGTGAGGCGCAAGTGTTATTAATGACGGCAACCATTTTTACTCCCCCAATCATTTATCACCATCACAGATGGCTGGTGGCACCTTAATTAGGGAGGACTGGCACATAGTAATGGCTGGAATGGAATAAATGGAATGGTATCAAACACTCCATTCAAGCCATTATTATGAGCTGTCCTCCCCTCAACACCCTCCTGTGAATACTCACTCCCTTGAATTTATCAAGTGACAGTGGAGTTGAATGATTACTTATGTGGGAGAAAAAGAGCTTCAACGCAGATTTACTTAAAGTGTAGTCAACTTTGTTCTAAGGGCAGAAATAATCTGATTGGTTTAGGGCAGAACCAATCCGATTGGTTTTTAACTCTGAATCTTGTAAATAACTTTGAGCTAACAAGTTGTAATGTTTTAAAATCATTTTTGTGTTACAGTAGTCAAACAAAGGTGACAGTATCTCTAAGATACAACTGGTCTCCTGACTTGAAGTGAAGAGTAAAATGTAGCAAACTAGCAGCCTTATGCTAAGCTAATCAGAGCCTCTTAGCTACTCATGTTGAATTAATAAATAGAATATTGAGTCATAGAATAAAACTAGCTAGGTCTCAAATATACCTGAAAATCGGCTCCCAGTTACTTTATCAAAAATATTTAGTTAAATAAGCTATATAAACTTCTGGGGTAAGAAAAGTAAAATGCTAAGCTAAATGTAGCTTAGCTGAACAGAAACCTACCTCCTACTAATGTTGAATTATAAAATAAAAAATAGGTAGCTAGTTAGGTCTCAAATCTGCCAATAGGTCAGTTAACATTTGTTTTAAAAGTTTAGTTGAATAAGCAATATCAACAAAAAAAAATGAAACAGACTGTTTATGCTACCCTGGGGGCAGAAATGTTAGTTTGGGTCAAGATCACTTGGTGCCCTAAGGGCAGACTTTAAGCAAACTGGAATGCATTGTTTAAATGCTTCCCCGGGTGCAGTAGTGTTCATTTTGGTTTGGATCACTTTGGTGCCCTAAGGGCAGAATTCAAGCACAAAAGGTGATACAAAAAAGTATTTACTGCCCTAGGGACAGCCATGGACATATGGTAATTTCCATGTAAAAGGACCCATGAGCCCCAACATGTGAAGTTCATAGGAGAAATTAAGGCAGATATACATTTTTCAACCATTTGCCATCCTAAAAATGACTATCATGTTAAGTAAAGACCCCTGCCAACTAATATCAACACGTTCATTGTTACATTTGGATACATGTTTCTGCCTGTAAATTTAAGAAACATTGCCTTGTGCTTTGAAATTCCGTTACCAAAACCCTGCATATCTTTAAGATATTTTCTAATTTCTCTCCCTCATAAGGAGGGAGGATAATGAAAGGTCACAGAAGTAACAAGTACACCTATCAATTATTATTGTCACGATCGTCGTTACATGAAAGAGAAAAGGACCAAGGCGCAGCGTGAAATGAACACATATTTAATCAACGAAGACGAAGAACACTTACAAACTAAACAACAAACCGACGACCGTGAAGCTATAATAATGACAAGTGCAGACACAGGCAACTTACACATAGACATAGACAATCACCCACAAACTACCTAATGACTATGGTTGCCTAAATATGGCTCCCAATGAGAGACAACGATAGACAGCTGTCTCTAATTGAGAACCAATCTAGGCAACCATAGACGTACATACACCTAGACTAAACATTGCCCCATAAACATACAAAAAAACCTAGACAATACAAAACACATCCCTCCCCCATGTCACACCCTGACCTAACTAAAATAATAAAGAAAACAAAGATAACTAAGGCCAGGGCGTAACAATTATAGTGTTTTTACTGATATCAATTTTGTTAATAAATTATTAAATAATTAAAACTTGGTAACGGAATTTCCCAAAACTCGGTAATGGAATATCTGCAATTTAATTGGCTACAATGGGAAATCATAGTAGTCACAAACCACAGTTGGGTTCACAAGTTTGGACAGCACAGTACTATACAGTACCGTAAATAAAAGTAGAGTAGAGCTCAGTACAGTAAAGAAAGGTACAGTACAGTACTGTACTGTATTGTAAAGTACTGAACTATACTCTACTTTACTGTACTCTACTGTACTCGATTGTACTCTACTGTTCTGTGCTCTGCTGTACTGTACTCTACTGAACTCTACTGTGTTGTACTTTGATGTCCAAACTTATGAAACATAGACGTTCGTTCTATGACTGGTTCAGATTTGGTTAGATTAGGACCAAGCAAATTTGGTCTTGTTTGGGGGCAGAGCTCATTAAAGTAATAGCCGTTGTGTAGAATAATCCCCAAAATATGCAAAGGAGGATATTGCATATGTATACCTTTGTGTACCTATTTAGGATAGATCCACATGAAGAGAATGACATTCATATCCATAATTATGCATTTCTGTGTAGTACAGATCAGGGACCCATGATGAAATTCTGTTACCGTAATTAATTTAACCAGTGTAAATCCACTTCACCTATTGTAGTTCCATAACAAAAAATAGATTTTTTCAATGTCAAGGTGTCATGTCATAGCTGACACCCCATTCTTTCTGCAGACATTGTTGAATCCTAATTCTGAAATTTTACAGAAATTCTGTTACCAAACTTTGAATCTGCACAGATCTTCCAGTAAATGTGTTTTTGTAAAATTTTCCGTGTAAATTGTTAAACGTAGCCCTTGTGCATAGAGCCCTGGTGCACTGTATGGTTTGTTAAACTTTAAAATAAATTGTTTTTGTTTGACATACATTTTAAGTGAACAATCTGAGTCGTGGAATTGCCCTTTTCTAAATCCTATTGTTATCGTCACCCAAACTAACATTTACTGGCATATTTGAGACCTAGCTAGCTAGCTCTGTTCTTTGACTCAACATTAGTAGAAGATAGCTATCTGCTAGCCAATTAGTTCTGTTTTGCTTAGCATTTTATATTGATGCCTCTGGAGCAGCATAACTATCCATCCCTGTTGTTTTTGTCATAAAGCTTATTCAACTTAACATTTCAATAAAGCAAATGTTACCTGACTTATTTGTATATTTGACACCTAGTTAGCTATAGTAGTTATATTTATTAATTCAACATGAGTAGCTAAGAGGTTGCTAAATGCTTAGCTAACTAGCTTGCTCTGATTAGCTTAGCATGTCACTGCTAGCTTGCTACATTTGACTCTGTTTCAAGTCAGGAGACCAGTTGTATTTTAGAGGTATTGGCACATTTGTCTTCATACTCATAAAAACAACTTGTAACTCAAAGTTTTATTGACATGATTCTCAGTTCAAACCTTCGCCATGTTTTTAAGAGTAGTATATCTGTTAAACTCTGCCCATTGACCTGTTCTTGACAATATAATCATCTCAAGTTAGCCCAGCGGTCGCAAAGATTTTAGGACACCGCCCCGCTGCATGAGGTGTGATATGTGGTCGCTGTTATTGCAGTTTGACTGTTTGGCTGTGCAAAATCCTGGCAAAACATTCAGCACACAGTTCTAAAAACCTACTGTTTCTGCTCTGAGGCAGTATAAATATTACACTTTAAACAGAGAGCATTAATTAATGAGCGTGGATGAGAATATCCTTAAAGATGCATTTTCTATTTTTAAATGGAACTGACATACTGTCTCAGAGCAGAAACAGTGGGTTTTTAGAACTGTGTGCTGAATGTTTTGCCAGGATTTTGCACAGCCAAACAGTCAAACTGCAATAACAGCAACCACATATCACACAAGAAGACAGACAATGTTCTCTGTGTGTGTGTGTGTGTGTGTGTGTGTGTGTGTGTGTGTGTGTGTGTGTGTGTGTGTGTGTGTGTGTGTGTGTGTGTGTGTGTGTGTGTGTGTGTGTGTGTGTGTGTGTGTGTGTGTGTGTGTGTGTGTGTGTGTGTGTGTGTGTGTGTGTGTGTGTGTGTGTGTGTGTGTGTGTGTGTGTGTGTGTGACATAATGTTGGGGAGGCCACTTCTGGTTAAAAAAAGAATTATTTGTTCATCAGCCGTTAGTGAGTTGGCAGATTATAGTTCTGTAGCAACACCAGCAGGCCCCAGTTAGGAAAAGGCCACAATGTCAAACCATCTGTGTGTAGGCGCACCCTACATCCTCCACGCAACATAGCTCACCAGTAACAAACAGTAGCCCAGATATGCTTTCATACTCATTTCTTTATCTGAAGCCAGATGGTTGATTTTATGTTTATCTGTTATTAGGCATTTCTGAAGCATTGCTATTGCCACTAGAGGGGACATGTAAATGAATTCTGCTACTTGCTTTAGTCCTGAACATTCAGAACATTCTCTATTAGTCATGTACACTACATCTGCTTGAAAAAAATGACCAACTCCAACGCTCTGTCTGTGTTAGAGGAAAAGAGAGGTCAGGGGTCAGGGGGTGGGCTCACCGGTGGGGGTAGGGCATGGTTGTGTCCCCCAAGGCCAGGGTCCAGAGAGAGAGTGTCAACATCGCTGTAACGAGCCATACTGGGTAGATGTAGCTGCTGGACACTCTGGAGCTCAGTGAAGTGGCCCTCTGGGAGGTTGTCAAAGTCCAGAGGATGAGCATGATGAGTGGCGTGATAGTCCCAGTGTTCTGAACAGAGAGAAGCATTTTAATTGTTCGTAGAGTAAGAGGTAGGTCTGAAGGGAGTGTACACTAAATGGCAATGTTCAGATGGAATAGAATAGAGAAAACCTATTTGACTACAGATTCCAAATATACAATGTCTGCTATACATTTAAAGTGTTCAGCAAAATGTTTTAGGCAGTTTCCTGTTCACACATCTTTGCTTTGGCAGTTGCCTTTTTCTTTATTTTTAGCCTGAATGTCACAAATGTGTTAAATTGTGTAGCAACTCTAAAAACATTCCGCAGGTAAACATGTTTTAGTGATCTGTTGTGTTCTGTCCTGACACTGCACCAGAGACTTGCCCTTCTTTTATTTTATATTTATCAAGCATACTGTAATAATTGAGTTTGTTAAATGGAGCAGAGCCTATATAATTCTACAGCTCCTACTAGTAAATACCAGTTTGTTCTTGCAGTAGGATCAGTTGATTACAGGAGAAAATACAACCAAACCTCTCCATTTCAATAAACCCCAGGGGGGAAAGTTGTGCCTGACAGAAATGGCATCTGTTTCCTGTACTCCATGGGGGCAACATGGTTGGCTCCAGCTGCAGTGTCTTGATACTTTTTATGTACAGTATTGTCTTTAATACAGCTACTGTGTGTGATTTCCTCAGGCCTGGTCAAACACATACTGAATCTAGTTGGGCCGGCACTATTCACTTCCGTATAAGTGATCTTCAAATTGTTTATTTCGTCTACAATTATGCGATGGTAAGTTCATCAGAGAAAGCAACATTATTTTTTAAATGTATATCATTGTATCATAGTTACCAAGATTATCAATAGATAATACATGAGGTATTAATACTAGGAAAAATGTTGTAGTATTTTAAAGCTCACCTCCTTGACTCTCTGCATCGATGACATACGGATATGAATATTCTGACATTTGTTGTCTATAGATGTCGGGTTCGTACATGTCTTCTGATGCCTGTTAAAACAAAAATAATATCCTCAACTGAAATCATAACAAAACTTCCCATAATGTTTTACTATTGTTTCCTAGGAACTGAAACTTAACATCCATATACAAATTGCTTTCTGCCCTTGATAATGTTTGTTGATAATGACATTGTTGAACAACATTTTGAGCTTTTTAAACTTCATTGACATTTACTATAATACTTTTGCTGGGTTTTTTCATGGTTGGTCATGACCTTACAAAATGGATTGTTGTGAAACAAAACATATTGTTAGTTGTATAAACTATTATGTTTGAAATATTGTTCTTTTGCCGGTATGTAGACCACAAAAGTACCAACATTGTGTACCAGTTTAAGAGTTTGAAATTGAATGATGTTACAGTAATCGATTAACATATTTTAATTAATTATCATAATTTGAAAAATTCAATGTTAATATGAAATTCAAACTTGAATTCAGTGAGCTTGAGATGCATTTTCTGTATAAGTACATCCTGTGGTATATAAACAAGTACATAAACTCAACAAATAACCACATACCTGTACATACTTGGGCCTATAACTGAATTAACACAAATTGTTTGACTCATTGTGTACTTACAGGACCAGGTGAGATGAGGTACCCCTCCATTCTGTACGGATGCAACATGAAGGCTTCTTCTTGAACCGACCTACTTCAGGCACTTAGCTTCAATTGTTTCTCACACTCTTTCAAAACTTTTCCCGCACCATTGCACAACGTTTACCAAATTTCCACTCACCAAACGAAACCCAAAATGTCTGCCTCTGCCTACACAACTTTATCCACTTGTAAGCCAAGCTATTCTCTGGGACTCAAATTTTGTCTAAGAAAATAAAAGAAATTAGCCCTACTCAATGACTGAAAATTAAAAGGGAACCTGATATTTTGACTTCTGTATATCTTTGTGGGTGTACACATCTCAGTGTGACTGGTGGCGGTTCCTGGTCATTGGTGATTTGTCAGGGGGAGATTCTAACATCTCACATTTATTAAGGCTCAATTGCGTCTCCTCCCAAACCAGCCAATCATTTCAAGGCCTGTCTTAACTGTCAGTCTTCTAGCATAGCATCATCTGTCAGTGGATAGTATCTTAGCATCTCATTGTGACCATTTTGCCAACCAAACTAAATGTGTTTTTTTTTGTGTGGCTAAAGTGCAGGCATCCATATTCATATACCTTGCATACACTATACAAATCTATGTGAATATTACAAATCTAATATTAAACATTTTTAGCATGTTTCAATGCCAGACACCTTAACATTGTCATCTCACATTTTAAACTGGTTTAATTCCTACTTCTCAGACCAGTATCAGTGTGTACATTGGATTTGGTGTTCAGCAAGGTTCGGCACTTGGACCCCTGTTATTCCCTATACTATGCTATCCATTCAAATAAACTGGTGTAAATATGTCAATTAAAAAACAAACCAGTAGCTTGAGTTCTAACCATATCAATGAAATAATGACTCACATACATTGATGAATTCTGCTATATTTCTATCCAAACAATTGTTTCATCTGTGTGTAGATTAGCTGGACAGATAAAATCATGCCACTTCCTTTTTGCAATCCTGCAACAGCTGTGGAGATAAAGGGAAAGGAGATCAAATACCTCCTAAGACAATAGTAGTGTTGGTGGGGGGATTCTTGAGAAATTGCAAATGTTTTATTCTATTTTCTGACCAAATGTGTTTTTCTCACCATTCACCATTCTTCCTTACAATGAGTACAGTGTACAGTAGCTCTGCTACTAGACTCAGATGACCCTCTCTCCTGACCCTATGGGCTGGTTTACAGGACACAGTACGAGTATGCTTTTTTATCCAGGACTAGGCAGTGTCTGGGAAACCAGCCCTATCTGTCTCAGGTATCTCTCCCTGACACAACATCTCTGTTTTAACTTGAAGAGAAGTGAGGTCACAAGCCTATCCTCCAACTGACAGGCTTGTGTAGATTTGGACAGAGGAAGAGTGCATCAGTCTGATAATGACCAGATACTTGAAATACTGTAGACAGTAAGATCCAAATCGCACTGAAGATAATTTCGGAATTATTATTATATTCCCTTGGTGGTTCAAAGCTTAATATAACACACAACCAAAAACCCTGTCGTCAAATGTGCTCTATTATGGATGTCCATGTATTATATTGTTTTTCCTCTCCTTCATCTCTACCAAAGACTATGTTGAATTTTCTGTGAATTGTTATAACCTTATCTGATAATATTTGTATGTGCTAAGTAGCACAAAATACAGTGCATTCTTTGTTTAATAATCAACATTAACAAAGGCAAACAATCAGTTTGACTTGCTGGTTGCAGTATAACTATCTTAATTTGGTAGGCCTGTGCATTTGATGTTGGTGGACTTTGTTGGATTTTGGTTTACGTGGCTTTTCAGTTTGCCTTGCTTGCATGGTCTGGGGTTATAATTTGAGTCCCCTGCATCCTTCTACCACTTGTAGGTCTGCTGAAACCACACAGCCTGTCCATGGCCCCCATGTTAATCACAGCTGTCTGAGCTAAACTGATGACATTTAGTATTAATACACTATGTGCGTTACACCAAGCCCAGCACGCTATTTTCACCACGGCTATTTTCAGAGCACACAAACGACTCTCTTTTTGAATATATCGTTTTTTCTCAAACACAAAAATATGCTGTTTTGTCATAAATCATTCAGGTTTCCTAGATCTGTTTAAAATGAACTATTAGGTGGAGATTGGTGGACATCTCAGTAAGAGGTCAGTCCCTCAGCCTCATGGACAACACTATAGTTAGTTTGATGAGTATGATATACTGTAATTTCTGTTCCCCTGTACTTTGCTTTACAGAGTATATCCACATACAGGTCTACTACATAAGGCTTCAGATTACTAGGCCTTCGACAGCTAAGAACAAGATGAAAGTTAAACAGGCGTCATTGTGCTCATCCCATTTTGGGAAAGACAAGAAACCACTTTCAGTTCTGTGTTTGAATGAATGGCTCAATACATTAAATGTGTATTGAAATTACATTTCTTACAATGTAAAAAGCTACAGGAAATAGGCAGATAACGTTCCAACAGAATCAGGCCTATGATTTGGTTTTACATTTCTACTGTTAGTCAACTTCAGTCTTGACCATCATCATTTTCAGCATCACACGTGCACGCACACACACACACACACACCCACACCCCCACACACACACCACTATGTAAAAGAGGAACTGGGAAATTCTCTTTTAGATTCAGTTCCTTATGGGGGGGTTGCTGTGAATGACTCCATTTGTGTGTCTAAACTTCAGTATGATCTAGGCCACAAAACTTAAAATATAAATATATAGGGGTATTTCAGTGATTGTCTTGTCTGATCACGTTGGGCCATTTCATACAGTAAGGAAACACAATACGTACCGTATCTTATCAGTCTCTGACAGATCAGACCAGCTTCTTTCTTTGGTAAAACATAGTAGATAAGATGTCTACTGTGTTTGGTTTCCAGCAATGACTTGTGGACAAAGCTCCTGGACACATAAAGCCTTTTACTGGAATATATATACTTAGTTAATGGCAATACTTAATAAAACATGCTTTTTAATACAAGACTAGGTCTGGGAAACCAGCCCAGAAGTTCAGTGTGTAACTTTGCTACAGGCACACGGATGCTGTTGTGTTTACTGTATCACTTGCACCCATGGACGCTTTGGTTTTAGGCTACGAAAGCGAGTGACTGAGTACTCGACAACTTGAGATGTCTGAATGCAGTTATGTTCACAAGATGCATATCTCTGATGGCTAAAGCATCCTTATAAGCAAGCAGTCACATTGACACCTCTTACTTAACAGCCCCTTATGGCTTTAATACCCTGAGTTCTCAGGGCCACAGTGTGACATTAGTACTCATTTAGCAATACAGACAATACACTGGAGGGGGACTCAGTCAGGGTCTCAACTTACTGTTTTGAGTTAGAATAGTAGAATACACAAGATGCAATTTTGAAATTTAGTTGTGCATCAGGAGTTTTTCTCTTGTTACGTCAGTCACTGACAGTCAGTCAATTAGCCCGTCAGCTAAATATTTTTTTGATTGTTAAGTTAGTCTAGCTACTGTATTTTAACTTCTAGTTTAACACCATAGTACTCTCCAAACTTGTCACCAAGCTCGAGACCCTCGGGCTCGACCCCGCCCTGTGCAACTGGGTACTGGACTTCCTGACGGGCCGCCCCCAGGTGGTGAGGGTAGGTAACAACATCTCCACCCCGCTGATACTCAACTCTGGGGCCCCACAAGGGTGCGTTCTGAGCCCTCTCCTGTACTCCCTGTTCACCCACGACTGCGTGGTCATGCACGCCTCCAACTCAATCATCAAGTTTGCAGACGACACTACAGTGGTAGGCTTGAGTACCAACAACGACGAGACGGCCTACAGGGAGGAGGTGACGGCCCTCGGAGTGTGGTGTCAGGAAAATAACCTCACACTCAACGTCAACAAAACAAATAAGATGATCGTGGACTTCAGGAAACAGCAGAGGGAGTACCCCCCTATCCACATCGACGAGACATTAGTGGAGAGGGTAGAAAGTTTTAAGTTCCTCAGCGTACACATCACGGACAAACTGAATTGGTCCACCCACACAGACAGTTCAACCTCAGGAGGCTGAAGAAATTCGGCTTGTCACCAAAAGCACTCACAAACTTTTACAGATGCACAATCGAGAGCATCCTGTCGGGCTGTATCACCGCCTGGTACGGCAACTGCACCGCCCACAACCGTAAGGCTCTCCAGAGGGTAGTGAGGTCTGCACAACGCATCACCAGGGGCAAACTACCTGCCCTCCAGGACACCTACACCACCCAATGTCACAGGAAGGCCATAAAGATAATCAAGGACAACAACCACCCGAGCCACTGCCTGTTCACCCCGCTATCATCCAGAAGGCGAGGTCAGTACAGGTGCATCAAAGCAGGGACCGAGAGACTGAAAAACAGCTTCTATCTCAAGGCCATCAGACTGTTAAACAGCCACCACTAACATTGAGAGGCTGCTGCCATACATGTAAAAAATGTATCACTAGCCACTTTAAACAATGCCACTTAATATAATGTTTACATACCCTACATTACTCATCTCATATCTATATACTGTACTCGATACCATCTACTGCATCTTGCCTATGCCGTTCTGTACCATCACTCATTCATATATCATTATATACATATTCTTCATCCCTTTACACTTGTGTGTATAAGGTAGCTGTTGTGAAATTGTTAGGTTAGATTACTCGTTGGTTATTACTGCATTGTCGGAACTAGAAGCACAAGCATTTCGCTACACTCGCATTAACATCTGCTAACCATGTGTATGTGACAAATAAAATTTGATTTGATTTGACTTAGTAATCATGGTCCAATTACCAACCAGGGAGCCCCCTTGATTTGGTTGTCACTCTCACTCAAATATCATATTAAAAATTGCAAACATTTCTCTCCACCCAATGGCAACTTTTTTAGCATTGCAGGAAATTAGCTGTTAAAACTGCAAAACCTTCTTTCCCCCTCATGGAAAATGTGTAAAATTGCAAAAAACTTTCTTTAAAACTGCAGTATTTTCATTATGCCCCATGGCAAAATGTGTAGAATGTACTCTAAAACGTAAAGATGCAATATGCAGAAATTGCTTTGCCGTTTCCTGGTTGCTAAAATTCTAATAGTTGGCCAAATTTCTGTTTATGTGACAGAACAAGCAATATTTTCAATAACCCAAAACATTGTATTTTTAGCTGTTTGAAGCTGGTGTACAAAACCAAAGGTAAAAGTCGCAAAAACAAAACTTAAGAACTGGAAGCATAGAAATAGCGCACAAGAATGACATATCTATAACTCACATTTCTATGTACATTTGGTCTGGTTGCCCAAAAAGTTGCAACATATTGCAGCTTACATTTTTTTCTCTCTGCTGCAAAATGTTTTGCTTGCAAGGTGGCAACCCCCACCCCAAAATGTTTTTGCTTAGGGCCCCCAAAAGCCTAGAGTCTTTTGCAACTGACTGCATATGTGGGTATGGATGTGGATATGGATATGCAGACCGAGTTCAGATTTTTTGTGGCCCCCATCCCCATCAAAGTTGCCCATACCTGGTTTAAACCAATTTCAGTAAAAAACATTTTTACAAGCTGTTTCTTTTACAGTGGCAAAAGACTGCATTCTTAAGGATTGCAAAATAGTCACAATGCAGGCCAACATTTCTAGGCAGGACTATATCTGGCATTAAATGGAAACCTTTGATTACTCATATGTCATAATCTGTTTGTTTAATTCGAACAGACAGAGAGCCTCTACTGGACCTCTGTGGCCTCACACTTTCGGGTCATGAGAACATACCCACAGACCCTCTCACAAGGGTATGACATGCAACACCACTGACTGTGGAAAACAGGATACAGAGACCGTCGCAACAGGAAATGTTGCACTCTTTGTCTATTGTTTGACCAACATTTCTCCAGATCAATGTCCACACTGTGCTGGTTTTGACAGCATTTACGTAATCATCCTCTGACAAACTCTATTGAACAACTAGAGTAATTTATCTTGAATAGTTGGAAACATGTTACAGCCCAGTAAAACATTCGATAACACTTTATTTGGATAGTGAGTTGGAAAATCCGGACTATGTTGATAAGCTACTGCTTGCTAAGGTTATGGTTAGGGTTAGGTTTAGAATAAGGGTTAGGATAATGGTTAGTATTAGAGCTAAGGTTAGTAGATAGTTAGTTGAAATGTTACTGATAGTGTCTGTAAAGCATCTACAGATGGACTATCCAAATAGTGTTACCAAACATTCTTCATTCGAGTTATTATTTAAAGAGTACTGTTATTAGTTTTGATGTGCTGACAACATATTCTAAAACAATTAATTACATTTAGAAGAAACAAATTAAGACCAATGTGGATACAAAGTATTAGCTGCCAATGATGACCATAGGTCTACTGCCTAGATGTTAGCTAAAGATAACTTTTAAAGGTACATTTTTACTCTTGACGTAACCCATTGACTCTCAGTCAAAGATAAAATATACTATTAATGATCAACAAGGGTAAATTAGTATTTATTTTTCAACAACTTATAACGCAAGACTATCAAATCAAATAATGGATAAGGATATAATGCAAACTGTAACCTAGTGATCTACAAAGGCCAAATTGCCTCTCAAATTGCCTCTTTACTCCATTCAATAAAAAGTAGCAAGAATACCAATACTAGTAATACAGATATATCTCTGAGCTGAAACCAGCATAAAAACATATTTCATAACATTACAATCTGTATCAAAGGATGCTCATGGGAAGAAACGCCTCCTGCCTCTCTCAGTCCAGCCAGCCTCACTCTTACCGTCACTCTCATAAGTCTTCCAGGAGCAGCATGGATAGTAGTACGCTCTCTGTGAATGCAGGAGAATCTCACTGAGTCGGTTAAAGCAAATTGCCACAGAGAGCAAGAAATCTGAGATTTCTATAACTTAACTAGGGAACTAAAAACTTCCTTAAATTTTACCAATTTAACCTGGAACTCAAAAGATTTTCTTCTCCTTCTCCTTCTTCCTTAAACCAGATGGTAACTAAACAGCTTGCCACAAAGCAAAGCTTAATTAGAGGTAGTGGTCGAGGTAGTCATCTGTGATCTGATTTCTGCTCCCTCTGTGGAGCCACTTGCTCCTTCCAGGCCTTATACTGCAGGTGCAATTCAGTAGTATGCCATAGACTCCATTAGATTTCCATATGACGAACTGAACACCACGGGCCCTTATTGATTTGGATGTATATCAGAGAGTTGTTTATAATTATCACGAATCAAGGTAAGACCCAGATGCAGACACGTCGAATTGACAATGGTTTAATATGCCAACAGGGGCAGGCAATAGACAGGTCAAGGCAGGCAGGGGTCAGTGAACAAGAGGTGGGGCAACGGTACCGAACGGCAGGCAGGCTCAGGGGCAGGCAGAGTGGTAAGGCAGGCGGGCTCAGAGTCAGGACAGGCAAGGGTAAAAACCAGGAGGGCGAGAAAAAGAGAAACTGGGAAAAGCAGGCGATGCGAACAAAAACGCTGGTTGACATGACAAACAGTTAACGGACAAACAGAGAACACAGGTATAAATATACGGGGGATAATGGGGAAGATGGGCGACACCTGGAGGGGGGTGGAGATAATCACAAGGACAGGTGAAACAGATCAGGGTGTGACAATAATTGAACGGAGTGGACACACACTGCTATGGCCGTGGGTTATCCAAATGTAAATCGTAGTTATTTGTTTTGTCTACTGTCTACCCAGATAATAAAGAACTGGTTGTACGCATATATGTTGGAGGATAATCAGAATATTAGATCCCCAAAAAACATTCTCGAAAAGCGAGCAACTGTCAGGAAAATGATGGTTTTGAGAGCATGGCCTGGATAGACAGGCTGCAGAGAGGACCCTGACCCTGGTTTCCTGCCTGACTGACACCAGCAGTTTCGTTGGCCGTCATCTCTTTCACAATGACATGGAGCCGCCCCTGACAGGCGTGCAAGGGGACATCCAGATTTCTCACTTCTTATTCCCGATTCCTCATTTTCCCCAATGCACTCGACTTCACAAGATCCAACCGTCAGACAAGGCTTGGATAGAAGACAAAGTTAAATCACATGGCCCATTGACAAGCACACACACACACATGCACGCACACGCACACACTATGTTTTCCATAAACTCTGCTTCATGGGCCCTTGTCCCACCAACCATAAGTTCCTCTTTCTATATGCATTGCTCAAGTCAGCCAGGGATGACTCATAGTGCGGACATTATTCATGTTTCTGTTCTCTTAACCTCTCACAAACAATCTGAATGTCTTCTCAAGGCCCTCGTGTGTCCATTGTGCTGCATTGTGTTGTCCATTGTTTTTCTTTTTTCAAGATGGTAGGGATAAAAACAGCAAACAGAGGACATAGAAGGCACAGTATGTGGGTATGTGCCGGTGTATTGTGGTGGAAGGTGGGGTGTGTATTTTTGTGTTTGGAAAAGTCAAGTTAAGTCAGTAAAAAAGGGAAATGGTTGCAAATGCCAGAGCCCATGTGTGTCTGCAAGCAGGAGTTAGGACAGAGAGAGTTTTCAATTTTGTGCAGATATGGGACATACATTTTAAAATAAATAATAAATATTGTCTGATCATGATGAAGCGGTCCCCAACCCTGTACCCTAGACACAGAGCGACCCCCACACTAAGGAGAAATCCTTATCTGTTTCATCGGCGTACTGCAAGTAGCCTATATCCAGCCAAGACAGAAAAATAAAGGTGATCAGTGACCCACTAAAGCAGCACTGCCCCCTCAAGTGTCTGAGCCTGCCTGGCAGGGTTGGTCCAATAAAGCCAAAGCCCTCGGATGGCTGAGCATAATATTGTCACGAGAATTTTGAATCCCATTGATAATAACAATCAATCAATAGCTTTGACCAATCCCTGAGGTTTGTAAGACCATGGGTTTAATAATAGTTAGTCAAAGACTCAGCTTATGCAAAAGGTTAGTACAGTTTATTCACAAGAACGTTCTCAAGTCCACAATACAAAGACATCCATTTTATAGTGGCGCACATACTTCCACACAAATAGTAGATATCATACGCATATACATACACACGAACAGTAGGTATCCGACACACATATTGTATCACTACCCAGCCAACAAAGATTATGGAGACCGTGAGAAGCACTCCCTGTCCTCCCCCAAGATTAGGGAAACCGTGAGAAGTACTCCCTGCCCTCTCCCAAATCTCTCAGTGGCCCCTAGCCAAGGTCGGCATCGAATTTTGCTCAGACAGTCTGTGTTTAAGATACTATAAAGACATATTGTACAGATATATTGTTTTACCCAAATTCTGACTAAAACTACACACATCATTTATTATATTTTTACTGACTAAAACTACACACATCATTAATAATAATTGTATGATTCTAATCAATTTCATACAATTATATGGTTTCAGGGTGGAATATTCTAATCATTCATTTAAACATATAAATTCCATTAACAATCCACCCTTAATGACTAAATAATACACCCTGATACCTCAAACACTATATGGAAACATGAATGGTATACAAGAATAATCCAAACCAATACATGTATGTACATTCAATATTCATCAATGACTGTTATAGGCCTATATCCAATCATAACGCTTCCTGTTAGAATTTTTATTACAATCTTCATAAATAACAGTCTAAACATTAAAAATAGTATCATCCAACACTGTCTCCTCGTAGTTAAAAGAAACGGAGCCATCTCCTAGGCCTGGAGGCCTGTATTCGTCATCCCACTGGCCGGAGCTTGGAATTGGTCCTTATCTCACAATCTGTTGCGTCATTGACCTCTCCAGAATCCTGGTGATCAAACCTCTCACACATGGGACCAAACAACATCCACACAGAACCAAAACACTCATACAGGTGAAAGTTGCCCACAACACAGTGATTATGACAGTTTTCCATTTCCCAAACACACTGTCAAACCAATTTGTTCGAGAATTATCCACCCCAGAGTTCTTTGCTAATTCGTGAGCTAATGTGGTAAACCCAACCAGGGCCTTGGTCACTGATCCATCTGGAGCTGTGTTATTTAAAAAATAAACGTACAGCAATGAACCCCAATCATTCTACATGCCCCGCCCTTTTCTGCCAATAACATATCAAGAGTCAGTCTATTTTACCAGGTCATGAGGGAGGTGGCGTATAATTAGTCAGAGAACCCCTTTACTGCATCCCCAGCATCCCCAGTATCATTCACGAATCTCTGTTGATTATAATGGAGGTCATTAATCCAATCCACATTTTTATTTATTGTCAACCACCAAAAGAACGTGGTGGTATGGTCTTCACCTATTTGATTCATACAGTAGCTTAGTATTAATCTGTAACTTCCCTGAGGATGCAAATAGCATCCATCTAGACAAAGCTACTCCCCTCCTGGTCAAAACTCCTCCTGTGCCTACTTTAGCCTCCTATACCTGGCCTCTGATGACTAACTCGAACTGGTTGGACCAATAACCCCGGGGCGCAAGTTCCTAACCACCCTTTTTGGTAGTTTCTGTCGTATGCGTCCTTTGCTGGTACGAGCCCACCCTACATCAGTTATAGGTGCTGTTAGGTTAAGATTTTTCTCCTGTACTTCCAAACCTAAGTTAGTCACATTAACGATTACCTTTCAGCCATTAACCTCTTGACGCTAGGGGTCAGATTATTATTATTATTTTTAAATAACGTTCCCAAGGTAAACAGACTATTTCTCAGGTCCAGATCGTAGAATATGCATATAATTTACAGATTAGGATAGAAAACACTCCAAAGTTTCCAAAACTGTCAAAATATTGTCTGTGAGTATAAGAAAAACTGGGGAAATCTAACCCGGACGTGATTTTTCTTTTTAAATCTGTGTTTACTTGCCCGTCTTTCTTCCATTTAAAGGGGTATCAACCAGATTCCTTTTCCAATGGCTTCCTCAGGCTGTGACCAGGCTTCAAACATAGTTTCAGGCTTTTATTTTGAAAAATGAGCGAGATTTTTCAAAAGTAGTCAGGTGTCCTTTGATTAGTTCCTGCGTGCGAGAGGGGTAGCTCTCCAATTTCTTTCTCTCTTTTATTGAATAGGTTACGGTCCGGTTGAAAAATTATCGATTATGTTTGTTAAAAACAACCTACGAACATTACGTTTCTACGAACATTACGTTTCTATGTTTCTACGAACATTACGGAAACTTTTGGGAATTTTCGTCGAACGGAACGAGGCTTTGGTTTTCTGAACATACTGCGCAACCCAAATGGCGTTTTTTTGTTATAAAAGTAATATTTATCGAACAAAAAGAACATTTATTGTGTAACTGGGAGTCTCGTGAGTGCAAACATCCGAAGATTATCAAAGGTAAGCGATTCATTTTATTGCTTTTCTGACTTTCGTGACCATGCTAATTTGGGGCTAGCTGCTCTAGCATTGATTGATACACTCACAAAAGCTTGGATTGCTTTCGCTGCAAAGCATATTTTCAAAATCTGACACGATAGGTGGATTAACAACAAGCTAAGCTGTGTTTTGGTATATTTCACTTGTGATTGTATGATTATAAATATTTTTAGTAATATTTTTTAACCTGTCTAGGATCAGCGTGGCGCTAGCGGCACACCCCCCCCCCCCCCACTGAAAAACCAGTGCCGCGAAATTCAAAAAAAATATTTTTTTAAAATATTTAACTTTCACACATTAAAGTCCAATACAGCTAATGAAAGACACAGATCTTATGAATCCAGTCAACATTTCCGATTTTTAAAATGTTTTACAGGGAAGACACAATATGTAAAGATGTACATCTATTACCTAAAAACACATTAGCATATTCCACCATCTTTTATTTGTCCACCAACACCAGTAGCCATCACCAATTCGGCTAAACTAAGATATTTATAGCCCCTAACCAACAAAAAAACTCATTAGATGACAGTCTGATAACATATTTATGGTATGGGATAGGTTTTGTTAGAAAAAAGTGCATATTTCAGGTAGATGGCATAGTTTACAATTGCACCCACCATCACAAATGGACTAGAATAATTACAATGAGCAACGTGTTTACCTAACTACTAATCATCAAACATTTCGTAAAAATACACAGCATACACGAATCGAAAGACACAGATCCTGTGAATACAGACAATATTTCAGATTTTCTAAGTGTCTTACAGCGAAAACACAATAAATCGTTATATTAGCTTAGCACATAGCAATTAGCAGCCCAGCATTGATTCTAGCCAAAGTGAGCGATAAAAGTCAACATCGCCAAAAGATATTAATTTTTTCACTAACCTTCTCAGAATTCTTCCGATGACACTCCTGTAACATCACATTACAACATGCATATACAGTTTGATCGAAAATGTTTATATTTAGCCACCAAAATCATGGTTAGACAATGTGAAATGTAGACAAGCTGGTAAAGAAAACGTCCTTGCGCCACTTAGACAGTGATCTACTCTTATACATAAATACTCATAAACGTGACTAAAAAATATAGGGTGGACAGGGATTGATAGACAATTTAATTCTTAATACAATTGCGTTATTACATTTTTTAATTTATCCTTACTTTTCAATACAGTTTGCGCCAAGCGAAGCTACGTCAAAAAACATGGCGTCCTAAGCCACTAAAATGTTTCGACAGAAACACGATTTATCATAATAAAAATGTCCTACCTTGAGCTGTTCTTCCATCAGTATCTTGGGCAAAGGATCCTTTCTTGGGAGAAATCGTCTTTTGGTGGAAAGCTGTCCTCTTGCCATGTGGAAATGTCAACTACGTTCGGGATGAACTGAAAAGCGCACCCAACTTTTCACATCGTTGCAAAAATAAATGTCCCAAAATCGCACTAAACGGATATAAATTGCTATAAAACGCTTTAAATTAACTACTTTGTGATGTTTGTAACTCCTATAACGAGTGAAAAGATGACCGGAGAAATATAACAGGCTAAACTAACGCTTGGAACAGGAGAGGGTCGGTGTCTTCCACGCGCGTTACGCAGCAAGAAAAGACTTGCTAGCTAAAGGTTTTTTTCATTTGTAGGGCCTGTGAACGAGCAATCGAGCCCGTTGGAATCGTCATCACGTAAAGGCATCCAGGGGAAGACGTAAGAAGTGTCCGTATAGTCATAGCAACGACAGAGCCCTTTTAAATGACTTCAGAAAAGTGGCCAACGTTTCTCAAATCTGACTCCATGTCAGGGAAATTGCTGTAGAATGGGCTCTGTTCCACTTAGAGACAAAATTTCAACTCCTATAGAAACTATAGACTGTTTTCTATCCAATAATAATAATAATATGCATATTGTACGATCAAGGATTTTGTGGGAAGCCGTTTAAAAAATTAGCCACATTAGCATAAATAGTCTAAACAGCGCCCCCATCCCCAACAGGTTAATCTGATACGTTTGGGAATTTTCTTCTGCCTTTCAGGACTGGAACGAGGCTGTAGTTTTCTGAACATAACGCGCAACCCAAATGGCGTTTTTTTGTTATAAAAGTAATATTTATCGAACAAAAAGAACATTTATTGTGTAACTGGGAGTCTCGTGAGTGCAAAGATCTGAAGATTATCAAAGGTAAGCGATTAATTTTATTGCTTTTCTGACTTTCGTGACCATGCTAATTTGGGGCTAGCTGTTCTAGCATTGATTGATACACTCACAAAAGCTTGGATTGCTTTTGCTGCAAAGCATATTTTCACAATCTGACACGATAGGTGGATTATCAACAAGCTAAGCTGTGTTTTGGTATATTTCACTTGTGATTGCATGATTATAAATATTTTTAGTAATATTTTGCTCCCTGTAATTCAGCGGTTGTTTAGGAAAGGGATCCCGCTAACGGGATCCGTAGCGCAGAGAAGTTAAAATCATCTAAGTTCTCGGTGCCATTCTTGTATCTATAACACTGGTACTCATCAGGAGTTAAAGTGAACCGAGGTGGGTTGGCCGAGTACTTCAATCTGGCCAACCCAATCCCTGTAAAGTTATTTGCTTTCCTAGGAAATTGTTTAATGTTTACCTTAAATCCTACATCTTGATCTTCTTTGACTCCTTATTCTGTAAGACACTCATCAGTGTATTATATCGTTTATCTTTTACTTTTTATCAATGACGATGGCGTCATATAATTAGTACCGGCAGGTGGTAGATCTGGATGTATCAGAAAGGTTACCAAGACTATAATGCCGTTCAGAGCCCCTACTCTTCCCCAAAACCGCCAACCCTCTCCTGCCCTTAGTCTGTCTGCTAGGTACCACCCCATACTCACACTTCTAGGATCACCCACAGTGATGAACGGTCGGGAGAGGAAATCTTTGTTAAGGAGGTAACCCCCGGACCCTGTTGGTACTCGGTTCTTCTCCTAACTCTGTGTGTGATCAGCAGTGCTTTGTATGTGTACATACCCTTTTGCAGTGGGTAACGTGGACCCAAGTGACTCTCTCAGCTATTCTAATGGCAAAGGCGGTGGTTTAACAGAACCTGGTATGGGCCTTCCCAACGGGGCTGCTTCCAGTCTATACTCCTCAGGGACTGGATCCACACCCAGTCTCCTGGTTGGATTGAGTGAATCACCTTCTCCTGTAATTCACCTGTTGGACACAAAATCTTGGACATACGGGTTTGGTTAACAAACAGTCTTCTCATGTGTTCTGCTAATATATCTTCAACTTCTATGTCTACCTGTTCTGGTCCCTAACTCTGGCCTTCTATTTGTTCTACCCAATTAGCTAAACTGTCATCTATTATTTAAAGAAATAGATCCTAGTAACCCAACTCTAGGGATAATATCTTGACCTAATTTTTTTGTTACCATTTTTTTTTTAAGTAGTTCATTATCACATAGGCCACAACGTCTTTCCTAACCTGCAGTGTTTCCTAACCTGCTCCACCATCCTTACTCTAACCTGCTTTCTGTCTACCCTGGTGCTTATTCTGTGCAGAAATATTTCTGTATGCTCCAAAGTGTTGTCTAATTACCTCTACCATCTACCATTTCCGTATGTTTCAAAGTGTTGTCTAATTACCTCTACCATCTACCATCCCTCCGGTTGATACAAGGCTCTGCCCCTGTATCAATATTGCTGCATACCTAAACAATGACATAGGTAGTATGGGCAACTTATCCTTGAACCAAATCTTTTCTGAATCCCTCTATTCCTGTCTTAGGATGTGCGACTCCTTCTAATGCCCTTGCTACATCCCTCTGTGTCCATGCCCTATAGACTTCCATCGTGTCTGGTTATGCTCCATCCCCAGCTCTGGGGTTGGGTAAGGTTATGAGTGGGAATTGGGGTATCTTTTCATCGTCTTCTAATTATTCTGTGTCACTTCTGTCTTCTCTCAATCCTGGCTTATTATGAGATTCTAACCTTCGTAACGCTCCAAGTCTCCTGCTCCTCACTCCCAGTCTCTCCCTCTCATTCTCCTCAAATTCCTTCTGCTCTCTCTCTCTCTCTTGCTCATTTCCTGGCCACCCCCCTCCCCACATATTCCCAAACCATCAAGGGCACCTTAGGCCTCCGCATAGGGCGGGTAGTATGGGCCCTTCTCCGTCTGCCTTTGCTACTATCTGTCTGTCGCTTTTTCTTATAACCTCTCAATCCTATCAAATATAGGTTGTTTCCAAATATTGACTAAATGTCTCATCTGTCTGCCTGTCTGAACTCATGGATTTTAGAAAAATCACATGTCTATGGTAGTAATCTCTAAGGTTATTACATAGTTTGATTAACGTTATCTCGATGCTCTCAATGATCCTGAATCACCACAGATGTCATATATCCCTGTCCTGTTGGCTTAGAATATGTTCTAAATACTTAACATAAGTCTACCATTAGTCCAAGGCTATGCCATTTCTTTCTTCTCATTGGTTAAAATTACAAACACGTCAAAGAACTATAAACTCGTTCATAATTATCAATTGCACAAATTACCGTGAAATCAGTATTACAAATGACCTTAAATTCATTATCCAAATGGCCCTCCCATGAGGCTGATCAGACTACAAAGGAAAGCCATGATAGAGATCAAAAGTCATACCACCCTTTCACAGTAGTGTTTCTTACTATATTAGACAAATTAAAGAAAAACCATCAACCATTTTCTACATGTTCTATCCCAGGTTCCCAGAACATTCCCTTCTCCACAGAATTCACGTGTTTTATTAAAACTCAGAAAATCTAACTTAGTTAAACATTCCATGTGTGTGTGCACCCCTTTAAGATATCGTGACTTCTAGGAAACATTCCAAAGAGACAATGAAACCTTCCTATTCCCAGGAAAAAATACAACCACTTGGTTCAGCATTTCATTATACTACACCGATTCAGAAACCCAAATGTTGACCACAAACAAAACCTATTATTAATGATTATTCCATTGTACTCCCTCCAATCATTAGTTTTACATTTCCTCAATGGTTATATGTACATGCGCTACCCTTGGATACAATGCTGTACTTTAAATCTATGAAATTCCCCTACTTTAACATACTACTTGCCTCGTTTGGCCCAAGCTTGCTTTGCAAAATGTAAAACCCATTTAGTCTGTCTGCAAACATTCTCTCAAAGTGCTTGATAGGAATACCCAGCCATTCGACACACATAACTGTGATTAATGTGCACTGTCCCTGTAAAATAAAATTAACTCAACCTGCAATCCACTTTACTGATCTGACATTGTTCCACGTAATGGAAACAGATTATAATGTTAGTTTTCATTACTTTCTGTTCCAATTCACTGGTGTTACCTAAAGAATCAAACCAAGAATCAATAACCAGAAACTATCACAAAACTTTTGTCCGACATCAGTTAATCCATAAGAATAAAAACACATTGCGATGGGCACAACACTATCTTAATTATCTCTCTGCTATTATTTAGAATTCATTAGATTTAGGTAGCTGTCTCTTCTATGATTCAGTCATTTAAATACGACTCCATTCTCAATAGGTTATTCCAGCAGACCATTTAGGCAAGACAACGTATTACATCGAAATCGCCTCGCTATTATTTAGAATGAATTCTAATCTAGTCTTTGAATTAAACCTAAACAAGCTATTAAAACGTTCAGTTTATATCTTAAACAAACACTAACAACCGTATCTTTCCAGGCAAGAAATATAAATTGTTCAACTACTATCAGAAACCCAGATTTCAGTTAATTGGTGCTTAGGCTGGGATATGAACCTGAGTCTCACACATGGTAGGCAATAATTCTACCCCTGGACCACCAAAGCTATTGAAATGGCGAAGACTCGTCGCCAATAACCCTATTTATTATTGTCTCTAATGGAAAACTCAGGCACGTACTACCGAGACAATTCCCAGAAAATAGCCCTAATTTAAAGGTCCAAGCGTTTCCCCAGCAAGGATTCTCCTTACTCTCTCTCTCTCGTTGTCTCTGCCTCTCTCTTTCTCTCTTTCCTTTGTTCTTAATTCTGGGACCTCCTTTGAGGATTTACCACCCATGTTTATTCAATTACTGTTATGCTTATTCTCACAATCTATGTGTACTTACTCAATTACTACATTTATTTTGTAATATGTATTCTCACTTTCTATGGGTGTAACCTCCTTCCTCCTGTTTGGAATAATCAGACCTATTTTGCGCGCCTCCAGTAGATCTTGACTATCCTCTCCAAAAATGTATTTCGACAGGGGATTTATATTTATACAAATGATGTCCCTGACCTACTTTCTTATAATTTGTATTATTATATTTCGCCGTCTACATTCCGTTTTCCGCCTAATATATTATTGACCAGTTATCATTTAGGTCTCAATATTAGCTCCAATTCTCACAATCTATGTGTGTGTTTCTATAATCTGTTATTATACTTACATCTCACTTACTCCCATTAGTCCTAGACTAACGTAACTTACGTTACTTTATTTCGCCTTCTATATTACGTTTTCCGGCTACTGTATTTCAACCAGTTTTACTTTTAGGTGTTACTGTTAGATATTGTACTTCAACCAGTTTTACTTTTAGGTCTTACTGTTAGATGCAGTACTTCAACCAGTTTTACTTTTAGGTCTTACTGTTAGATACTGTACTTCGAAATGTCTTAATTAGATCTGTGTGCCGTTAGACCCAGTGCCGCCAACACTAACATAGATACTTTTGTCTTAAACTTTCTCTACATTAGATTATATGGACGGCATACCCGATACAAATCTTACTTACTGTTAGTTTTACAGTTAAAATCCTCTCTCATATTTATAGTAAGTTTAGAATTTAACCCCAAACTACTGAATAAAGATCACTGACCTTATCTTGCAGCTGAGAATTCAATGTTGGTTGGATTTTGTCACCGTTTTCTGTCGTGTACCAGTTTGCCACCGGCCTGAAATGGAACCTCAATTTCCACAGGTCAGGTCTTTAATTTACGGATCTCTGATCCGTCCTTGCATGGTTTACGGCGCTCCCATGGGACAACAGAAAACAGGTATTGAAATCCGGCTCGAAGGACCAAGCTTTCAATCCCAATGATAATAACAATCAATCAATAGCTTTGACCAATCCCTGAGGTTTGTAAGACCATGGGTTTAATAATAGTTAGTAAAAGACTCAGCTTATGCAAAAGGTTAGTACAGTTTATTCACGAGAACGTTCTCAAGTCCACAATACAAAGACATCCATTTTTTAGCGGCGCACATACTTCCACACAAATAGTAGACATCATACGCACATACATACACACGAACAGTAGGTATCCGACACACATATTGTATCACTACCCAGCCAACAAAGATTATGGAGACCGTGAGAAGCACTCCCTGTCCTCCCCCAAGATTAGGGAAACCGTGAGAAGTACTCCCTGCCCTCTCCCAAATCTCTCAGTGGCCCCTAGCCAAAGTCGGCACCGAATTTTGCTCAGACAGTGTCACGATCGTGTGGCGGATTGACGGACCAAAATGCAGCAGTTGGAAAATAAGCCATCTTCTTTTATTTTAAAAGATGACAAACAATAAACACGAAACACTTTAACAAAATAACAAAACGACCGTGAAGCTACAAACGTTGTGCACATACATACAGGCTACAAACGTTCTACATAGACAATTACCCACAACCAATGAGAGCCTATGGCTACCCTAAATAAGGCTCCCAATCAGAGACAACCGAAATCAGCTGTCTCTAATTGGGAACTCATTCAGGTAACCATAGACTCTCCTAGACAACTACACATACATAGACAATACTAGAAACATGTACTCCACACAAACCCATATACTAACACAACCCCTTTTCCATAAACAACACCCAAAACCAACAAAACAAAAACATTCCCCATGTCACACCCTGACCTAACTAAAATAATAAAGAAAACCAAGAATACTAAGGCCAGGGCGTGACATAACCCCCCCCTTGAGGCGCGAACTCCGGGCGCACCATACACAGTCTAGGGGAGGGTCTGGGTGGGCTTCCATCCACGGTGGCGGCTCCGGCTCTGGTCGCGGTCCCCACGTCACCACAGTACCTAAACATCTCCTAGGCTTCCTCCAAACGACCCCCCTCCACATTAACCCCATTGCATTAAAGGGCAGTTCCGGACTAAGGGACAGCTCCGAACTAAGGGCCAGTACCAGGGTAAGGGGCAGTACCAGGGTAAGGGGCAGCACCAGGGTAAGGGGCAGCACCAGGGTAAGGGGCAGCACCAGGGTAAGGGGCAGCACCAGGGTAAGGGGCAGTACCAGGGTAAGGGGCAGCTCCGGACTGAGGAATGGCAGCTCCGGACTGAGGAATGGCAGCTCCGGACTGAGGGACTGCAGCTCCGGACTGAGGGACGGCCCATGGCTGGCTGACAGATCTGGCTGCTCATGGCTGGCTGACGGATCTGGCTGCTCATGGCTGGCTGACGGATCTGGCTGCTCATGGCTGGCTGACGGATCTGGCTGCTCATGGCTGGCTGACGGATCTGGCTGCTCATGGCTAGCTGACTGATCTGGCTGCTCCTGTCTGGTTGGCGGCTCTGGCAGATCCTGTCTGGTTGGCGGCTCTGGCAGATCCTGTCTGGTTGGCGGCTCTGGCAGATCCTGTCTGGTTGGCGGCTCTGGCAGATCCTGTCTGGTTGGCGGCTCTGGCAGATCCTGTCTGACGGACGGCTCTAGCGGCTCCTGTCTGGCTGGCGGCTCTAGCGGCTCCTGTCTGGCGGACGGCTCAGTGGGCTCATGGCAGACGGGCGGCTTTGCAGGCTCATGGCAGACGGGCGGCTTTGCAGGCTCATTGCAGACGGATGGCTCAGATGGCGCTGGGGAGACGGATGGCTCAGATGGCGCTGGGGAGACGGATGGCTCAGATGGCGCTTGGCAGACGGGCAGTTCAGTCATCGCTGTGCAGACGGCAGACTCCTGCCGGCTGAGGCGCACTGTAGGCCTGGTGCGTGGTGCCGGGACTGGTGGCACCGGGCTGGGGACACGCATCTCAGGGCTAGTGCGGGGAGCAGCAACAGGACGCACAGGACTCTGGGGACACACAGGAGGCTTGGTGCGTGGTTTAGACACTGGTGGTAAAGGGCTGGAGCCACGCACCATATAGCTAGTGCGTGGAGGAGGCACTGGTGGTACTGGGTTGGGGCGGGGAGGTGGCGCCGGAAATACCGGACCGTGCAGGCGTACTGGCTCCCTTGAACGCCGAGCCTGCCCAACCTTACCTGGTTGTATGCTCCCCGTCGCCTGACCAGTGCGGGAAGGTGGAATAACCCGCACCGGCCTATGTAGGCGAACCGGGGACACCATGCGTAAGGCTGGTGCCATGTACGCCGGCCCGAGGAGACGCACTGGTGACCAGATGCGTTGGGCCGGCTTCATGACATACGGCTCAACTCTCAGTCTAGCCCGGCCGATACGTGGAGCTGAAATGTACCAAACCGGGCTATGCACACGTACAGGAGACACCGTGCGCTCTACTGCGTAACACGGTGTCTGCCCGTACTCCCGCTCTCCACGGTAAGTACAGGGAGTAGGCGCAGGTTTCCTACCTGACTTCGCCACACTCCCTTTAAGGCCCCCCCCAAGAAATTTTTGGGTTGTACTCACGGGTCTCCAGCCTTGTCTCCGTGCTGCCTCCTCATATCGCCTCCTCTCGGCTTTAGCTGCCTCCAGCTCTTCACGAGGAAGGCGATATTCTCCCGGTTGAGCCCACGGCCCCTTACCATCCAGTATCTCCTCCCATGTCCATGAATCCTGTGTAGGTAGGTCCTGTTGCCGCTTTCCATGCCGCTTGGTCCTATGGTGGGTAATTCTGTCACGATCGTGTGGCGGATTGACGGACCAAAATGCAGCAGTTGGAAAATAAGCCATCTTCTTTTATTTTAAAAGATGACAAACAATAAACACGAAACACTTTAACAAAATAACAAAACGACCGTGAAGCTACAAACGTTGTGCACATACATACAGGCTACAAACGTTCTACATAGACAATTACCCACAACCAATGAGAGCCTATGGCTACCCTAAATAAGGCTCCCAATCAGAGACAACCGAAATCAGCTGTCTCTAATTGGGAACTCATTCAGGTAACCATAGACTCTCCTAGACAACTACACATACATAGACAATACTAGAAACATGTACTCCACACAAACCCATATACTAACACAACCCCTTTTCCATAAACAACACCCAAAACCAACAAAACAAAAACATTCCCCATGTCACACCCTGACCTAACTAAAATAATAAAGAAAACCAAGAATACTAAGGCCAGGGCGTGACAGACAGTCTGTGTTTAAGATACTATAAAGACATATTGTACAGATATATTGTTTTATCCTAATTCTGACTAAAACTACACACATCATTAATAAGAATTTTATGATTCTAATCAATTTCATACAATTATATGGTTTCACGGTGGAATATTCTAATCATTCATTGAAACATATAAATTCCATTAACAAATATACAAGGAATTTCTCAAAGCTGCTAATGAGAACCTTGATGACCTTGTACCTAGTCAGTGGGGATTACGGTGGGGTGTCCCCATCCAGGTAGTGGCAGTGCTAGCAACACTAGCTACAGTAACCCATGGGGAGGGGGTCATACTTGGACAATCAAAGCAATCAGGACCAATTATTGTGGCCAGGTGGCACAAAATAATGAAAAGGTCTGGCTGCACAGAGATGTTTGGGAAAATGTTCACAACGGGGGACCAATGTGTGTGTTTTTCAGTGTAGGGGGGTGTATCTGAGCGCCATCAGCTAGGACTTGATATTGGTTAATCATATCTCCCCATTCTTGCTCAATTTTGCATGCCTTCCCAAACAGCTACAATTGTATATGTGTGTGTGTGTGTGTGTGTGTCCCATATCTGTTGCAATGATGTTAGGGCCAATACAGGATTAATCATAATAATTGTTTGTCAAAATAATAAATACTTGCCAAAAATGACATTTTTGTAATGCCAATCCTAGTTATAGGTAACAACCCTTCGTATGAACTGACAACATTATTACTCATATTATTTGTTAATTGTGGAAATAAATTAAGATATGCAAGATTTTCTAATATTGTCACGCCCTGACCTTAGTATTCTTTGTTTTCTTTATTATTTTGGTTAGGTCAGGGTGTGACATGGATGATATATGTTTTTTGTCCTGTCTAGGGTTTTTGTATGTTTATGGGGTTGTCACCAGTCTAGGGGTTTTTGTATGTCTATGGTTGCCTAGATTGGTTCTCAATTAGAGGCAGCTGTTTATCGTTGTCTCTGATTGGGAACCATATTTCGGCAGCCATATTCCTTGAGTATTTCGTGGGTGATTATCTATGTCTATGTTTAGTTGCTTGTGTCAGCACTATGATTATATAGCGTGACGTTCGTTTTGTTGTTTTTGTATAGTTCATTCCGTGTTCTTTCTTTATTAAAAGAAGATGAATTCAAATCACGCTGCGCTTTGGTCTCATCGCTATAATGAACGTGACAAATATACAGTATATTTACCCCAAAAATATGGGGAATTGGAAATGATGCAGTCAATTACATTGATAGAAGCCACAATCTATCTGCTATATCAAAGCTGATCTACCCCCTAAAAACATGTCTGCGTCATAAAAAAATAATAGATTAAAAGAGTAGAAACAGTGTTATAGATTAATGTCATACTTTTTCTTGATACAATTTTTGATTCTGAACACACACTCAGGCAGGTATTTGAGAGAGGCCTCTGAGCACTACTCATCCTTGGACAGGTGCTGTCTAAAGAAGTCATTGGCAGCTAGTTTGATGGCCTTCTCTGGAGTGAGGTTCACAGCAGCACCTAATGGTCAAAGAAGAGAGGCGCCAAATCACACCGAAACCTGTGCGCACACACGCACTTCATTGGTGTGTCAATCAGTATGGATCTCACAAATAATCTTACGGAAGAGTTATCATTATAGAGGAAATCATCTGTATCAACAGAGTATTTATGGGAATCCAACCTCATCCCCAGGCTCAAGGGAGAGGGCCAGCTGGTGGACGAGATTACTGAGTGCCATACCTTAGAATATCTAGAACTTTCTGTACTGTATCTGTCAAATGCACCATCTGGTGGTCGAACTAGATAGGCATGATGATACAGTGTAGGCCGCCTGACAAATTCGTTGGGAGTCAATTTGTATTCCATAGATCATGGCGTTAACTGCATCATGAATCATAATGACCTGGGTCCCCAATATTTATTTCACCATTCATCACCTTCCAGTGAATACAACAAGACAAGCCTTGAACATTTTGTTGATGCCTTGATGCCCTGAAGGCACCATTTCTGTTCCATTTAGGCTGCATTTAAATATGCTCTCCTATTCTGAAAGCACAATATGGATTTATAATCATATTCGCTTTGATTTATTTATCAAAATTAATGTTTTATTGCCTTGGTGGAATTATCTACCCCCACCATATAATAGAATAAAAGAGTACTGTAGCGGTCTAAGGCACTGCATCTCAGTGCAAGAGGTGTCACTACAGTTCCTGGTTCGAATCCAGGCTGTATCACATCCGGCCATGATTGGGAGTCCCATAGGGCGGCGCCCAACATCGTCCGAGTTTGGCCCGGGGTAGGCTGTTGGTATGAATAATAATTTGTTCTTAACTGACTTGCCTAGTTAAATAAATAAGTAAAATATTTTGAGATTACATTTACATTTACATTTAAGTCATTTAGCATTACCTTATAGGCTACTACTTAAGGCAGAGGTGTAAAGTAACTAATTACAAATATACTCTCGTTACTGTAAATTAGTACTTGTACTTTATTGAGTTTTTTTTCAAAGTCATTAATTGTACTTCTACTATAGTGAACTTTCATTTAAGTACTCTTTCCAAAAACATTCACATGAAACGGAAGCATTGCATTGCAGGCAAATGCCAAATCTGGGGTGTAATCATTGCAGCGTGAGGCGGCTGATAGTCTAGTGCAGGGGTGTCAAACTCATTCCACGGAGGGCCTTGTGTCTGCAGGTTTTTGGTTTTTCCTTTCAATAAAGCCCTAGACAACCAGGTGTGGTGAGTTCCTAACTAATTAGTGATGTTAATTCATCAATCAAGTATAAGGGAGGAGCGAAAACCCGCAGACACTCGACCCCCGTGGAATGAGTTTGACACCTGTGGTCTAGTGGTTAGTGCGTTGTGCCAGTAACTGAAAGGTTGCTGGATCGAATCCCCGAGCTGACAGGGTAAAAATCTCTCGTCCTCCCCTGACTCAATTACAAAAAAAAAAACGTTTACTCTTAACGTCAAACGTGAGTTTCTATTGGGTAGGTCCGTCCCGTTTAAACGGTTTCCGTGATGAATAGACCCCAGAAACCTAAACTACATTTCATCCCTCCCTCGCATCCAAATCCGGGCCATGATGTCAGGAATAAAAATGCACTTCCGGTGACGTGGCTCCTCTGGAAAAGTGGAAGCCGTGGCAGGAATGTTGGCTGGACCTATCTGCAGCATCAGCTGGAGAGTGGAACAGCAGCGCTAGCCTCACGGAGTTGGATGGCAGGGACACACTGGTGCAAGAACTTCAGGAAGCACAACAGGGTAAAATATATTATCGTATTTTTAATGTCACATTACTTATGTAGTTTTTCTTCTAATATGACTGCGTGATTTTAGCATTCCAAACTAGCTGACTTCAACTTTCAGGGCTTGAAATGCTAGTCTTGGCTAGTTAAGTTTGTTAGCGGAGTTTGTTTATAGACAGCCATTTGTGCGTCACGACCAGAACTTTCCAAGTAGCAGGGCGAATTAAATATAACTGATAGGCTGTTTTTTGGCAAAGTAAAAACAAAATTCACCTAACTAAATACATGCGATGCATATCTAACGTAGCAGATACAGCTGTTGCTACAGTGAGTACATTGTAACTAACGTTAGCTGGCCTACAAATTGTTACAATTCATCAAAATGTTACAATGTTTGGGCCTTTCCGGAACGTGTGCAACATTCGCTTGTGCTATGTCGTAACTTTTACTGCGCGAGCATCATACAACAAGATATCAGCATCCTATATCTATCGTTGAAGTACACATGCATTTAACTTGTTCCTGCAAGCCATGTTTGCGAAGTCTTCACAACAGCTTCCAACTTTTTTAGTGTTGTCTTTCTCCCTTAAATTTGTGATTTTCGTCGACGTTGAACAGCACTCTGATGGACACATTCAAAATGCGACGCTGTCGTGTAGACAGGGTATCGCAGGATTTATCACACACAACCATATAAAGTTAATATACTAATATTTTTCTGAATTAAACGTCAACCATAGATATTTGGTTTAGTTCAAGTCAAGATGCTGTGAAATAGGGCCCGTAGACACGTTTTCTTAGATATTAGCAGACCTAAGCAGTTGCTCATGGAGCACTTTTTCCATTTGTTTTGGTGGAATGACTACCCTACCAAGGGATTTATTTTGTCCTGTCCATTTTTAATCTATCGTCACCCATTACTGGTCACACACTATCACAACCTTAGCCTAAAATGTCTATACAAACTGTTTGGCAGTGAATGTGCAAACCATTTGTTTGAGAAAGCATCTCTGGTTGAGTTAATTCTTATCTACATTCTATAATGACCTCGCCATCTTGCAACATTGACCTTGTTGGTTGCAGGTACTCTCTGGAACGAGGGACGGATGAAATCAGGAGGTGGTAGGCCCAGCTGGGCGTTGGCTGCACTGTTCACTGGTGTCGCCCTGCTGGTCGTCTCATCCAGAGGGGCGTCCAGTGTTAAGATGTCCCAGGCAACCATGGCTCATGCCACAGCCACAGCCGCTGGATCAGGCCCAGGGCTTCCAGATGAGCTCCTAGGCTTCTGGGCCTTAGCTGACTTCTTTGCAAGTGAACGTGCCGATGTCTGGCTCTGCTCTCTGGTTGGGTCTGTTGCTGTAGGACTCACTGGAATTTTCCCCCTTCTTGTTATTCCTATTGAGGCAGGAGAGGCCCTCAAGACAGCGGGTAAGTTGTGACCTAAACTGATATGTGAGCCTTGCTGTTAGCCAGACTAATGTAGGCCTTCTCTTTCTTCTGAAAATGAGCCACAATGGATAGGCCTCAATCACCACACACCTGTAATTAGACAGTCGCTGTAGGCTATCTCAGGGTGACTTACCATTAGGCAGAAGAGGCAAATGCCTCACATTATCAAGGGGCCCTTGTGAGCTGGGCATAAATTTATCATAAAATATATTTTTAATTTGTTCTGCACCATTTTTTCTAAAGAGCCATTTAAATGTAGCGCAATAGCCCCTCTATTTTTCTCTGGTGAGGAAACTGCTGCTAATGAGATGAACCATGTGGTTTTAAACTCTGCCTGACCACACCCTTTTAAACACAGCCTTCAAGTAGAGTATATAGAGGCCCCAGTCACTACCTCCAAAGCTGTGTTACTGATTTCTTTTTTTCTTGTTGTCTTGAGTATTTAACCATGTGAGATACCGGTACAATTTATGTGCATATAGTGTTACAAACTGTTAAATTGGGGTCAAATGTCACTGATTCATTTTTATTTTTTATTTTTTTTCACCTTTATTTAACCAGGTAGGCAAATTGAGAACACGTTCTCATTTACAATTGCGACCTGGCCAAGATAAAGCAAAGCAGTTCGACACATACAACAACAGTTACACACATATTTGCACTTTTGGCTCACCCAAATCCTGCTGTGTTTGTTTTAGGACAAGTTTGTTTTAAATCAGTATTTTAATTTTTTTTGTTACTAGAGAAAGTAATTCTGAAGGTATCACTGACATAAGCTTAGATGGATAAATGTGTCAATGGAAATGGTGCTGAATTGGGTGTGTCATGCTGTATTCTAAACTCTCAAAGAAGAGAAACCAGGCCCCTGTATTGCATTTCAACACATCTCAGAAAACACAATTAACACTGAAGGGCACTGGCTTTTGCCTGTCCTGGTCCACTAATGTCATCTTGTAATATCATAGCAATGGCAATTGCATTCTCTGAAGCTGTAAGTTCAGAAGTTAGAATTTATTGGATCCATTTTTTTTTCTATCGAGAAATTACCCAGTAGGGCTATTTCTTTAATTCAGTCATAGTCATCATTAAGTCATACTTAATGCAAAGATGAAAATGTTTAAATAGAAAAACATGTAATGGCTCTTAATTTGAAAGCTAGAAGTAGAAAATCACTTATTCCATCGGTTTATTTTAAATGAAGCCTGTAAATGTTTTAGCTCAAACAGCGAAGAACCAGCAATTTTGTATGTCATGGATGATACAGCCTACCTCAACTAAACTTTTCATAATTACCATCTCTTTCTCTCTTGTTACTCTCCGTGTGTTTCCAGCTGGCTGTCGGAAGCTAAAGCAGCTTCTGAGCTTTGCCATTGGTGGTCTCTTGGGTGACGTGTTCCTCCACCTGCTCCCGGAGGCTTGGGCACATTCCCATTCCTGCAGCCCAGGTGGGTCAACGTTCTCTCTTAGGCACCCTCCTGTTCTTTCTATCCCCATCCTTATCCCTCCTGGAGACATCCCCATTTTAAATTGCCTGTGCTTATTTCTCCCCACCAGTATACCTCTTTTGACCCTTCACACAGACCAGTGGAATTCCTGTGTGTCCATAGGTTTGCTTATCACTTTTTTAACATGTCAGCAATATTGTGAAGATAGGCTGTTTGCGAAAACAGTTGATTTCGACACTTTTCAAGCTGACAGAGCCAGACGGGATGACAGATAACATTCACAGGGTACCACATTTATCTTTTGAATGAGTGAACTTTGGAAGTGCAGATATTCTCGTCAGTTTAAAAAAATAGTCAAATACAGCATTTTACATTAACTCTTCAAAGCAGTTTTAGTGCAAACATATAAACTAAAATATAAATGCAACACTTTCAAAGGTTTTACTCAGTTACAGTTCATTTAAAAAAAAATCTTAATCTATAGATTTCACATGACTAGGAATACAGATATGCAGTTATTGGTCACAGCTACCTTTAAAAAAAAGTTACGGGAATGAGTCAGAAATCCAGTTAGTATCTGGTGTGACCAGACCTCATGCAGCGCGACACATCTCTCTCGCATGGAGTTGATCAGGCAGTTGATTGTGGCTATGGAATTTTGTCCCACTCCTCTTCAATGGCTGTGCGAAGTTGCTGGATATTGGCGGGAACTGGAACACGCTGTTGTAAACATTGCTCCAGAGCATCCCAAACATGCTCAAAGGGTGACATGTCTGGTGGGTATGCAGGCCATGGAAGAATTGGGACATGTTCAGCTTCCAGGGATTGTGTACAAGTCCTTGCAACATGGGGCTGTGCCTTTTCATGCTGAAACATGAGGTAATGGCACCTGATGAATGGCACGATAATGGGCCTCAGGATCTCATCACGGTATCTCTGTGCATTTAAATTGCCATCGATAAAATGCAATTGGGTTAGTTGTCCCTAGCTTATGCCTGCCCATACCATAACCCCACCGCCACCATGGGGCACTGAAGGTGAGCATTTGCCCATTGAAGTCGGTTACGACGGCAAACTGCACTCGGGTCAAGACCTTTTGTGAGGACAACGAGCATGCAGATGCGCTTCCCTGAGACGGATTGTGCAGAAATTCTACAGTTGTGCAAAACCACAGTTTCATCCGGTGGCTGGTCTCAGATGATCCCGCAGGTGAAGAAGCCGGATGTGGAGGTCCTGGGCTGCCGTGCTTACACGTATTCTGCAGTTGAGATCATTTGGACATACTGCCAAATTCTCTAAAATGATGTTGGCTTATTGTAGTGAAATTATTAAATTCTCTGGCAACAGCTCTGGTGGACTTTCCTGCTGTCAGCATGCTTACTGCACACTCCCTGAACTTAGACTGTGGCATTGTTATGACAAAACTGATGATTTTAGTGGCCTTTTATTGTCCCAGCACAAGGTGCACCTGTGTAATGATATGTAAACAGACATGCCTCTCTGTCATGTAGAGCAGTGTTTCCAAACTCCAGTACCCCAACAATATATTTTTTATTGTAACCCTGGAAAAGTACTATTCATGGCATTTCTATCTATAACTATTGGCAACTGGATGTGGCCCAGGATTAAGTTTCCCTAACCTGAGGTCCTCTGGTTGTCATGTAGAAATACACGTTAAAATGCTTTGCTGACTTGTGATGTCCTCAGTGGTGATGATGAGCAACCCTAAGCCATGCCTGCTTTCCACTGATCCATGTGGAAGGGGGTCACCATGCAATCCTAGAGAAAGTTTTCCAATTGGTTTGTCATCCCTGTTACAGTGTGAGAGGCTCCATTTTATGTCTCTTCCATCCTCCCTGTGTTCAGACGAGAGCCAGCTCCACTACAGGACCCAGGGCCTGTGGGTTATCATGGGAATGCTGTCCTTCCTTCTCCTGGAGAAGATGTTCCCAGATGAGAACAGCCAGGAGGACTCCATTGGTAACAGCCAACATGTCCCTGTGAGTAGTTCAATGCTGTTGTATTATCCATGTTGTCTACATGAAATGAGGCGCAACAGAGTCAAGTCAACTCTTTAATAGCCCAAAATGTATTTAAAGATAGTGGCCATGTCTTTCCAAAGAAGGTGAATGTCACGCATGTAATTACACACCTCATCCCATATGCTGGAACCCTCATATATTTGTTTAGGTGTGTCCAGTGCACCAATGCTCTTTAATCCCTTCACTAGTACCACAGTGGCACTACTCTTCCACGCAGTGGGGTGGCTAGTGGATCAGTTGGCTCTGTCTAGAGCTTTCTGTTTGGTCTGAGCTGGTCTTCAGTGGATAACTCTGATCTAAACTTTAACAAGGCACATTAGATCATCTTGTTTGATAATGTTGTGGCTGAAGAAACCACAATCAGTTTTTATTCTACTCTTCAGTGATGAATCATTAGCATTTTAACTTCAACATTCTGAATTTAAGCCATCTTAAGGTAATGAATAAACAGTGCTGAGTTTGAGTCCAAATGGAAATAAGTCTTGAGTCAAACAAATGTCATAAGCTAGGTTTCCATCCAACTTTTGACAGATGTTCATGTGAATATTATAAAATATGCATTTAAAATAGTTTATTTTTCACATTTTCCCACCAGAGGTTTGCTTCTATCAATCGGGTGTGTTGTGGATAAAAGGCTGTGATGCAGTGTACATAGAAACCACTTTGGTGCTAAAGTTTGTCACGTACCGACAAAGAAAAAACACCCTTTTAACTAGGAATGGAATGTCAGTTAAGAACAAATTCTTATTTACAGTGACGGCCAAACCCGTACGACGCTGGGCCAATTGTGCGCCGCCCTATGGGACTCCCAATCAATTGGCAGCTAAACACAGATAATCTCACTAGCATACAAAATAAGTTCCTCAATATTTATTGGAAGGAGCATTTAGCTCATGACTGCACCACCCTGTGAAGTTCATCATAACTTCTTTCATCTGAAGCCTAATAAACTGGACACGCTTTTTCTAGTTGTAGTAGGGGGACCATACAACATAGCATTGCATGACTTCAAATTTACCTCGACATGATGGTAATTCTATCAACAATTGTGCAATAAATTGTTTTCAACGCAATTTGTTGCATAATTCATTTTACCGACAAAAAGATCCCACCTTGTCGTACAAGCAATAATGAAATTGTACCGACACTTCCTGTTTCCATCCCAGCTGTCGTGATTTCTTTTTTTTATATACAGTATAACTTTAATCTGGATGGAAACATGGTTACTGATGCAGGGACCCATTGTGCCATAGCCCCGAGTGTCTATCTGCTAGACACGCTTGGGATCAAAGCTGTATTCTCTCTCTCTCCCCTCCATTTCTCTAATACCAGTGAGACCCTTTTTCATATGGGATTTGGTGTGGGTATTAGTGCAGAGTATTAGCTTCAGGATTCTTTTGATGTTTTGGCATATAGGGGTATGGAGTGGTTTTGGGTGGTGCATTTTCCCTGTCTGACAGTGTGGATTTAGATGAGTTGAGATGTTCTCTGCTCTGTAGATATGGGAGAGCTTCTTGTGGAGTATGTTAAACAGAGGTACACAACTGCAGTCTTTTGAAGGCCTTAATGTCTGTAGGCTTCTTTTTTTAATCGATTTTATTTCACTGACGTAGTCAACTCTAAGTTGCTGATGAAAACCAGCACTTTTAATCATACTGCATTTGTGATCCCATATGCTAAAATGTTCTGTTATACAAGAGATAATTCTTAATTTAATTTCAGGCATTTCTGTTGCTTGTGCCCCATCTCGCAAAAGGTGTGTGTGTACCACTTTTCCTTCTCTTTTGCTCAAGAGGAGGATTGGCATCCATGTCTGGGCTCATTCATTGTAGCTATTTATAGAGATGGGGAGGAAGCAGCTGCTACATCTACTTCAGAGAGTCCAGAGGAGAGTGTTCAGGGGTAGATAGTGAGACTCAGGGTAGATCAGTGCTCATTCCACAAATGGAGTCTTATTAAGCATGTTTTTATCAAGATGGCGCTACTATTCAATTCAGAGACATGGGTCATGAATCACGATCTCACCTGGTGTCACTCTCCCTCTCCGATTAATTAACCAGCCCCCTCACACATTAGGGGACAGATTGATATTTGAGACGATGTGTACAGTTTGACTTCTTGCTTGTGGTGTGGTTACAAAAAGAGAACATTGCCCTCATTTAATTTGACTATTAAATGCCACCGTACTGTAAATGGCTCTAAACGAGGAAGGAACAGGGAAGTCAGCCCTGCTCTGGAAAGGAGAATGGCCTGAGGTAGGAGTTAGTTTTTTGTTCAAAGCACGCAAATTCAGTGGAAGATGTGACGACTGTGACAGCAATTTTAGGATGTAATGTGCAGTCAGTGGTTGGAGGAGAGAAGCTATGGGTGACATAAAAGAAACACAGTATTGTAGGTTGTGATTCAAGGAAATGTTAATATTTACTATGTAAACCTTTGTACGCTATGGAATTTCCTGCTGATTGGGCTAATACCGTTTTTTTTGTCACCCCTTCTCCTCAGACCTCCCATAGCTCAGACTCCAGTAGTGAGGTGTTGTCCCACATCAATGGGCACCATTCTGATACGTGGAGCTCGTCCTCCAAGACAAAAAGCAGCTTGCAGCAAGTGCCAAAGAAAATAAAGGTATGTTGGATCAAATGGGTGAAGTTTGTCTGATGGAATATTGTTCATTTTAACCAGCCATATGTAAATGATAAAAGGGAGAATAATCTGGAAGTCTCCATTGCTTAAGAGCCACCAAAATGAAATCCTCTGTACTAAGTAACCTCTTTAGCTTTATGTATATGACTTCAGTGTGAGTCAGCTGTGGGATCCTTTGAATGTTAACCTGTACAGACTTGGTTCTGTGTCTCTATCTGGCAGACGAGTGGGTACCTGAACCTGCTGGCCAACTGCATTGACAACTTCACCCATGGCCTGGCTGTGGCAGGGAGCTTCCTGGTCAGCAGAAAGGTGAGTTAGTCTGCAGAACAGTCTGTCCAGATGCTCTATATTAAATAGTCACCATGTGTGGGTTTTTAATACATGTGAATGAAACCTAATAGCAGTTACTAATTTCAATGCAAACATTTCAACAAAATGCAACTTGGTCATAAACAATGCATACAATACTTCAACATAGAGCCGACTTAGTACAGACTACATACAGTATGTTATGGAAGGTGGTTGTTTTGGCATTTGAGAGGCTTGTGCCCATGATTGGCATAGGACCTAAACCCCTTGGCAGACTTGTAGATAGCTGTATCAGCTCTCACTTAGCCATAACATTCACGTTTCTCAGCTCAGTCCACTATAAGCATGATACTGCACCCCTGCTTAAGAGACTAGTTTCAACAACACAATTCTATGCTTTTAATACTAAGTACGGTATTGTCATTATTACAGAACAGAACATTGAGTCAGGACATTGAATTCTACCTTGCTATTTTCTGATATAGAATAATGATTACATTACCCACGGTTGTGGGGGAGAAGGTCCAGCTGGAGAGGCATAAGGCTAACAGCATGAGCCAAAGGTAGAGTTTGCCAGGGAGGAAGTAAACTAGCTAGATGTCTCTACATCGCTCACACACATGGGCATCCCACTTATTTTGGCTTCCATCTGCACTCATATTTCTATATGCAGGTATGATGGTGTTTATCAAAGTAGAAGCCCAGTTGGATGCATGAAAAAACATTGTCATGTATACACACTGTAATGTAGTACAGGAGAGGCGTTATCAGAGTTTGAGTAGTATAGAATCGGAAACACGTCTTGTACAGTATACATTTTGCAGAGCCTGATCAGAGACATGTTATGTGTATTTCCTGACAGGTTGGGTGTCTCACCACCTTTGCCATCCTGCTCCATGAAATCCCCCATGAGGTAAGTTCAAACTTGCTATTTTTGTGACCTATTTATTTAAAATAATTTTTTTGTAACATACTTCATACCATTGAAAGCTAATTATGACTGTTTTTTGAGTCATGAATTGATTCAGTTCTAGTTGATATCCCCATCTTTTTTTGCTTACATAATTGTGCTCTGTGACGCATTGCTTATATGTGAATCTGTGACACATTGCTGACATGATGTTTGCTCATCTCTAGGTGGGCGACTTTGCCATCCTGCTGCGTGCAGGGTTTGACCGCTGGAGTGCCGCCCGCATGCAGCTATCCACAGCCCTGGGAGGGGTGCTGGGGGCTTGTTTCGCCCTATGTGCCCAGTCTCCCAGAGGGACAGGTGAGCTGCCTAGCATTCTCCATATACAAAACAGCAGCAGAGCACTCAAACTACAGCTCCACACCAGGTGCTTGACTTGGACTGAAATAAGGAACAGTACTTATTTTGGATGCCGGTACTGTTTATAACTAGGTGCAAGAGATCCACAATACTTTTGATTTAATATTCTATAGGAGGTGCAGGAGCTAAAGCAGTAGACCGTTAAGTGCTGGTACTCCGCTCCGGTGAGCTCCTGCCCATGTCGAGAACTGTCCACACCATTGGTATAGGCTATCAAGGAACCATATAGACTTCAGTGCTTTGGCCTCCAAGCAGCATGAAAAGCTTTTTTAAATTAAGTCAAACCAAATGTCTCATTCATTCCACTTTATCCTGTGTAGAAAATGCAACAGCGTGGATCTTACCATTCTCCTCGGGAGGCTTCCTGTACATAGCCCTGGTCAACGTGGTGCCTGACCTTCTGGAGGAGACTAGCCTCAGGTATGTACACTGGTCAGTCTGGACAGCCACTGACCACCATGCAAATACCCACTAAGAGACTAAATATGCAGAGGGGAAAAAAGTGTTACACGAATATGAAAATGAATGGGCAGACACTGAAGCAAAAAAAACACATCTTTTTCCAGACACTCCCTGTTGCAGATCCTGCTCCTGTGCTGTGGCATTGCCGTCATGGCCGTCTTGTCTGCCGTAATGGATTGAGCTCAAAAGACAAGCCTGCTTTACCAAAATATAATTGAGAACATCACCGCAACATTCACTGGACTGGGAAGCAATCCCCCTTTCTATAAAGTTAAGTCCTCAGATTGCACTCAATCGCCCTTTTTTTATATGGAACTGTTTTTAATACTCCACCTAGTGCCAAAACATCCTATCATCAGCATGGCCATCAACATGGAAGCGATCCAGCAATCAGAACGGCACCTTGAATCATACCTGCTTTTTCTATCAGGACTCTAGACCAACTGTGTCCACCTTGTCTGCTGATCTCTGACTACTGTCTGTGTGGACACTAATGTGCCAAACCCAGAGACAGACATTTTGAAATGGCAAGAGAGCTAAAGAAAGCTTATTGAAGCTTTCATGGAAGTAACTGGACTATGAGAGAATCAGACCATAATGGGGAGACGCATACACATACTCGAACAGGTCTTATCAGACACATATGAGCAGCTCATGCATGCTGTATAAACTTAATCTCACATACTAAAATGCATACACATTTCCTTAAATCCTCACATTGTATGCTCATGTGTTGCTTTTTATTTGTTTTCCTCTTTCAGGCTATTTTATATTTATTGTATCTTATTGGTTTCTGTATTTGCTTGTACTGCCTAGTATTTATTGAAGTATTTCAGAAAGTAACATGGTGCAATGTTTTTGTCAAATTCTGTTACGATTTCCATCACACACACACCATTTGGTTTTTGTGTAGGGTTAATCTGTTGCATTGATGTATATTCAAGCAAAAAGTTGGACTATTTTTCAATTGTATACAATGCTAATTTTAATGATAAGAGACACTCAGACAGATATATTTGGAACTTCTTAATTAAGGAAAATATGATTTAGAAATGTAATAAAATATTATGCAATATATTTTTGTGTGGTCTTGATTTTACTATATACAGTCCTTTCAGAAGTTATTCACACCCCTTTTTTCACACTTGTTACAAAGTGGGATTGAAATTATTGGAGAAAATAATAATCAGCGATCTACAATACTCATGTCAAAGTTAAAAAAATATATAAGAAAATTAAATCACTGTCTTGATTATATAAGTATTCAATACCTTGAGTCTGTTACACACCTTTGGCAGGGATTTACAGCTGTCTCTGGATAAGTCTAAGAGCTTTGCACCCCTGGATTGTACTATATTTGCCCATTTATTTTTTTCAATCTCGGTCATGTTGATCATCGCTAGACAGCCATTTTCAAGTCTTGCCATAGATTTTCAATTAGATTTAAGTCACCTGTAACTAGGCCACTCGGGACATTCAATGACGTCTTGGTAAGCAACTTGTGTAAACTCAGCAAAAAAGAAACATCCTCTCACTGTCAACTGCGTTTATTTTCAGCAAACAACATGTAAGTATTTGTATGACCATAAGATTCAACAGCTGAGACATAAACAGAACAAGTTACACAGACATGACGCACAGAAATGGAATAATGTGCACCTGAACAAGGGGGGAATCAAAAGTAAGTCAGTATCTGGTGTGGCCACCAGCTGCATTAAGTACTGCAGTGCATCTCCTCATGGACTGCACCAGATTTGCCAGTTCTTGCTGTGAGATGTTACCCCACTCTTCCACTAAGGCACCTGCAAGTTCACGGACATTTCTGGGGGGATTGGCCCTAGCCCTCACCCTCCGATCCAACAGGTCCCAGACATGGTATTGAGATCCGGGCTATTCGCTGGCCATGGCAGAACACTGACATTCCTGTCTTGCAGGAAAATCATGCACAGAACGAGCAGTATGGCTGGGGGCATTGTCATGCTGAAGGGTCATGTCAGGATGAGCCTGCAGGAAGGGTACCATATGAGGGATGAGGATGTCTTCCCTGTAACGCACAGCGTTGATTGCCTTCAATAACATCATTCTCAGTCCGATGATGCTGTGGCACACCGCCCCAGACCATGACAGACCTCCACCTCCAAATCGATCCCGCTCCAGAGTACAGGCCTCGGTGTAATGCTCATTCCTTTGATGATAAACGCAAATCCGATCATCACCCCTGGTGAGACAAAACCGCGACTCGCCAGTGAAGAGCACTTTTTGCCAGTCCTGTCTGACAAGAGGCCCGACAAGCCCTCAGTCCAGCCTCTCTCGGCCTATTGCGGACAGTCTGGGCACTGATGGAGGGGTTGTGTATTCCTGGTGTAACTCGGGCAGCTGTTGTTGCCATCCTGTACCTGTCCCGCAGGTGTGATGTTCAGATGTACCGGTCCTGTGCAGGTGTTACATGTGGTCTGCCACTGCGAGGATGATCAGCTGTCCATCTTGTCTCCATGTAGTGCTGTCTTAGGCGTCTCACAGTACGGACATTGCAATTTATTGCCCTGGCCACATCTTCCGTCCTCATGCCTCCTTGCAGCATGCCTAAGGCACATTCACGCAGATGAGCAGGGACCCTGGGCATCTTTCTTTTGGTGTTTTTCAGAGTCAGTAGAAAGGCCTTCTTAGTGTCCTAAGTTTTTATAACTGTGACCTTATTTGCCTGCCGTCTGTAAGCTGTTAGTGTCTTAACGACCGTTCCACAGGTGCATGTTCATTAGTTGTTTATGGTTCATTGAACAAGCATGGGAAACAGTGTTTAACCCCTTTACAGTGAAGTTATTTGGGTTTTTACAAATTATCTTTGAAAGACAGGGTCCTGAAAAAGGGGGACGTTTCTTTTTTTGCTGAGTTTATATTTGGCCATGTTTAAGGTAGTTGTCCTGCTGAAAGGTGAATTTGTCTCCCAGTGTTTGTAGGAAAGCTGACGGAACCAAGTTTTCCTCTAGGACTTTGCCTGTGCTTAGCTCTATTCCGTTTCTTTTTACACTAAAAACTCCCTATTCCTTGATGTTGACAAGCATACAACATGATGCAATCACCAACATGCTTGAGAATATGAAGTGGTACACTGTGTTGTGTTGGATTTGCCCCAAGCATAATGCTTTGTAATCAGGACAAAAAGTTAATTTCCTTGCCACGTTATTTTTCAGTATTACTTTGGTGCCTTGTCGCAAACAGGATGCATGTTTTGGAATATTTTTATTCTGTATAGGCTTCCTTTTCACTGTCATTTATGTCTGTATTGTGGAGTAACTAAAGTACAATGTTGTTGATCCATCCTCCATTATCTCCTGTCAGTCATTAAACTTTTTTAAAATCACCATTAGCCCCATGGTGAAATCCCTGAATGGTTTCCTTCCTCTCCGGCAACTGAGTTGAGAACGGTGCCTGTATATTTGTAGCGAATGGATGTAATGATACACCATTATAAGTGTTAATAGCTGCATCATGCTCAAAGGGATATGTAATGTCTGCACCCCCCCCCCCCCCCCCCCCCCCATCCTGTTATTGCACAGAGTCCATGCAGTTTATTTGACTTGTTAAGCACATGTTTACTCCTGAACTTATTTAGGCTTGCCATAAAAGGGTTGAATACTTATTGACCCAAGACATTTAATCTTTTCATTTTTAAATCATTTGTAAAAATGTTTTTTTATTTTTTTTATTCCACTTTCACATTATGGGGTGTTGTGTGTACATCAGTGACACAAAACTCAATTTAATAAGTGTTTAATTCAGTCTGTAACACAACAAAATGTGGAAAAAGTCAAAGGGTGTGAATACTTTCTAATGGCACTGTATTCACCCTTGGTATTTGCATGCTCACAAGTTACTGTAAGTGAAAGCTTGGTGATATGGAGATTATGCATCAATATGTTATGTAATCAAAACAAAATTCCACACTAAACATAAACATTTTCTGTAAGCACATGTTCTGCAGCAAAGTGTCCGGGCTTAAAATGTAATGGGAGCCAGAGGAGGGGGGTATTGATTGTTTGTTCACATATGATAAGAGCCCGTTGCCATAACGACTGCCCTGCAGATTACCTTCCTTAGTCCTGTGAGAAGCCTACTGCCTGTGGGAGCCTTCCTGTGAGTTAAGACACTGAAGCTCCGTTCATACCTGGTTCTAACATGCACCATTTGTCCTGATTTTGTCCACATTCTGATTGTGCCCACATCTTCAGACAGGTGTAGATGATTACAAGACGCACTGTGATCTGGTTGTGATCAGATCTTCCTGACCACCTCTGGAGGTAGTCAGGCAAACATTGGGAGAATCTCAATTGAATACTCCTCACATGCTTTTGCCTTGCCTTCTTAAAACCCATTGGATGAGAAAGCCATAGGTCCCTCTCCTCTGACATCCTCCAATGGGTTTTGAGGAGGCGAGTAGAGAGGATGCAATTGAGATTCTCCATAGTGTCTAGATATCTTACAAGTGTAGATGGATCTGGACAGTGAAACCATTTTTAAATCATTAGTATCAGACCTTCTAAAATCATTGACATGTGGCACCATTGATTTATGGCATGTACAGTGGGGCAAAAAAGTATTTAGTCAGCCACCAATTGTGCAAGTTCTCCCACTTAAAAAGATGAGAGAGGCCTGTAATTTTCATCATAGGTACACTTCAACTATGACAGACAAAATGAGAAAAAAAATCCAGAAAATCACATTGTAGGATTTTTTATTAATTAATTTGCAAATTATGGTGGAAAATAAGTATTTGGTCAATAACAAAAGTTTATCTCAATACTTTGTTATATACCCTTTGTTGGCAATGACAGAGGTCAAAAGTTTTCTGTAAGTCTTCACAAGGTTTTCACACACTGTTGCTGGTATATTGGCCCATTCCTCAATGCAGATCTCCTCTAGAGCAGTGATGTTTTGGGGCTGTTGCTGGGCAACACGGACCTTCAACTCCCTCCAAAGATTTGTAAGTCTTCACAAGGTCCAACACTATTTTGAAAGAAAGTCTGTCAAATAATTTACATTTAGGGAGGGACCAAGACATCTAGTCACAATGCGGACACAGTGGACAGATATGAGAGACATTTAAATTCCATGTGTAGAATGCACACAAGACCAGGACAAAGGACGCATGTTAGTGCCAGGTATAAACGAGACTTGAATGACAACCTATACCGCAAAGCGAGAAAATCCATAAACTTAACACCGTTGAACTCGAACATAAATCGGCTCTCTGATCATCTATCGAAACATTGCACAACATTTCTAACAGGAGATAGATCTTGATCCCACTAGGTCTTAGGAAAGACAAGTCCAGTTCAAGATCAGCGGACCTCCAAACTCAAGTATGGCCCACTTCGAACAAGGCTTATGTATCATTTGTTCAATGTAAATGTTTGATATCTTGTTGAATTTAAATGGATCACGTATTGCACATAGTATACACAGAGAAAATGAATGCATGAGCAATGCATGTAAAGTCTTTCAAGGGCATCTGTTGTTGCACTATTGGCACTAATGAACAAAGTGCTGATTTCCATTGCTGTCTTTACCTCCCTTTACCTCAGATGAACAATTGAGACCCATAAGTACCAATTTTTAATAGGAATATGTCCCCAAAACTTAATTGGTGACACTTTACACTAAATTGCTCTTATACTTGTGTAATATCAATGTAATTATTCAAGTAATGACATTTAATTAATATGCACACCTTATTGCTTTGTATTGTAAATGATAAAACCTATCCCTAAGTGGATATAGCATAACAGTGCTGAAGTACTGATTGAATGTCTCTCCAAAGTTGTGTAAAACCTTTCTTTGGTGTACATTAGCAGTGTTTTTGCATCAGCCGAGCCTGAGTGAAGGAGGTGTACAGTTTGATTCATTTTAAACATTGATAATGTTGTTATCATGTAGCCCAGGGGTCTCCAACCTTGTTCCTGGAGAGCTACCCTGCTGTTGGTTTTTACTCCAATCCCAGTTGTAACTAACCTGGTTCAGTTTATCAAGCAGCTAATTCTTAGAATCAGGTGTGCTAGATTAGGGTTGGAATGGAAACCTACAGCTCTCCAGAAACAGGGTTGGAGAGCACTAATGTAGGCCTTGGGAATCCCTTGGTCAGTGTGTCTCCATGTTTTGAAAGGCTGTGGGCTCAATTCAATCAAACCTGGATGGCGGTAGTTTGTAAACAAAGTCACCAATCATTGCTGTGGTGGGTTTAATTGAATTTCAGCTCGCACCTGTCTCATTGCGTTTGTCAACTGTGCACAGAAAAGGCTTGTAATGAAATATGTTGGGTTACAAATAGGTTTTGATCCAGCATGTGGTCCATGTGCATGTGTGTGTTTCTTCATGATACATAAAACATGGCCCAATATATATACTTAATATGATAGTTAAACAACTGTGTCAGGTCCTTACAGTTGTAGCAGATCACAATGTCCCAAATAATAACAATAATACTACTAATAATACATATGATATAATTCGTATATTAACACAATGTATTCATATTTAATCAATCATACATGTTTACCCCTAGTAGTATTATTATTAGTATTATTAGTGAACAACCTGCTGGAGATATATTGCCAGTGCTAAGTTTCTTCCCATCCTACTGAAACCCGAGAGGAGAGAGAGTGCATTGCATCACTACCCACTCCTCGCAACATTGGTCGCCATCCACCCACCTCTCCTCTTTCCAGTACCAAAACAGATGGTGGAAAAATCATCACATCTGCCGGGACGCAGGACAACAATAGACAGCATCTAGCCCAAGAGAACCGGGGCGTCCATCATGTTTGCTGTCAAGAGCTCCATGAGGCTGTGAGCGCCGTCGTGATTTTTGACACGGGGTACCATCACGGCAGCCGAGGATTCTTCTCGCGACTGTCTGGGCTCTCCATCGAGTGGGGAAGATGGCCGCCATGAAAATTTTAACCAGCAGTGGGCTGTTCTTAGCGTTCTGTGCGTTGGGATTGCTAGCCATGGCAATCTGCACCGACTATTGGTATGAGACAGATGCGCGTAGACACCGAGAAAGGTGTAAAAACTACGCCAACAAGAGAAACGACCCGGGGTACATCTATATCTCAAATAGCAATCTCCCCCTCCAGATGCCCCCAAAGGGCATTGAAAGGAAAGGTAACAGTCCAAGTGCCGGAGCTCAGCCTCTTATTAGGGAAAAACGGCACTTTCTGGCTGCAGCATCAGCTATGGAGTCCCACTGCAGTCGCCAGTTCAATTCAACCATCTCTGGGCTCTGGAGAAAGTGTCATCGAGATGGATTTGACCTGGAGACAGAGGATCTCATATATAAAGGTAAGGATGCTACAGCTAATAGCCTACATCAGGCCCTGGTGTGATGTGGTACTGATGCTGCTCACTGAGTGTAAGCATGATGCTCAGATCCAAGCTTAACATGATTTTATTGATACACTGGGCATGGGATTAACTGATGCTCGTAACTGTCACTGTAGGGCCGTTGCCATAATAATATTTTACAAGAGGGGCTTTTGTTCATCACTGTAAACTTCAGTAGCAAATAAATAATCAGTAAATAATCTAGATGGGAATGCCAGTTGTATACGTGACGCCGAAGACGTGAAACCTGCGTATTTTTACGCCTTGTGTGTACAACGCTGTCCATGGTGCTGAATTTCTTTTCAGGCTTTGCGCCCAGCCCGTTCGCCTAGCAGCAGAACGCTATGGCGGAGGAAGGGGGGTCTTCCCTTGTAAAAGCGAAACGGTTTTTGTCTCAGGTGCTATTTGGACTGCTCGATTTTGATGAGTGCATTTGGCATCTGTTACGTTAAAATAGTAGATCATGTGTTATGGGTGATGCGTCGACTGCCACGGGGGAGATTGAGAGAAGACCGACGACTGAATTATTGATAAACATCCTGGTTCGTGGGAATTTTGAGCTGCAGGAGAGACAATCACAGTACATGGAACTCTCGCAGAACGGCCTTGTCCGATACATAACAGCAGGGCTTTCTGTGCAATGCCATGAGGCGTTCATGCCTGACTACTCTGAGTTTCTGACGAATAATGAGAGAACAACAGCATCAATGTTAGCATAAACACAGTACCTTCATTCAAGGAAATTCAGGACACTGAATATTTTGAGGAATTTCCCACAAATTATAGCATGTTTGTTTACCAGGATTTTTTCCTTATGAATTCAATCAGATTCAAACTGTCCAGAGTAGGCCTAGAGGACAGTGAAAACATACATGTTCATGGGTTGTTCCACGAAAATAAAGTTTATTTTACATCCCTTTGATATTTTAAGTAGAAATTGAGCACCAATGTTGAATTTTAAAAGCCTGTTATATTAAATGAAATGGAGAATTCAATAAATATTTACATTTGTAACAAGAATAAAAACCGTGGTGCCAATATTCAGCATTTTGACATGTCCATCTATCGTTCTTTTTTTACATCCGTTATTAGTTATTAAGTGGTTGTTCCACTGGATATCATAAGGTGAATGCACCAATTTGTAAGTCGCTCTGGATAAGAGCGTCTGCTAAATGACTTAAATGTAAATGTAATGTAAATGTAAATGTAATTAGACAGAAAATGCAAATAAATAGTTGAATGATTATGAACATGGTCTTTTGCCTGCTAATGCCTGCAATGCAGTGAAGAAAACTATATGACAACAATAACGTTTAACTGGCCCCTCTAACAGTACAACTGGCCCCAGCTTGGTCCCCCCCAGTTGAAATGGTCTAGAACCGCCACTGGTGGGGAATCGTATGTGGCTCGTTTCAGCTAATTGTATCTTGTTCTTGATACCATGTCTTGTTTTGACTGATGTCATGTCTATGCTAATATGGCTCAAATTTGCTAGCTAGCTAACCAACAACTGTAACGATGTATTTGAGAGACAACAAGTAAGTGCTCATTGTGCAAATGTATTTGTTTTCAATAAACATGGGAGAGGAAATACAGTTTACATGTTGTCAACAATCTAAGCCAACCCTGTCTGTTTATGCCCCATTGTTGCGCATGCATCGGTTTTGTTAATCAACCAACACATCTATAGTAAAATCATAGTGTAAAAGCAGGTGAGCTGGTTCTCTTTTTTGTTGCCTGTTTTGTGGTGGAAAACTGAGCGGGGTGAGCATAACATGTCAACCCTAGAAATGTTTTAACAATGTCATTTTTTGGGGTGAAGCTTGCATTTAATTGTCATTCTGTTTCACACAACAATCTTCCATTCCCCATGTAATAAGTGGATGCATGGCTGACTTCAACCCTGTTAAGGTCAACCCTGTTACTTTATTTGGCACTTACTATAGTCATTTTGTTATTTAACTTGAGATTTAAAAAAAAATAAGTTGAACATGTTGTCTTTATAACAGAATGTTAAAATTAGGTGAAAGCAAAAAAAATAATCATAAAGTTACACTTCTCAAAACGCACCGAATTGGTGGAACGATCCTCGTGCTGAGGTAAACAGTTACTGTTGTCAGAATTGTGGGAAAGTGAGCTGCTTTCTTTGATAGAATAAGGTAATCTGTAGCATATCATAAATCGACAACAAAATCCACTACACCCTCAGGTTGATTTGCATTGAGACACATAGGCCCACTGGACAACATGATATTCTCTCTAGTTGCTCCCTTGTTTATCAGAATGATGAGTTGGTCTGCATCTGCAGACACCTCCCAACTCACACCTCAAAGTCTCTCTATAGTGAAGTTAGTAGGTCTGTATACCACCATCACAGTAATACTGATATAAGTAACCTGGTGGGACCAGGGGGTAGCCACTAGCCAGATATGTTTGTGATTCAATGCTACATCTATGGCATGAAAACATGGAACCCAATCCAGAAATGTATATTTCCTCTCTCAGACTGCTGTAGTTCCATATGAGGCTGTGAACTGTTGGCTCCATATTTTAGCCTGCGTACAGTACTTTTGACTTCCTTAGCTTCACATAGCTGAATGTTTGTAGCTGAAGTCCAGGTGTTCTAAGAGTGGAGCTTCACACTGTGACTTTTGACAACTCTATCACATTTGGTAGGTCAATACCAATGTGTTGGTGATATCCCTGCCTCAACATTGGGTTCTCACATTTGATTACTTGTTTTTGCTGCCTTTGACCTAAAATGTATCAAATAATATTAGCGAGTAGGTAGTCAGATCTGCTACTGAGCAAGTGCTTAGTAAATTGGTCTCCATCCATAGCTCTTGATCTTGAGACTCACACAATATTAGATTTTGCAGAAGTAGTCATGGGACATAAATGTCTCACCGCTCATCTGGATGTATTGTGCTTCCCCACCGAACATGAGAACAATGAATTATGTATTTCTGTACTCTGAACTGAGTGAACTCAATGCTAAATCCTTGTAAAACCCTTTTTGAACATTCACACTAGTTCATCTTTTCTTTTTTGATTATTCCTCCTGTTTATGCCAGAACCATATAGCCTTTTCCATTCATGGTGACTGACTAGGCTTCATGACAGGGGTCTTCTTCCACACTTACAAAACCACGTCATAAACATATTCCAGCATAAATCTCCTTTCTCCCTGATCTAACAAGTAACTGTTGGTAAATCAACCACAATGATTACAGTACACAACATCCAGGAATATGTGAATATATTTGCAATAATCATATGTCATTTGAGCATACATAGGTGGTCTATCTCATCGCAGTGATATGATGAAACAGTAATGTAAGACTTGTCTCTTCCTGTTGTTATAATTGGTCTGGATACCCACCTCGCACTGAGAGAGCCTAATTAGAGGCTGATCTACATGAATGATGCCGGATGCTGTTTCTGCTCTGAATCACAGCTAGATGTCTCTCACTTTGAGAGGCACACTGAGGATATTGCATGATGACATCATTCACAGTGACACAAAGGACTCAAAACAATTTTCCTCTTTTAGAACTACTGTAGTGTCTACATGCTTAACTGAGTCACTATATTCAGTGTGGTTGAGTTTATTGTCTGCAAAGCAGCCTGTTTTATCAAGATCTTATCAAGACTGTGTTTCTATCATAATCATAAACTCTTTTCTTCAGGATTGATTCAGCGGTGCATCCCAGTCAAGTATCACTACTCTTCCTCCATCCTTCCGCGCAATTTACCCATCAACATCACCAAGACCATCCGTCAGGATGAGTGGCATGCACTCCGTAAGTCTGAGCCTGTCTGTCTGTCTGTCTAATGGCTGTCTTACTGGCTGTACAGTATGTCTGGACTCTCCCTGGGTTCAATCATTTTCTCTCTCTGTCTATCTCTCTAGTTCTCTTTCTCTCTAACTGTTATCTCAGGATCAAATACATTTAAAGTGGCACCCAATGAGAGCAATTTCATCTTCTTGTTATCGCTGTTCACCCCTCCTTGTCGCCCTCTCTAGTTCTGATATCCTTAAAAAAGATAAGGAAGATTGCATGGTTCCATGAAGGAAGTGACAGGGATTTGTAAGGGTGTATGGCTCTATTTGTGTCAGGAATATTTCGGTGTATCATATGCCATGAATATGACTGTGCAGACATTGCATTTCTGTGCTGTACATGCTGTAGATCCCACTGGGCCTCCTGCTCTGATCTCCACTGTTCTTTGTCCACTAAAATGACGGAGGTGTGTGTCTGTTGGTGCAGATCTACGCAGGATGACGGCTGGCTTTGTGGGCATGGCCGTGTCCATCATCCTGTTTGGCTGGATTATCGGAGTGTTGGGCTGCTGTCAGCAGCATGACCTCATGCAGTATGTAGCTGGACTACTCTTTCTCATGGGAGGTAAGAGCTGGCTCCTCTCTCTGTTTGGTGTGTGTGTGTGTGTGTGTGTGTGTGTGTGTGTGTGTGTGTGTGTGTGTGTGTGTGTGTGTGTGTGTGTGTGTGTGTGTGTGTGTGTGTGTGTGTGTGTGTGTGTGTGTGTGTGTGTGTGTGTGTGTGTGTGTACTTGTGCGTGTGTGTCTTTGTTTGATGCATTGTGTAGACTACAGTAGTTGTGGGTATATGCGCTTGTGTGTGTGAGAGAGAGCTATATGTGTGAACACATAGGTTTATATAAAAAGATGTACAAGAAACTCATGACATGGAGTGTGAAGATCTTACCATTTATTGTCTGGGTGACCCACTAAGCCTACCAAAATAGGAATGACATAATACTGTATATAGTTCATTGAAGTTGCTGTGAATCCCATACATTTCCATTTGTCTCCTTGTCCTCCCTCAGGAACATGTTGTATCATCTCCCTGTGTACGTGTGTGGCGGGCATCAACTTTGAGCTGTCGCGTTACCCACGCTACATGTATGGCCTCCCAGAGGATATTAGCCATGGCTACGGCTGGTCCATGTTCTGTGCCTGGGGGGGCTTAGGCCTCACTCTGCTGGCTGGTTTCCTGTGCACCCTGGCCCCATCCCTAAGCACCCCCTCCCGTACAACCGTCCACAAGCCCAGGCAGGAGAACGGAACCGTGTGATGGGACTGTGTGACTGGCGCACAAATAAGCAACACCCATCCAACTTTGTCCAACGTTTTTGTCCAACCACCATCTCACCTCGTCCCCCTTCCCTGTCCATACCACCTCTGTCATCCATCTGAATCATGAGTGTACCAGAGAAATTGTACATGGGAGAACAGAGCAAAGACAAACCACACCAAACTGTACTATTTACTGTACATCTAAGACACAGAGCAATGGCCCCAGAATACTTTGGGACATGGCAAGACCTTTTTGTTGTTAAACGTTTGACTACTAACTCTATGGCAGCCTAAAGGCGACTGTTTGTCTGTTTTTTTTTCAAGAGGAATTGTCTTAAAATGGTGCTCTCTTTTAACACACACAACACAGAACACAGTCCAAAAGCTTAGAAAGAAACAATAAGCAACAAACAAGAACATGTGGCAGAGCATCCTGTCATCATTCCTCTTTTAGTCGGGTGGTCTGTACTGTGTTTGTTATTGTTCGCAACAAAAAAGGATGCTGGCATAAACTGTCCAATGTTTTGAATCAGCTGACTGATGTCAACCATTATCCCTAGGAAGCATTATCCCTAGGAAGCATTATCCCTAGGAAGGACTTTACAGTTTAAGCCTAAAACCTGCTTCTTGCATCAGAGGACAAAGAGCACAACATGGAAATGGCAGGGGTGGAACAGCAAGATACAATTTTGAAGAGCAAATCTTTCAACGCTTCTATGATTCAGTATGTACAAATGCATCTCTACGTAGATTCAGGTCATTGTTTGTATAAAGTAACTTGAATAAGAAAACATGTTTCTGTTTGTTTCGACGTAACAATGGAAATTTGGGTCTTCAGTGATGTTGTTTGCTGGAATAAATTGTATGCTTCATGATTAGAAGAATAAGAGTGATCGCGAGGCACATTAAGTACTGTTTGAGAGTAGCAGAGGCAGTTAAAGGTCCAGTGCAGTCAAAAATGTGATTTGTGTGTGTTTTATATACTGTATATTTCCACACTATGAGGTTGGAATAATACTGTGAAATGCTGATAATGCCATTATAGTGTAAGAGCTGTTTGATCAGTATTCCCCTCCCCACTCAGACCATTCCCAGAACGTCCTAGCAAAAGTCTTGCTTGAGAAATTGCTCTTTGCTAAGAAGCTATTTTAATTGAAAACAATTACAGTAAGGTACTTGATTATTACCCAGAAATGATTTGATATTGAAATAAAAACGTCTGCATTGGACCTTTAAGGAACAGTGAATATTTTATGTTGAAGGACGGGGTTCAATGAAAATAAATGTAACCTTCTGGTAACACATTCAAACTTATAAACAATGACAGACGGTAATTTACAGTTAAAAGTGACAATACCTGCCGTCTTGGATTTGGCAGGAATTGAACGGCAGACACCAGTGTTGGACTTGCATTTAATGTATTCTGTCACAAAAACCTTCACATAGCACAACACATTGTAGCAAGTATCAATGCATTGAGTGATTTGGTTTGTGTGAATTGCTTCAAGATGCAGGTATTTGCACAGCATAGATTCCCAAAGCTTCTGTTAAAGTTTATCATTGAATCCATGTCTTACTCAACACAACATTTCTGTTAATATTCTTCTGTAAGTGAAAATGAGTAATGTTGAGAGTTACATTGAGAGAGCAGTAGGGCTGTGAAAAGTCATACTCAATGTCATGTTTACATCAGTAACACCACTGGCATGTTGTTTTTTCCTGTCTACCAATCCTTCTCTCCTCACGTTTGAGGCAGGGGTGTCTGCTCTTGCCCATAGCTGTTCTCTGTATTCTTCCTCAGTAGGGGGAAACTAGGAACCAGCTTAGGTCTTTTGGAGACAAGACCAATAATGTGGCAGCTTGTCAGCAGACAACATGATGTCCTGTTAAAGCATCAACTGCATCACTTCAGTATGAAGGATCCCTATTGAGTCAACCACTTTCCTGCAAGTGGGCTGAATGAATTGAGGGAGCTCACCATTTCTATTTTCAGTGCCACTTTTGCCCCAGGCAACAGGCAGTCTTACTGGCCCTTTGCAGTTTTCTGAGTCCCCTTCGCAATTCATAGAGATCAGGAGAGGTCAAAAGGCCCTCATTTGGGTAACATTTGATTAATGTACTCTGTAAGTGCACAGTTCTTGCAGGACTTGAGAGGTGTAATAATGATACAAGCACACTTGTGTATTACATAAAGGGTCTGGGATGAAACTCAGGCCATGTTGGGAGTTTGTTTGTGGCAGGTCTGGGTTCAGACAGGCTTCGGAGGCTAGCACTACACATGAATTAAGATGGAATTACAGGTAAGATGGAATTTATATATTTTGTGAGTACAGAGTACTCAAGGAACACTGTTTTGTTACCTATATTAAAAAAAGCACTAATTGTGACACTTTTTCAGCAGTGTTATGAGGTGAGGTGATGAGCTATAACCTTTCCAGTGAATTAGTATTTGACTGTAGATAAAAACATTGCCTCAAAGTGACTACAAAGTGAAACATCCCAACATTGTTACTACATGTAGCACCACCTCAGACTTGTAAAAGAGTTGTGGATATTGGTGGTGTTCTGCTGCCATTCTGAGCTCATCCACAGTCTTCTCCTCCAGCTTATATCAACACACATGTACAGGTTTTGTCCCTTAGATCTCTAAATTGGCCAATGATATTGAATGCATGGATAATTGCTACAATAAACAATACATGTATTGCAATTGCGTTGTTTGAGTAATGATAAAGGCTTTGTTGCTAATCCGGTTGATAGAGAAAAATCTGGGTAGCATAGCAAGATTTCGGAAAAAGTAGTAAAATGGCCACATAAAAAAGAATGAGAGAAGGGGTAAGCACAATATACAACTTGTATGCAAAAGTGACAGCTAAGTACTTCTCTTATTGGGACTTCTAGTGTTTCATGAGGAACTGGAAAGTGTTCAGCGTGAGCAATGTGGGACACTGTGTACAAATGCCACAATTTCAAGTGGCACCTCTTTAAGTAGCACTGCTATGATTTTCTACAAGTCATTTATACTGGTTCAATCCACGAGGATGGAGAAAGACGATTAAAAGACATTATAGTCTCGCATGAGATCATTATGGTTCATTTCTTTTAATGTATTCAAACTTGTGTCCATTTTTGAAACTAATTTATTTTACTGAAATAAAATGTAATTAATATACTATTCTGAAGTCAACTGTGTCTGTATATTTCATGTATTTTAGATGTCTATGTCATCCTATGTCACAACAGAAAAACACTGAGCTTAGGTAAAGCTCTTCCTGTGAACTGCTCATCTGGGCTTACATGTACACTATTTCACACTCACGGAGACTATAATCAAATAGGCTGTTATGGTTCTTGCAACCACTGCAGTAAAGTTTTGGTTGGACATGTGGCTCATTTTTCAGAGGAATTACACGAATGCCATGATTTCACAATAAAAAAAAAACAACCATCATTCATCTCAGTTTGTCTTTCATCAGTATGTAGCACATATTCATTCTCCAAACGAATACAGAATTGATGAGGTTTTAAAAACATTCACATGGATGTTGCCGACATCTGTCAGTTACTGAGCTGACACTGATTTAGTCCAAATGCTAGACTTACTTTAAGTGGACCTCGGTGGATGAATTCCCTGTAATAATATTAGGCTGTGTTTAGACAGGCAGCCCAATTATGAACTTTTTTTCCACCAATAGGTCTTTTGACCAATCACAGATCTTTTCACATTAGATCATCTTAAGGCTGACCTGATTGGTAAAAAAAAAATCATAATTGTGCTGCATGTCTAAATTCAGCCATAGAGGCTAAGAAACAATGGGGTAAGTATTGCTTGTACCATCTATTGCTTAGGACACAGTGCCACCTAGAGGAGAGTTGGGTATTTTCTGTCTGTGTCCTCAGTCGTGTTAATTCCAACAACTGAGAAAGAGTCAAGGCTGCAGGGTAGTAGCTAACCATCGAACATCTGACTACAAATAAATTGATAGTTCACGTTTTTGCCTTTTTTCATGCCCATGTGATGTCATTACATGATATTCAATCAGAGTACATTCCAAAATATACATAAAATAATGAAAAATAAACAATTCATAACTGATCCCTATATCGTCTTCTCTCAGGGTTCTAACAAAAATATTTTATAGTACAATAAAACAATTCTTATAGAGAAATGACTGGACAGTCTTCAGATGAGCCCTCATCCAATGTAGTAAAATACAATTCTAAACGCCATTACCTCTCAGCTATACTAGCCATCCTGAATCAACTCTTTTAAAGACTACAGGATAGATTTTTACAGGTAAGATCACTTTTTCAAACTAATCTTAAATTGTTTTATTTAACTAGGCAAGTCAGTTAAGAACAAATTCTTATTTACAATGACAGCCTAGGAACAGTGGGTTAACTGCCTTGTTCAGGCAGAATGACAGATTTTTCGCTTGTCAGCTCAGGGATTCGATCTAGCAACATTTCGGTTACTGTCCGAACGCTCTAACCGCTAGGCTACCTGCCGCCCCAAAATAACACCATACCAGGTATTTTGTTGAATTCCTTTAGATTATCAAATATACCTTTCTACATACATGTGAGCCACTAAACCCAACTTACCAAAGATATATCTACACACACACACACACACACACCTCTGGTCACTAGGCAATAGCTTTCATTCAAATAAATCTCCAGAAAAAACCTTGATATGCTCAGCATAACCAGGAAGCTTCATTGCTAGGTTGTGGTGTCAGTTATCTGTTATGGTTGAACAGATTCATGTTTTATTTCTTGGCACGGTAGTGTGCCCCCACCACCATGTAGCTGTCTGGTGACAGTGGTGAGAAGTCCTTCATGTTGGGGGACTTGCCTTTGGCCCAACAGGTCCTGACCGGGGTGACTGGTGGAATCCGGCAGGGGTCATGCTTCAGCAGGTAACATCCCAAGGTCTCCCAGCCTCCCCCGATGCGCACCATCACATGACGCTCATTTAGCATCTGCAGGAAGAACAAGATGGAGGGGATAGTCAGAAACAGCAGGTACAATAAAACCCATGACTGCTATTCCATTTGAGTAACTTAACCAAATCACAACAAATGTACTTGTTTGTTGCTCAATACCTAGCTTGGTTTTGAATCCCCCTTCACCTATGTCTGATTTCAAGTAGGCCAAGGCATAGTAACCTTGGAAAATGTTATGATTCACTCCATAGACTGAAACTGCTCTTTGTATGACCCCTGAGCCAAGAGAAGATACCCTTCTAATCAAATATTGACCAGTTCCTTCTGCCTGTGTAACAGCCCTCATGAAAGTCAAATGATCTCTGAGCCATAGAAAGAGACAGCTTTGTCAAAATCTCATTAAGCCAAATGAAACACTGCCTCATGACGCCAGCTGAGCACATGCAGTGGACTAATCCACAGATATGCACGCACGGGCACGCACACAGAGAACCCAGCATTCATAAATAGTACGTTGTTGTGAAGTCACCATGTACATAGTTACACTTAGAACACCTGTGATAGCAGGCAAACACTGAGATATCAGCACTCTTTAAATCAAGCCCTCTGACAACTACTGCATAGACACCTTCCTCTACACATCACCCTCTGGTCTGGTACAAACCTGACGCTACCATGGCAACAGCTCTCAAATAATACAGTCGGATTGTAAGAAAATGAAAGCAGCGAAATAGAGATCACTGTCTCTTTACAAAGCTGTAGCTCCACACAGACATCTAGATTCCCAAGAGGCCTTGCCTGGCCAGCCGTCCTTCTGTCAAAACCGGCGCACACCCTCCTTCCTTATCGCCCATAACCCCTTCATTATGGAACCATTAAGAATGTGATAATACAAGCAGATTTACACCCCTGCTATACGCCTCCTGTCCTCCACTATGCATACTAATGGCGAGATGGACGGTGGAGGGGTGTAAGTGAATACACACACGCACATACACAAGCACCCACATGCACACAGACAATGCCTGGTAGTCCCATTTACCAACCAAAGAAGCCCCTGAGACGTGATCTGCCTCAGCTGTCCACAGGCAGATTAAAATGTTATCGCTGACAGCGGGGTCAAGTTTGACATAACACACGAACACAAGGGTAAGAAGGAGGAAGGGGGAGCAGGAGCAGTGGAGGGAAACACCTATATGTTTTTTCCATTCATCACCCTTAGGTTAGAGCTATCCATACAAATGTGGGCTAAAATACTGTAGGCTATAAGGATTTGTTTTATAGCCTACAGCACTACATTTTAAGAGCTCTATGAGGAAAATATATTTGGGTTACTGTATTTATTTAATTGCGTATGTAACAGAACACTAGTCAACTCAGAATACTAGTCAAAATACGTTATGACTGTTATGGCTCTCAAAACTCAATATTCTCATAGTAGAATTATGCAAGTAGACTTTCTCAGGAATTGTGCACACAACCCCCTGCGGCAGACATCTTCTATATAATCAGATTCATTCTAACAGCCCCTGCCCCCCCACACGTGTGCCTTTACTCCAGCCCATAAGCTGACTGCTGGATTCCCCTGTGTCCTCCTTCCCTGGCAGCTCTATTGATTCTCTCTCCTCCCGTTTGTTGTTGAAAGATTCATGAGAACGCTAATGGAGGAAGAGGCCTTCACCCATCATCCACTAGGGGCCATGCTTTAACCATTCCCTTCTGAGGAAAGATTATTGTGATTGCACTGGTCATTACATGAGAGATGGTGTCACGATCGTGTGGCGGATTAACGGACCAAAATGCAGCAGTTGGAAAATAAGCCATCTTCTTTTATTTTAACACGAAGATGAACACGACACAAAAACACTTTAACAAAACAACCGTGAAGCTACAAACGTTGTGCACAAACATACAGGCTACTAACGTTCTTACATAGACAATTACCCACAACCAATGAGAGCCTATGGCTACCCTAAATAAGGCTCCCAATCAGAGACAACCGAAATCAGCTGTCTCTAATTGGGAACTCATTCAGGTAACCATAGACTCTCCTAGATAACTAACCACCATAGACAATGCTAAACATCTACACTCAACACAAAACCATATACTACACCCATTAACCCCTTTACCAAATAAACACCCAAAACAACAAAACATAAACATTCCCCATGTCACACCCTGACCTAACTAAAATAATAAAGAAAACAAAGAATAATAAGGCCAGGGCGTGACAGATGGAGTAATTGTATTGGAGAAATTCACATGTATCTCACTCTACGGGAGGATCTTGTCACATGCAAAAAGGGCAGGGACTTTAATATAACCTAACCACCGTCTCCTACTTATTCTTAAATGAAACTGCTTTTTCCTTTTAGGTAACCCCATAGAACTTTAATGATAGCTTAAATGGAGATATGTCTTCTTTTTATAGCAGTCAGACCACTGCTAAAATATAAAGCAAACCAAACAAAGCTCCTATGTGTTCTGATGGAAATAGGAAGTAATGGAAGTGAGATGATATTGTGAGAGGTTTTAATGTCTCCCTTCTCTTCAGTGCCAGACACAGTTACCATCCCTGCTATAAAGCCTGGTGCTTAATTGGGCTTGGAGAAGAAAAGCCTTCCTTTCTTCAACAGCTGAGAATGCTGCATGGAGCCCTCCAGGGCTAGCATGATTGAAAAATCTCCAGTGGAGAGAGGGGGTGTCATACCAGGCCAGGCTTCAATGAGCTGTCTGATTAAATCACACCACTAATGACTTGGTTTTAGTAATCAATAGATTTTGCTCTTTAAAAAGCCAAGCAAACATCACAGGACTCATACAGACAGACAGACATACAGGGGTTATCAGGGCCTGGTTAATGGGCATCACTTCACACATTCACAGGTAACATCTTTACAGGGGAGTGGACTGTAGTGCTCTATTCATACAGAGAAGAGAAGTGTGTTTTTTACTGATTGAGAGAAAGGACTGTGTATCCGGCAGGTAGTGCTGTACAGCAGGGGTCTTCAACCTTTTCTTGCCCAGGAACCTCCTCCTAGGCAACCGACAACCCAAAGACCCCGTCATACCTTAGGCGACATTAGGAAGAAAATACATCCTATTTTCTGGTGTGGATGACAATAATAATATTTTCTGTTATTCACATTGTACTCATTCTGTTGTTGCTAGCAATATTCTTAAAAATGTTGAAATGATACAATTAAATTAAACCACTTTAAATATATATCTTTTTGCAGACCCCTTGCGGTACATGTGCTGCAGACCCACGGCTGAATACCTCTGCTGTACAGTAATAACAGTTAAGATGGAGATGTTGGGCACACAGACAATCTAAAGTGAAAAAGGTAACGTAGCCTGGCACAAGTCCATGCTGCTGTAATGAAATCTGTAATTAGCAGTTATTCTCAGGAAACCACAGAAGACTAAAATATGCCAAAGTGTGTTTAGGGGAGGGCATCTGGAATATCAGGAAAATTACAGAGCTTCAACAGACAAGCGGTTCACATGCAACCAAACCCCAGTCATATGACCTTGGTTGCCGAGAAACACTGAAGGATGAAAGAAAGGAAAAATACAATACCGTGACCATGAAACCGTCAGGGTACGCATATTTCTCCATTTTGTAAATGTTCGTCCTAAACATACAGCCTCACTGAACTTGGCCATAAACCAACAACATCCCTTGGCTATCCATTTTTATGACCTCCATTTTCTTTGATGTGGCGTAAGGGCATGTTTTCCCATGTTAGACATTTGACTATTACTGAGAAACAGGTGTTCAGTGAGTCTAAGGCAGCCATTATATCTAAATGGGCAGTAAAAATAAGTCATCTGTTGCTCAGGGAAGAAAAATAGGAGTGCAGTAGTAACTCAGCGTGTCAGTTTACTGACAAAGACAGCTAAATCACATACTGTTATTGAGTAACACATTCTAAGCCAATGGATTTCAATAACATTAACTGAGCATTAAAACGGTCTTCTGTTGGTGACCAATTGTCCCCAAAAGATGAGAAACAACATACGATTTGGTCTGTCAGCTCAGTGTGGACAGCAGACAGATGATGCTACAGTGTCAGTCAAGGCCATATAGGGAAAGCTTCCACTGAGGAAGCAATTGATGCATTTCTGGTTTGTTGAACCCATAGAGTGCGACCCCATCCAATTGTTGATAAATTAACTATGGAATTGAATAGTCGATTTCAGAATATATTAGACATGGAGCAACTAAAGGCAAAATACACATTTTACTCAATCAAGTATAAATGTTAATTTTACATTATAGCTAAGATTTCACTTTTTGTTTAACAAAATAATATACAATAACTTATTCGTAAGACATTCAATACATATTAGGACAAGTCAAGTAATACAAACCTGGGCATGTTTTAATAATACTTTTTCCCCATTAGAACGCAGTCTACTGTTGCCAAGCAACCCTGTATCCCGTGGGGCTTTGCCTGGAACAAGTCCTTCTCTACAGATTCCCACTTATTGCAGCTTAGTGCAGCAAACATGCTCTCATTGTTCAATATATGTCAATCAACATTCTTAAATATCACTTGATTAAAAAACAACCACATAAGGAAATGCAAAGGATGTAATATGTTGGTATTAAGTCAATAGCAACAAATTAAATTCCTTATATTTCCTCATGTGGTTGTTGATTTAAATTAATGTTTTATGTCCATACAGTATGTGTCCTATAAATGATGTCACTCACTGCTGTATAGAACAATATAAATATAATCTACTTCCATGGTTGCACGCAACTGCCTGAGGTTTATTAACTCCTTATAATTAGGGTGAAGGAAGGGGTTTTGACATACTCGTACGTAGAGGACCTTCTCCCCGACACGGTAGCGTCCTTTAGGATGCTTCTCCACAGAGAACTTAGTGGGGCAGCTGCATGGCGGGTCCTCGATAATGTTTCTCACCTGAAACACAAAACATCTCTCAGATAAAGCACTCAAAGGCATAACCTCGTCCTACCCGTAGGCTATACCTACCAGCATTATCACCGCTAAGAATGTTTGCTAAACAATTGGAGAGGAAGTCTGGTGTGCTAGACTAGGTCAATACTTAAGATCTTTCCTACGATACAGTCAGTGGGGCAAGATGACACTGATTAGCTACTGTATTTCTCATTATATTGATGGGTAATTCATGGTTACTTTAGGCCTATTTGAGAGGAGGTACTTACAATGTCATCCAGCATGTCGCATGTGCTTGGCGTCTTCTTAGTAGATGCTTTGCTTGGACGACGCGCCTTGGGCTTAGGTGAGGGAGAGGGTGAGGGTTGGGATGGAGGTGACGGCAGTGGCGGAGGATGTGGAGATGGGGAGACAGGGGTCTCTGTAAGGCTCAGGGCTGAGATAGTATCTGTGGTTGGAGTTGTCGGAGGGGTCTGGGTTGAGGTTGTGACAGTGGTAACAGGTGAGGTTTGAGTGGAAGTTGTACTAGTGGTGGTTGACGAGGATGAGATGGAAGTTGGAGGTGTAGGGTCTACTGGGGCTTGGGAAGGGGGTGGGCTTGGACTGGGAGGTGCGGTTACAGAAGCAGGGGGTGTAGGAGCACGGAGCAGCGGTAAGATTAAGGGAAGAGTTGTGGGTGAGGGGAAGGCCAGAGGTGACGATGGGGTGAGAGCCCCTGCCTCCTCCCTCTCTATCTCTCTCTCCAGCTTCACCAACCCTGGGGGCTCCACACCATAGCTGAGAGTGAGTCAGTGAGACACCACGACTGTTAGACGGTTGGTAAAGAAAGATTCCATGAACTGGGAAAAGCGCAGTTGTGCAAGTCTCTGAGTGAATGATGTACACGGAGTCATGACAACTCACCTGGCTGCAATCCTTCCCAGCTCCATAAGACAGAGACACACCTCCCGAGGTTGTTTGTGGAGCACTGACCATAAAGCACACACAACACATGTCATGGCTAAACAAATACTGTCATATTCATGTATTATCTTTATGTATAAAGCCTGACGACATGAACAGCAGCTAAATGTGTATTTTCATGAACGTCCATGACAAACCACACAGACTGTCAGAATGTCAGGACACACAAAGACAACCTTCATCCTGCACCAAGCTATTTGAATATGAGGATTCACACAGACAAAATGTAATAAAGATCAAACCAATGTGTTTATATTTCAAGAACCACACACACATGCTACCCATTAACAATGAGGATCATTCAGCTGCCAAAAGAGATGCTTGCAAAGATAAAACAGGACATTATCTGTGAGGAAAATGAAAACAAAAGCAGCATTTTGAATCCGGGTGAATGTCAGTGAGGACTCAGGAGGGGTTATGCCTTTCTCCAGCGCCCAGCTATCGTTGAAGCTGAACTCAAATCCCTGTAGGCACCAGACACGTGTGTAAAAAAAACGTGGGCATGCAGGCTAAACACAGCACGCTCAATGCCTGTAATCATCCGTAGTCTTCAAAGTTAGGCTCTCCAAAGTGATTAAAATACTTATCAAAACATATCTTGTTCTAAACATGTAATTTCATTTCACAGGGACAGAAGGTGTGGTTTTGTTTTGGGGAGAAAGGAATCATGGATATACTGTGTAGTGAAATTAACTTCTCTCAGTAGCCTAACATGAAAATAAAGCGCCACCAAAACACAAACAATTGGGAAAAGTTATGGTATTATAGCTCAAATGTGAGACACATTGGACACACCTCCCGAATGTGTCCATAGGTAACCTTTGATCTTTGAAATTGGCAATGAAGTTCCTTGTCATTGCTCTATTCTGTAAATCCATCCCTACACCAGGGATGCAGCAGGGAAGCGGGAGGAGAGAAAGCAGGAATAGAGTAGAGCAGACATAATGCCACAAATACACAGTATACACTTACATGTAGTTGTACATTGAAGTACAACAATTTAAGCAATTATGTACATATGAAAATATACAGTATGAATGACTTTAAAATTCTTGTGTCAAACATAAATATTGAAAAATACAGTAGTCATCATGTACATGTCCTATCATTCTGAGAGAAAATTCACCAACATGCCAGTTTAGTCAGACTAGGGGGCAAACTGACGCGTATGGTAGTTAAACCTACACATTAACTCTCTCAGTGTCACGCATGCCCATGCAGGAACATGCCCAGGTGGAATAAGTATACTGCACACACAGTTAATATCACTAAATGTGGTCAACATGCTATAACTAGTCTCCCATGTTCCTCAGTACTGAAGGCATCAAACAGAAACAGAGGTGAATGGGTGATACATGATCCTAAGACAAGACAAACCAAGTCACAGAAGAAAATATGACGTCCCTATTTTCAAGGTACAGAGTCAGGTAGCACTGTGAGCTGACCTGCTTTCCAGCTCCACCTAAACATCTGTCTCTTTCATTCCCTTTAAACCATCTCATCCACTCGCTAAATCCTCTACAGCTAGTGAGGAAGCATGGCTGGCGTACTCATAGTAACAGTCACAGATAAAAGCTAGGGAGTCAGTGGAGGACAAAGACAGGTGACACTGGAGTGTTTTCCCAGTGGGGCCATGCTTCTACAGAACAGAGAAGAGGACTGAACGGGAAACAGCACAGTCATTCTACAGGGGACAGGCTACTAATCCAGGACAGGCACAAGAAAGAAACCAGAGACTACTGCCAGAGGCCTCCCATGGTCTGATGAGAGGGTATGATAGAGTATATATACAGTTGAAGTCAGAAGTTTACATATACTGAGGTTGGAGTCATTAAAACACGTTTTTCAACCACTCCACAAATTTCTTGTTAACCAACTATAGTTTTGACAAGTCGGTTAGGACATCTACTTTGTGCTTGACACAAGTAATGTTTCCAACAATTGTTTCCAGACAGATTATTTCACTCTCACAATTCCAGTGGGTCAGAAGTTACCATACACTAAGTTGACTGTGCCTTTTAACAGCTTGGAAACATCCAGAAAAAGATGTAATGGCTTTAGAAGCTTCTGATAAATGATGTCAATTAGCCTGAGTCAATTGGAGGTGTACCTGTGGATGCATTTCAAGGCCTACCTTCAAACTCAGTGCCCCTTTGCTTGACATCATGGGGAAATCAAAAGAAATCAGCCAAGACCTCAGAAAAATAATTGTAGACCTCCACAAGTCTGGTTGATCCTTGGAAGCAATTTCCAAACGCCTGAAGGTACCACGTTCATATGTACAAACAATAGTACGCAAGCAAAAACACCATGGGACCGCACAGCCGTCATACTGCTCAGGAAGGAGAAGCGTTCTGTCTCCTAGAGATGAACGTACTTTGGTGCGAAAAGTGCAAATCAATCCCAGAACAACCGCAAAGGACCTTGTGAAGATGCTGGAGGAAATAGGTACAAAAGTATCTATATCCACAGTAAAACGAGTCCTATATCTACATAACCTGAAAGGCCTCTCAGCAAGGAAAAAGCCACTGCTCCAAAACCGCCATAAAAAATCCAGACAACGGTTTGCAACTGCACATGGGGTCAAAGATCGCACTTTTTGGAGCAATGTCCTCTGGTCTGACGAAACAAAAATAGAACTGTTTGGCCATAATGACCATTATTATGTTTGGAGGAAAAAGGGGGAGGCTTGCAAGCCCGAAGAACACCATCCCAACCGTGAAGCACGGGGATGGCAGCATCATGTTGTGGGGGTGCTTTGCTGCAGGAGGGACTGGTGCGCTTCACAAAATAGTTGGCATCATGAGGCAGGAAAGTTATGTGGATATACTGAAGCAACATCTCAAGACATCAGTCAGGAAGTAAAAGCTTGGTCGCAAATTACCCCAAGCATACTTCCAAAGTTGTGGCAAAATGGCTTAAGGACAACAAAGTCAAGGTATTGGAGTGGCCATTACAAGCCCTGACCTCATCCTATACAAAATTTGTGGGCAGAACTGAAAAAGTGTGTGTGAGCAAGGTGGCCTACAAACCTGACTCAGTTACACCAGCTCTGTCAGGAGGAATGGGCCACAATTCACCCAACTTATTGTGGGAAGCTTGTGGAAGGCTACCCAAAATGTTTGACCCAAGTTAAACATTTTAAAGGCAATGCTACCAAATGCTAATTCAATGTATGTAAACTTCTGACCCACTGGGAATGTAATGAGGGAAATGAAAGCTGAAATAAATAATTCTCTCTACTATTATTCTGACATTTCACATTCTTAAAATAAAGTGGTGATCCTAACTGACCTAAGACTGGGAATTTTTACGAGGATTAAATGTCAGGAATTGTGAAAACTCAGTTTAAATGTATTTGGCTAAGGTGTACGTAAACCTCAACTGTATATACAGTATATGGATGAGATTAGAGATGGGATGGGGGTCGGGAACATTTTAAAAGCAGACATCTTGTGACGTGTATGAGGACTGTTTCTCAATAAGATCTCTGCTAAGTCTCTGGACGTTGCACATCCTGAGCACAGATTTACAACAGATTAGAATCAGCAGAAGTGTGTTAATGATCTAACTGTAGGGTCTGTTGCCAATTAGCCACACCATTTCAGTGTTCATGAGTTAATCTGGTTGACTCTGACAGAGATTTACAGATTCTCTCTTAGACAGACAACTTGATGGACATTGGCTGTTTAAGGACAGATATGTGTCCTGTCAGTGCCAGACGGAAATAGACAAACAAGTAGGCACTCACCCAAACCTTCAGACTCAAACAGGTAAGTCTCATCCACACCAATCTTCCGACACCAGTAGAGGAAGTTGGCAGCATTGTCCCGAGCAAAGAAAGAGCCAGAAGTAGCATCAGCTCGCCAATGAATCACCCTGCGGACGAAGGGCTGGGGAAAATACACAGGGACAATCACCAAGTCAGTGTCAATACTCTAATTCAGCTCAATACACGGAGTATACCGTACAAACATTAAGAATACCCTCCTACTTTTGAGTTGCACCCCCCCCCCCCCTTTTCACTCAGAACAGCCTCGATTTGTCAGGACATGAACTCTACAATGTGTCATAAGCGTTCCACAGGGATGCTGGCCCATGTTGACTCCAATGTTTCCCACAGTTGTGTAAAGTTGTCTGGATATCCTTAGGCTGGTGGACCATTCTTGATAGACACATGAAGCTGTTGAGCATGAAAAACCCAGCAGCGTTGCAGTTCTTGACACAAACCGGTGCGCCTGGCACCTACTACCATACCCTGTTCAAAGGCACTTACATGTTTTGTCTTTCCCATTCACTCTCTGAATGGCACATATACACAATCCATGTCTCAGTTGTTTCAAGGTTTAAAAATCCTTCTTTAACCTGTCTCCTCCCCTTCATCTACACTGATTGAAGTGGATTTAATAAGTGACATTAATAAGGAATCATAGCTTTCACCTGGATTCACCTGGTCTGTCTATGTCATGGAAAGAGCAGCTGTTCTTAATGTTTTTTTATACTCAGTGTATAACATGGTATAATTAGTGCATTATAATTATTAATAACAGGTAATTTGGGGTCACTCCCACTACATTATCATCTTAGCATCAATTATTTTCTTAAAGGCCCAATGCAGCCATTTTTAGATCAATATCAAATCATTTCTGGATAACAATTAAGTTCCTTACTGTAATAGTTTACATAAATAGTTTCCAAAAGAAGCAGAAATAGCTTTTTAGCAAAACAAAACATTTCTCAAGCAAGAATTTTGCTAGGACTGTCTGGGAGTGGTCTGAATGGGGAGGGGCAAACTGAAAACTAACTGTTAATGCCAGAGAGGTTTGGAACTCTGTTTGTTATTGCTCTATTAACTAATATTCCGCCTGGTGATGATACCAGGCAGGCCAAAACTCCATCCCACCAAAACAGGCTGGAATTTCAGGCGGTCTTTTCAAACAGCTCTTACACTAAAATGGCATTATCATAATTTTCACAATTTCACAGTATTATTACAATCTCATAGTGTGGAAACATATATATATATAAACACAAGAAAATCACGTTTTTAACTGCATTGGGCCTTTAACTAATTAACCGCCTGGTGATGTCAACCATACAAAACCTGCTGATTACAAGGTCCTGTGTAGATTGTATTTTCAACCAGCAACTATCAGGAAATAACACTAATCAAATGTTTTCACTTTTTTACAGTGATAGTTTTATCAGTTGTTGAAAAATATTTAAAAAACAAAAAAACAGTTAAACATAATTTTGACAGCACTGGGCCTTAAATTAAATTCCCTCCAAATGTCCAGTCAAGATGTGAACCATAGAAAGTAACTCCAACAACCAGCACTTGGGCAGATTCTGTGTAAGATTATAAACAATATTGAGTTATTTTTGTATAAATTTAGGAAACAGTTACTAGTAAACACAATTCAAGAATGACAATGAAGCGTTGCATTATGCAGTTCTTAGTCAGTATCAGCAGCAGCAGCACTCTGAGAAGGGGTGAGGAGAACCACAGATGGTGACTTCAAAACCAGACTCTCAGTGAAACATTCTGTCCTTTATTGTCTACTTTCAAGTGAAGGCTAGGTTTCAACAGAATAAAAAAAAACACCAAACGTACACCAGAGACGGCTCAATTGCAGATCGTATCTTTAGACTACCATTCCAGTGTTTATTTGCTATATTGTAATTACTTCGCCACCATGGCCTATTTATTGCCTTACCTCTCTTATCCTACCTCATTTGCACATGCTGTATATAGATTTTCCTACTGTATTATTGATTGTATGTTTGTTTATTCCATGTGTAACTCTGTGTTGTTGTATGTGTCGAACTGCTTTGCTTTATCTTGGCCAGGTCGCAGTTGAAAATGAGAACTTGTTCTCAACTAGCCTACCTGGTTAAATAAAGGTGAAATAAAAAAATTAAAAAGACTGAGCCACTGAAATATAGACATCTGTATGGCATAAGTAAGTTGATGAAAGATCGATATTCTTAATTGTGATCATGTAATGTATGCTGTCTATGGTCATGAATGTTTCTATGTTACCTTGCCATTGCTGCCTTGGATCATCCTCTCCTGTAGCTCCTCGGCCAGCTGGCACAGCAGAACCCCATTATCCAGCCTGTCCATCAGGCTGTCAGCCGTAACCCCAGAGTCTGTGGTGAAAAATGTCAGTCACCAACACCATGCTAAACAGGCCACAGAAAGGGGAGCCCATTTCATATCAAATAGTTGTCTTATATCACTGTGTGCTTTACATCTAATGATAATGTTTTATTTACTTAAACCCTGTTTCAAAAAAATCAGCTGTACATGATAAGTGAATATATAGTGGCTACATACTGATCATGTAGGGCGTTATATGTCATTACACGGGTGTTTTTGTCCTGAGGTTACGACTCACTGCGATGACACAGAGTCACGTTCCTGACCTGTTTTCCTTTTTCTTGTATTTATTTAGTTGGTCAGGGCGTGAGTTGGGGTGGGTTGTCTATGTGTTATTTTCTATGTTGGGATGTTTGTGTTCGGCCGGGTAGGATTCTCAATCAGAGACAGCTGTCAATCGTTGTCCCTGATTGAGAATCATACTTAGGCAGCCTGGGTTTCACGTGTGTTTTGTGGGTGTTTGTTTCCGTGTCTGTGTTTGTTGCACCACACGGTACTGTATCGGTTTATGCACTTCGTTTATTTGTTTTGTAATTCAGTATTCAGTTTCGTTTTAATAAATCATTATGAACACTAACCACTCTGCGTATTGGTCCGAACCGTCTCGCCTCTCCTCGTCCGAGGAGGAGGATTACGACTGCCGTTACACACAGATGTACTATACTGCTCCGGCATTATTTGTGAATAATGATAAGGGTGTTGATCTGGAGTAATGTATTTTTATTATGCCATATTAAACTGAAGCATTTGCCTTGTTAATGGGACCTTATTATTAACGACATCATTCTCATGCAAACCTCCTGGTTGTAGACCTAGAAAATACTTATGCGTGGCTTGCATTGTTGCAAGTTGATCCCTATGTGTGAGTGATGGATATTATCTAGTCATCTTCCCGACCCAGACACACACAGGCTGTGACATGTTCAGGCCCTTCCTGACTTCCTTCCAACAATATTGTTCCCCTAGAATCTTAACAGGGTTCCTTTCAGTGACCAGACATGCAGGGGTATTTCAAGGATTTAGGTTCATGTGGGCCTTTCCAGTTCAGAACACCAACCAATAGCAAGGTCCCCAATATCCAATATAAAAAGTATGATCCAATTTCATGTCCTCGCAAAACCTGTTTGTCATTGGGTGACATTTGTATTGATGTTCAGAAACTACAAAAATAGACCTATGTTGCACAAGAATCTAGCGAAACCAATGCATCACATTATCTTAGTCATAGTTTAGACACATTCCTTGTTAAAAGTGTTTTAAAAGCCCCAAACCCCAAGATGGTTACAGGTTTGTTGCAGGTGCTTTGTACCAACATAAAAACCAGGTGAAGGTCACCCTACCTAGAAATATGTTGAGCCAGAGAGCCAGGTCCTCTCTCATGGGCAGCAGGCTGGCCTCGTGGCGGCTGGGGAGCCATTTGGTGTACTGCTGTGGGCTCTCCAGACCAGGCCCATCGTGGTGCAGTTTGGGACTGAGGGGGCAACATATTCCGAGCCCAGTGAGATGTATTGGACTGTATTTGTCGTCCTCTGTTTCCACCGGACTGTTCATGGTTCCCTCCTCTTTTGCCTGCAGGACAGGAGGAAAAGAAGCTGTTAATGTTGTATTTCATTCATATTTAAAATATTCTGTATTGTCACTTTTCTAGATTTGCAACATTTGAATATGTCACATCAAAGGAGGGAGTTGGAGAGCTTATTTGTGATGTGACATTTCTATCTGTAAATCAGCTCTTTGTCAGAGGGGCGTCGACCTGTCTGTCAGCCTCTGGTGTTTCAATATTTTCTGTACATTTCTAGTTGTATACGTCAGGATAGCCATTCTGTTTAAAGTTTTAATAGCCTACTACAGCAAGAGTTCAACCCAACTCAAACAAGCTCTAGCCTCTAGTTCATTTGACAGTAAATCGAATGGTGTGGAACTCTCATTGACCCTAACCAGGCCTAGGAGCACTCCACACCATCCTCCCAGAGCAGGGGCCAGGACAGGGGCAGACAGCTGAGACAGGAGCCAAGAGTGGGCCAGGACAGGGGGGCCTATGAGAGTCATCAACAGAGCACAGTAGGAGGACTGTCCACCAGACTCCCACATGAGCGGAAAGGTTTGGAGTTGGTGGAGGTCCGGACAGGAGAAGGTTTTGGCACAGGTAAAACTTGTAATAGTCTTCAGTGTGGAAACCAAAAGCATGGATGATACACATACAGACAACATACTAACCCACACAATAAACACATACACAAACACTATGGACCATGTATTCACAAACATACAAAATACATGTACTGACACAATAGATCACACACAGAGCCCACACACACACAAATCTTCACACAAACATGAACACACATGCACCAACCTTTTGTCATAACTGTTACTGTAACTGATGTCAGGGAAGGATTTAATAGACAAACATCTAAAGCCAAGAGCGAATCCCCTGGCACTATTCTATGCCTCTTTCCAGACAAGTATTCATCATAAAGGCCAACCCCATGCAGAGACATGCTTTGGCTTCCCGTAATCCCCACAGTTAATCTGCAGGGGTAAGAAAACAACACATGCACCGGGTTGCAGTGAAAGACCGAAGAAAATATACTGGTCAACTTCAACAAACACTAGAGTAGAGTGTTACCATAAGATGCCAAGATTCTGTGGTATGTACATCTTAACATCAGATGTGCTGTTCATTTCAATTGCCAAGAAAATGTGAGTTCTGTTTAAAGTCACAGACTATTGGAAGGTTAAACAAACTGACTGCTGACAGGGATGTAACCCCCACAGAATCCACCACTCTAACTGTATTGAAAATAGCATTTGTTGATAGGATACACATGTCAAACAGTATAATTTCAAGGTAATGTCCTATTGTCTTCAAATATTGATTGTTGTCACATAGGCACACACATGAAAAAATACTAGGTTTACTATAGAATTCTATAATTAACTGTAGTATACTATACTACACACTGTAGTATCCCTCAATCATGTGTAGTACTTACTATAGAATTTTGTAGTATACTATAGAATACTATAGTAAATACTACAGTATTTAATTTGCATATACCCTGCCCATTCCCTTCCCTATATCACAATTTGTGCCACCCATAATTGAGAAACATACATGAAAAGTATAGACCATATACTGTATTTCCTACAAGTTTTAGAAAAGAGCAGAAGCGCTGAACTATCCGTTCAGTATTTCTCCAGTAGGTTTCCTAAAAGGAGAAAGCATCCACTTCAATGTCAAAGATAATAAAACAAACACACTATAGTAAATACTACGGTAATGTCTGCAAAACACTACAGTAAATACTACAGTATCCTACAGTCCGCAAAAACACTACAGTAAATACTACAGTATCCTACAGTCCCCAAAAACACTACAGTAAATACTACAGTACACTTCAATCCGCAAAAACACTACAGTAATTACTATAGTCTATATTGCTATCTTGCTCCCAGACAGGCTAAATACCTTTTTTGCCCGCTTTGAGGATAATACAGTGCCACTGACACGGCCCACTACCAAAACCTGCGGGCTCTCCTTCACTGCAGCCGAGGTGAGTAAAACATTTAAACGTGTTAACCCTCGCAAGGCTGCAGGCCCAGACGGCATTCCCAGCCGCGTCCTCAGAGCATGCGCAGACCAGCTGGCTGGTGTGTTTACGGACATATTCAATCAATCCTTAGCCCAGTCTGCTGTTCCCACATGCTTCAAGAGGGCCACCATTGTTCCTGTTCCCAAGAAAGCTAAGGTAACTGAGCTAAACGACTACCGCCCCGTAGCACTCACTTCCGTCATCATGAAGTGCTTTGAGAGACTAGTCAAGGACCATATCACCTCCACCCTACCGGACACCCTAGACCCACTCCAATTTGCTTACCGACCCAATAGGTCCACAGACGACGCAATCGCAACCACACTGCACACTGCCCTAACCCATCTGGACAAGAGGAATACCCATGTGAGAATGCTGTTCATCGACTACAGCTCAGCATTTAACACCATAGTACCCTCCAAACTCGTCATCAAGCTCGAGACCCTGGGCCTCGACCCCGCCCTGTGCAACTGGGTTCTGGACTTCCTGACGGGCCGCCCCCAGGTGGTGAGGGTAGGTAACAACATCTCCACCCCGCTGATCCTCAACACTGGGGCCCCACAAGGGTGCGTTCTGAGCCCTCTCCTGTACTCCCTGTTCACCCACGACTGCGTGGCCATGCACGCCTCCAACTCAATCATCAAGTTTGCGGACGACACTACAGTGGTAGGCTTGATTACCAACAACGACGAGACGGCCTACAGGGAGGAGGTGAGGGCCCTCGGAGTGTGGTGTCAGGAAAATAACCTCACACTCAACGTCAACAAAACAAAGGAGATGATTGTGGACTTCAGGAAACAGCAGAGGGAGCTCCCCCCTATCCACATCGACGGGTCAGTAGTGGAGAAGGTGGAAAGTTTTAAGTTCCTCGGTGTACACATCACGGACAAACTGAATTGGTCCACCCACACAGACAGCGTTGTGAAGAAGGCGCAGCAGCGCCTCTTCAACCTCAGGAGGCTGAAGAAATTCGGCTTGTCACCAAAAGCACTCACAAACTTCTACAGATGCACAATCGAGAGCATCCTGTCGGGCTGTATCACCGCCTGGTACGGCAACTGCTCCGCACACAACCGTAAGGCTCTCCAGAGGGTAGTGAGGTCGGCAGAACGCATCACCCGGGGCAAACTACCTGCCCTCCAGGACACCACACCACCCGATGTCACAGGAAGGCCATAAAGATCATCAAGGACAACAACCACCCAAGCCACTACCTGTTCACCCCGCTATCATCCAGAAGGCGAGGTCAGTACAGGTGCATCCAAGCAGGGACCGAGAGACTGAAAAAATGCTTCTATCTCAAGGCCATCAGACTGTTAAACAGCCACCACTAACATTTAGCGGCCGCTGCCAACAAACTGACTCAGCTCCAGCCACCTTAAAAATGGGAATTGATGGAAATTATGTAAAAATGTACCACCAGCCACTTTAAACAATGCCACCTAATATAATGTTTACATACCCTACATTACACATCTCTTATGTATATGTATATACTGTACTCTATATCATCTACTGCATCTTGCCATCTTATGTAATACATGGACCACTAGCCACTTTAAACTATGCCACTTTATGTTTACATACCCTACAGTACTCATCTCATAGGTATATACCGTACTCTATACCATCTACTGCACCTTGCCTATGCCGTCTGTACCATCACTCATTCATATATCTTTATGTACATATTCTTTATCCCTTTACACTTGCGTGTATAAGGTAGTAGTTGCGGAATTGTTAGGTTAGATTACTTGTTGTTATTACTGCATTGTCGGAACTAGAAGCACAAGCATTTCGCTACACTCGCATTAACATCTGCTAACCATGTGTATGTGACTAATAAATTTGATTTGATTTTGATTATTACAGTTCTCTTTTACTGCAGTATTTATGCAGTGCATTCGGAAATTATTCAGACCCCTTGACTTTTTCCACAGTTTGTTAAGTTACAGCCTTATTATTAAATGTATTAAATAATTTTTCCCCACATCAATCTACACACAATACTCCATAATGACAAAGCAAAAACAGTTTTCTATACATACATTTTAAAAAACGTATTTACTAATTATTCAGACCCTTTGCTATGAGACTCGAAATTGAGCTCAGGTGCATCCTGTTTCAATTGATCATCCTTCAGATGTTTCTACAACTTGATTGGAGACCACCTGTGGTAAACTACATTTATTGGACATGATTTGTAAAGGCATACAACTGTCTACATAAGGTGTCAAAGTTGACAGTGCATGTCAGAGCAAAAACCAAGCCATGAGTTCGAAGGAATTGTCCGTAGAGCTTTCGAGACACGATTGTGTTGACGCACAGATCTGGGGAAGGTTGCCAAAAAATGTCTGCAGCATTGAAGGTCCGAAGGAACACTGTGGCCTCCATCCTTCTTTAATGGAAGTAGTTTGGAACCACCAAGACTCTTTCTAGAGCTGGCCGCCCAGCCAAACTGAGCAATTGGGGGAGAAAGTCCTTGGTCAGGGAGGTGACTAAGAACTCGATGGTCACTCTGAAAGAGCTCCAGAGTTCCTCTGTGGAGAAGGGAGAACATTCCAGAACGACAACCATCTCTGCAGCACTCCAACAATCAGGCCTTTATTGGTAGAGTGGCCAGACGGAAGCCATTCCTCAGTAAAAGGCACATGACAGCCCACTTGGAGTTTGCCAAAAGGCACCTAAAGGACTTTCAGTCCATGGGAAACAAGATTCTCTGGTCTGATGAAACCAAGACTCTTTGGCCTGAATGCCAAGCTTCACATCTGGAGAAAACCTGGCACCATCCCTAAGGTGAAGCATGGTGGTGGCGGCATAATGCTGTGGGGATGTTTTTCAGTGGCAGGGACTGGAAGACTAGTCAGGATCGAGGGAAAGATAATTGGAGCAAAGTACAGAGTGATCCTTGATAAAATCCTGCTCCAGAGCGCTCAGGACCTCAGACTGGGACGAAAGTTCACCATCCAACAGGACAACGACCGCTAACAGCCAAGGCAACGCAGGGATGGCTTCGGGACAAGTCTCTGAATATCCTTGAGTGGCCCAGCCAGAGCCCGGACTTGAAGCCGATCAAATATCTCTGGAGAGACTGAAAATAGCTGTGCAGCTTGGCTCCCCATCCAACCTGATAGAGCTTGAGAGGATCTGCAGAGAAGAATGGGAGAAACTCCCTAAATACAGGCTGTAATCGCTGCCAAAGGTGCTTCAACAAAGTACTGAGTAAAGGGTCTGAATACTTACGCAAATGTGATATTATTTGCAAATATTTCAAAACTATTTTTGGTTTGTCATTATTCGGTATTGTGTGTAGATTAATGAGGGGGGGAAACTATTTAATCAATTTTAGGATGTAACGTAACAAAATGTGGAAAAAGTCAAGGGGTCTGAATACTTTCAATGTACTGTACTATAGTTAACTGTAAATACCACAGCATACACTACGACAAATACTACAGTAAAGTATGCCAAAACACTACAGTAAATACTACAGTATTTATACCACAGTATGCTGTGGGCAGGAAGGCCTACATAGTTTGCGCAACACAAGCCCCAGGTTAAGGGAGACACCTAGGAGACCTGGGAGCTGTATGGAATCCAGGCAGGTAGGAAGGGGGAGGAATGGCTGCTACTACCTATGTAGTCCATTTGCTAGTGAAAGCAGGTAGATGGCGCAGCAAGCACACAACCTACAGCAACAGTAGTAGGTCAATGTACCAACAAAGCCCTCAAACATGGACAGATCAGATTGATGACCTTGTAGACTCACGGTCCCTCTATGTTCATCGTAGTGACTTTAGTAGGGTGGCTTTGTAAATGCACCATGCAGGCGTAGGTGAGAAGATGGAGGCCTGTCTGCCATGTAGGTGGCTGTTTTTCAGGCTGACCGGCTCGGGCCTGGGAGACTCACGCTCTAACAGAACACACAGGTGCCACATTCACACCTCTACTACAGGACAATCCAGGGCTGCGGAAAGAGGGCAAAGGTCCCTGACCTACCTTTTAGACACAAGGGGTCTTTATTCTCAAGGCCGAAACTACATGTACACCCACACACACCTGCACACGTACACAGACACCAAAACATGCAACCACACAGTACACAAGTATACACAGACGCACACAAGCCCATACCTGCATTGATATCATGTAGGTCTCCACTACCTCATTTATCTAGCCCTACCTAAAATCCTTTTAGCAAGATTTCCTTCAGTGAAATTTTGGAGCCTGTTACTGTGATGCTTATTCATTGACTGTGTCTTAATGGGAGGGAACAACCTCACAGGGCAGCAAACTACCCATTAGGGGGGAAAAAATTTAGAATTCTTCTGGTAATATCAAACTTAAGAATATGTGTAGTATGTTCCTGTAATGCAAAAGCGGGCCATTCAAATTGAAATTGACAAGACTGATTGATGGTCTGGTTCTCTTTGCCCTAGCTGACCCTAACCTGGGCTCTGTCATGGGGATGGGTCTGACGGCTCTGATGCTGTCTCACATCTGGCACCGGTAAACAAGTGTCCTTTCAACAGGCTGAGAGAATGTTTTCATCTTGAAATTATAGTAACCCTAACCCTAACCCTAACCCTAACCCTAACCCTTTCAAGTTTCAAGAGTTTGAGTAGAAAAGACCTCAAACTGACAACGGCTTGTCCTGACACAAAGTCAATTGCCAAAAGCAGTGTGTGTCACTGTGTTGTGGTACGTACTTAGAGCCCCTTTACTACTGTCAAGTGGAACTAATTGACCACCAAACAGCCAGCAGGCTTTCTGTGGCAACTATGAACACGTATCTATAGATGCTTTCAGAGACTTCCCCTGATCTAAATATCAGTTTTCCAAACAGTTTGAATGAACAATTCAGAGAAGAAAAAGATGGGCAATTTCAATTTGATGTCCAACAGCATTGCTGGAAGCTACACCATTTTGAAACAGCATTTGAACAGAGATCTGGTGTCCCTAAGTATCGAGTCTCAGATCGAAACAGCTGAACTGGGGTAATGCGATCCTTCTGAACACAGATATTCAAAGGGTTGGTTGGAGGGTAGGTAGGCTACATCTTGCTGGGCTCCAGGCCCGGTACATGGCTCTGTCTCAGCTGGTTCCAGACTAAATAAACTCCAGACCAGCATATAGGATTGTAAGGTCAATTGCCCATTGCTGTTTATACACCTTGAACAATGGGGCTTTACTCTAGAATTCCACTGGACATTCTTTTTTTACTATGCCACTAAAATCAAACAGAAAAAATAGGAATTTTAGCATGGATGGTTCTAAGGAGACATTTATAAAATAAACAGTGACCACAGCACAAGCTGTTCAGTGAGTACAATTTTAAGCACATCCATACTTATTAACTTCAAATAATGTATTATATATTTTTATATTAAAAATGTATTATATATGTTTATATATATTCAGGTTCAAAATGAATATTAAGGTTTGGCAATGCAGCTGTCGTTTACCATCTATACTTAGGATGTATCACATAAAATGAATGCTACAGCTTGAAATCGTCATTATTTCACTGATATTTCAAAACTAGTGCATTTTGTAAAATACATACATTTGATCTATAGCTTCACTTTTTAGATCATAAGTCACAAAGTCAACAACTGTTTTTTCTAGTAGGCCTAGTTGGGAGTAGTAGAAAATACAATTACTGGAGATAGTGGTCAAAGTAAACAAAAAAACACAGGCTATTTATTAATCATGTACAGCCATCACCATCCTCATCAATGACCTTCATTATTAAATATTCATAATATCTTAATCAACTTTCTGCATAGGAATAATACTTTATAAAGGAAATACTTACAGTGTCAATGAGTAAGTAAAACTGTTCAATAAGTCCCTCCAGTAATAATCAACAAAGAGACTGTGTGTGTCGGCACAGCAGGACCAAACATCACTTACAGGTTATCTTCTCAGGTCCGCTAAATGGAAAATGTACAATAAGAACGTAGGCTACCTCCACTTCTCAATGAAACACCCCTGTGCGCCTTGTGAAAGCTGCTGGTGTCATCTTACAAGTTGTAGGTGTTACCGCTGTCAACGACGTTGTGACAAGAGAAAATGCAGATTGTATTAGTCACAGCGCAAGTTCCTATTATTTTGTATCTGTGTTCCACTATAAATAATGTAGAACTCTTACATTAGTCATCGCTAATGTTACCTTGTCTCATGGTGAGTACTGGACATTCTTGCTTTGAGCACTCAGCACCACTGTTTTGTCAGTCCTCCACCAGCAAGTTTCCCGCGGAGACTTTAATAATCTCCATCTGCTATTAAAACGTGCAGGGGTTACTTGTGTGGGTGGTCTTTATGACTACTATGTGCAGGCAGTATCTTGTAATTCAGACCTGTCACCTCGTGTCTTTTGATTTTTGGCGCGTCATCCATTCCATGTAGGCTAGCAATAAGGTGGAGTCATCAAACAAAACAGTTGTGAAAAGTTTTGAAATTGGACCTGGACAAATTAACAACTTATTTTCTCTAAGGTCTATGTCAATATGGGTGGCCGCTCAGCTACCTAAGTGAAGAGGTAATTCCACAACTTTTGGACAGTGGAAATTGATTAAAAAATAGATATACTTTGTAAAAAAGAAACCAATGCATTTAGTCCCTATCCAGTTCTACCTATGTGTTTTACAGATGAATGGTGCTTTTAAAATATTTGTAAATGGCCTCATAGGATTCAGGGACATAGCAGCGGGTAGTAAGGGTGCTGAGGGTGCTGCAGCAGCCCTGATAAAAATACAAATAAAATAATACAAACAAATATAATATTAACAAGTATTTACAAATAATTAAACAAAATATATTACTCCTGTATGAGAGGAGCCAAAAACTCTTCAACAGAGCAGGGAGAAATGCACTCAGGTAGCTCAGAAATGTAACCTGATGAGAGTGAGGATGAATTTCCTGGCAGGTGCCATGAAGACCGCTGAGTTCGGACCTCGTCCCGATGATGACAAAGATGATTATGGCCCAGTGGGAGTGAGATTTTTGGAGAGAATGGATCCTTGCCTTCAGGATGGGTAGAGAAGAGGGTGGGGACTGTTGAATCGCTGAAAGTATCTCGAAGTGGACTTGTGATGATTTTTTATGTCTTCTGTCCAGATGGAGCGGGCTCTCCACACCACGCGTCTCGGGACAAGACCTGTGACTTGCTTTGCTCTCCAGACCAGTCTCAAAATCCAGTACAGTATGTGACGGTGTATGCACCTTTCAAGTTAGTTACGATCCGCCAATACAAATTTAAAGAAGAAGACGAAGGCAGCGTGCCCGACACCAACTACTATGAAAAGTTTACAAGGTAGCCATTTTTTTCTTCAAAAGGGGGGCTTTTAACATTAGTTTGACATTTCTAAACCATAAGGGTCAGGTAGGTAGGCCCAAACCCTCAAATAATATAACACTAATTCTCATCGGTTTTAGTAGTAGAGGGCACTGTTTATCATTGTTAACCATCAAGTGGGATGAGATCATACACTACCTGACCATAAGTATGTGGACATCTGCTTGTCGAACATCTCATGCCAAAGTTATGGGCATTAATATGGAGTTGGTCCCCGTTTTGCTGCTATAACAGCCTCTTCTCTTCTGGGAAGGCTTTCCACTAGATGTTGGAACATTGCTGCAGGGACTTGCTTTCATTCAGCCACAAGAGCATTCGTGAGGTCGGGCACTGATGTTGGGCGATTAGGCCTGGCTTGCAGTCGGCGTTCCAATTCATCCCAAAGGTGTTCGATGGGGCTGAGGTCAGGGCTCTGTGCAGGCCAGTCAAGTTCTTTCACACCGACTGCAACTTCTGACAAACAATTTCTGTATGGACCTCACTTTGTGCACAACATTATCATGCTGAAACAGGAAAGGGCCTTCCCCAAACTGTTACCACAAAGTTGGAAGCATGGAATCGTCTAGAATGTCATTGTATGCTGTAGAGTTAAGATGTCCTTTCACTAGAACTAAGAGGCCTAGCCCAAACCATGAAAAACAGCCCTAGTCCATTATTCCTCCTCCACCAAACTTTATAGTTGGCACTATGCATTTGCGCAAGTAGCATTCTCCTGGCATCCGCCAAACCCAGATTAGTCCGTCAGATTGCCAGATGGTGAAGCGTGATTCATCTCTCCAGAGAGCAAGTTTCCACTGCTCCAGGATCCAATGGCGGCAAGCATTGTGCATGGTGATCTTAGGCTTGTGTGCAGCTGCTCGGCCATGGAAACCCATTTCATGAAGCTCCCGACGAACAGTTATTGTACTGACGTTGCTTCTAGAGGCAGTTTGGAACTCGGTAGTGAGTGTTGCAACCGAGGACAGCGCGACGCACTTCAGCACTCGGCGGTCCCGTTCTGAGAGCTTGTGTGGCCTACCACTTCTCGGCTGAGCCGTTGTTGCTCTTAGACATTTCCACTTACAGTTGACCGGGGCAGCTCTAGCAGGGCAGAAATTTGACGAACTGACTTGTTGGAAAGTTGGCATCCTATGACGGTGCCACCTTGAAAGTCATTGAGCTCTTTAGTATGGCCATTCTACTGTTAATGATTGTCTATTACATTTACATTTAAGTCATTTAGCAGACGCTCTTATCCAGAGCGACTTACAAATTGGAGATTGCATGGCTATGTGCTCAATTTTATACACCTGTCAGCAACAGGTGTGGCTGAAATAGCCTAATCCACTAATTTGAAGTGGTGTCCACATACTTTTGTATATGTTGTGTATCGTATGTCCATAATTCTCAACTCAGTTTACACATCAGAATAAAGCAAACAGTCTTGACAGTTTAGTTCTTGATTTATATTGCAGGTCTGTCTGTAGCCTATGACAATTATGGAGTGTACCAACTGTATGCTAGCCCAGTACAAACCATTCTCCCACTATTCCCACCTCCCTGTTTCCTGACGACATCAGCTGGTAAACCAGCTATATTACATCCTCTCTCCCAGCCCTGTTACAGGCTCATTAATATCTAGTTTATTGGTGCTGAAGCAGAGGGGGGAGCAGAAGTAATTGCACTTTTTGTCAAAGAGAGGGAGGGGTGTGGGGATGCAGCTTAAGGGCAGCTATCCATCTAGTGTGCGCTGAGGCTCTGACATGCTAACCCCTGTGAGGAGGAGGGTGGGGTCGCAGGTGTGGTTGATCCACCACTCCTTCCCAGGGGACAGATCTCTTGTACCCATGAACCCCCTCAGACACACCCCTTCCCAGTTGCCACTAGCCAATTCCCTAATTTGCACTGGTTAACATTCAGCCCATCAGACTCCTGTATATGTGTGTGTTGGTAATGAGAGAGAGAGAGAGAGAAAGAGCAAACATATTTACATAAACAAATGTTTGTCTGAAAGATTGCCTTGAAAGAGATTTGAAGAAGCTGACCTCATGATGGACAGATTGAAGTTGGGACTCGTCTCATGTGAACTGAGGAATCAATCTGTGTGTTTGTGTGTTAGTATGTGTGTGTGTGTGTGTGTTTGCGCGTGTGTGTGTGTGTGTGTGTGTGTGTGTGTGTGTGTGTGTGTGTGTGTGTGTGTGTGTGTGTGTGTGTGTGTGTGTGTGTGTGTGTGTGTGTGTGTGTGTGTGTGTGTGTGTGTGTGTGTGTGTGTGTGTGTGTGTGTGTGTTGGCCGTGCTGCCAGTTTGTTAAAGGCATGTTAAACCCATTTAACAATGACTCAGAAGCACCAACAGAGTTCATTAACAGTAGAGCATCTGGAACTAGACTTGAACAGGAAGGCTGATGTTGTTCATTCAATGTACTGCTATATACAGTATTATACAGTAGAAAATATGTACTATAATACACTTTTTTTAAACAGCATGTGTTCATTGTGGATTCCAAAATGTGTTTTGACAAAATGTCCTATGTGAAATCCTTCAAAGTAAATTCAATTTTTTTCTGTAATATGTTTACTACAGTATTTGTGCTTCAGATGTATTGTTATAGGAGAATTTATTGGAAGTGAAACTACCCTGTTCTAAACATAAGCGCATAGTTCTCTGTTTTTACAATGGCTGAGGGTGAACAGAGACTGTCTTAAAAACAATGTTTCAGATACACCACATGGATCAGTGAGCAGGACCCTGACAGATGGCATCACATGTTGCCAAGACAACCAGAACCATTAGTGTCTCCCCAAATATGGTGTAGAGGGGGTGATGGAAATCCAGTAAACCCTTATGCTGTGCACCACTCAAATTGGTCCCCAGGGTCAAGAGAACCCATGCACCATCAGATGGGTTCACATGTATTAAGTATAGACCAACGTTTCATCACTCTGTCAAATTAGAATGGACAGATCTCCTTTTCAGGGGTATATTCTGCGCTCAAGTAATACCATTTTTACCATAGAAGTTAAATGTGCAATGTTTTAATATGTTTTAATAATCATGCATTTTTGTTTGAGCATGTAGTTCCAGATCACCCTGTGTATGATGACTGGACCCTTGAACTTGTTAGTAATGTTTCACACACTAAATACTGAACACAATCAGTGGAAAAACATTGCCATATTAAATGCCATTCAGAGAGTATTTTCTATCTGCCATTGTAGAAAAAATTAAGAAGTACTTTATTATTTTTCACTCTGGCTCTCAAAGGAACTTATTCATTTTGAATCAGCTTGCTGTCCTCGTCTTAATTAACCAGAGCTGGAAAATGCAATCAAACTCGAAGACAGCAAAGGAGTGGGTGTGAGACGTTCATAAAAATGTCTAACGGATAATGTGTCAGTCCTGCCAGACAAATGAACCTGATATTACTGGAGCCTGGGCTGCCAGGGCGGCAGGTCAGTAGCTGCAGGGTACAGTTCTAAAGTAATTACACTGGCTGTCTGCTTTGTCTCAGTATAATGCTGATCTTACATGGAAAATGAGACGGAGGTAGCCTTGGACTGGAAATTACAAATATTTCAATAGGGATCGGAATTTGACAAACTAATCTATCCAGTGGCATTATTTTGGTGATTGAGTGATTAAGCTCTGCAGAAATATAACAATATGTTCTTCTCGATAGCATCTGTAAGATATTTTAGATACAGAAAATAGTATGTTCATGATTCTGCAGTGTTTAAACCAGCCGCCAGGGGGAGATATAGCTACTTAGTAGACTGCTCAGCATACTAGCCAAGAAAAAGGGAGGAGAAATGTCTCGAGGGACAGCATAATATGATATGCTGTGTAGGATACAAAAAGTTCTGCTTGGATTATCCATTCCTGCCAAAAGGGGATGTATTGAAGTATATTGCTAAATCATTTTAAGCAAGTTCTTTCCAATACATTTATCCATTGTGGCATTCAAGTTCCAGCCTCACCCCGCATGCCATTTCAATGACTTCATCATAATGGAATATTCGATTTGATTACATTATAAATACAACCAACACATCTAATTCAAGTTACATTTCAGCTTTTCCTTCTTCAGTATATTCTTAATCAGAAATGAACCAAACTTTCAGCACATTAATACAAGGATAAAAAGATTAGTGGACCAACCGCTGCATGACTGTTGCTCTCCAGCACCAAGGTTACTCATCAAAAGCTTTGCTCTTCCACACTGTGCATTCATTCATTCATTCATTCATTCAGACATTCATTCTGACATTCATTCATTCATTCGTTCATTCATTCATTTAGACATTGGCTGCTCCATGAGCCTTTGTATGAGAGAGGCTGCCTGTTCTCTCTGTCACTGGGATGCCGACCACTCGGTTTTAACAAGATTATCCTTAGAGCGTGGAAGCAATGGAGTGCCACTGAAATGTAATTATCATGTGATGGAGTGCTTGTGATGGCTATATTATCACTCCTCAGTCTCTTAACCCCTGTCATCAGGTGAAGGATTAGACACCTGGTCCCTGAGTTATGACCGATGATGGAAGCCTGTTTAAACATGTTGGAGGATACCTGGTCATGACGAGCGGACACAACCACAGGCTCCAGGGAAGGTCCCAGCCAAGCCTCCTTAGGACTGGTGTCTGTGTGCATGTGCATATGGTTTCAACTTGTCCTCTTATCTACATTTACACCACTTGGCCTAAGCAGAGAAAGGAAAGGATGATTTCAGCTGTGCCTGTGGTTTCACCACTCTCTGTCGCTGTTGCAGTCTTCCTGCTTTCACTCTCTTGCTCTCTCTCTCTCGCTCTCACTCTCTCTGTCTCACTCTCATTCTCTCTCTCTCCTCGACCCCACAATCTCAGAGTATCTGATGACAACTAGATTTCTCCCTTCTGCCTGTTTCCTTTTCCACAAGTGCCCCGGTCTCCATGACAACCTATCTCAGCTTTGAAAAGATGGACAAAAGGTGTATAGAAAAAGAGAACTAGACAAGGACACAAATATTCTACATGCACACATACACACCTAGTCATGTACTGGATGTGCACTGCCATAGCAAATACAGACACACACAGGTACACTGAGTCTGGAGATCTGATGAGCATCCCAACACACAGGGACACAGACCCTCTCTGAGTCAGGGGTTCTGATGAGCATCCCAACACACAGGGACACATATCCTCTCTGAGTCAGGAGATCTGATGAGCATCCCAACACACAGGGACACAGACCCTCACTGTGTCTCACAGAGTCAGGGTTTGAGTTTAAAACTAGACTCCCTCACAAGGTAGAGAAAGACCTGTATTGTTGTGGTCCGTTACAGACACCGGCACATATTCACTTGGTTTTACATCAAACTAGCACTGACTGCTCTGCATCTTCGTAGTCCCCTTTTGTCCGCCCTTATTATGTGCTTCGTTTTCTGTCCTTAGTCAATGGGGAGGGGAATACATATACTGCATGTATGCTGTGTCACAGCCTTCTGTTCCAATACATTTCTCACTACTAATTTCAACTATTTGCACTGTGTCATATCATTTACTATTTTTCTCTGTCTCTGTCTCTGTCTCTGTCTCTGTCTCTGTCTCTGTCTCTGTCTCTGTCTCTGTCTCTGTCTCTGTCTCTCTCTCTCTCTCTCTCTCTCTCTCTCTCTCTCTCTCTCTCTCTCTCTCTCTCTCTATCTCTCTCTGTCTCTGTCTCTATCTCTCTCTATCTCTCGCTCTGTCTCTGTCTCTGTCTCTGTCTCTATCTCTATCTCTCTCTCTGTCTCTGTCTCTGTCTCTATCTCGCTCTCGCTCTCGCTCTCGCTCTCTCTCTCGCTCTCTGTCTCTGTCTCTGTCTCTGTATCTATCTCTCTCTCTGTCTGTCTGTTTCCGTATCTGTCTCTGTCTATCTATCTCTCTTTCTCTCTCTCTCTGTCTCTCTGTCTCTGTCTATCTCTCTCTCTCTCTCTCTGTCTCTGTCTCTGTCTCTGTCTCCCTCACTCACTCACTTACTCACTCACTCACTCACTCACTCACTCACTCACTCACTCTCTCACTCTCTCACTCTCTTCCTCTTTCTTTCCCTCTCCTCCTGCCATCTCTCTGTCTGTTGCCTGTGGTCCCCTGTGTTCCTGGCTCCCAGACGGCCTACTCGTTGGCTAGATTTCAGGGGCCGTGTGACGTGGCGTCGTGCCACAGCCAGCCACATATGACACAACCCACTTTCATGTGGGAGCTGCACCGCTACTCAGGGAGCAGTCAGATGGACTTAACAGGCTTTTCCTAACCACACCTCCTCCCTCCTCCTTACTTCCTACTCTTTCTCCCTCTACCTCTCCCATCCCTCCTTCTTCCCCCTCCTTGCTCCCCACTCCTGCCTCCTTCCTGTCTCTCCTTCCTCCCCACTCCTCCGTAGATCTCCCCTCCCACCATCATTTTCTCTCTAAACAGCACAAACATGTCTGCCAATACCCGTTCAGGGGACATGATTTTATCTGCAACAGTAACAAGATACTTAAGCATTAGGTCTGTGAGAGCAGCGTGCATGTTTATTTGAAGGAGGGGAGTGGCATTAAGTAATCAATTTGCGAGGGCACTTTGAAGAGCTTTGGCACCAAGCTGTTAAAGCAACATCAACCGTCCCAGAGTGCTCATAATGTCACTGAAAGCTAAATGACAATGAGTGTCAAGCGTTCTTCTAAGGCCTATCTCTACAGAACAGTTTTCCTTTCATGGTCACATTCTATCTGTGGGCAGTGGGCACTTTATTTTCAATTGAAGGCCTGTGCTTGACTGACTTGCTGAAGCCATTCTAGACCAAAGAAAATACTTTTAAAAGACTGTGCGGTTTTTCACAGCTGACATACCAACCATGCAGTGCTGACTTTCAATTTGAGAGAGAGAAATGGAGAACGAGACAGAGACAGAGAGAGAGCAGGATGTCTCTGAGGGGAGGCATGTGGATTGACAGCCTCAGCCAGTGTGTGCATTCATCCTGTGTGATGTGTGGTCAAGGCAGTGTGAAGAGAGCATCATTAAAGTCAGTTTCTGTATTTATTCAGGTGTCTAGGTACATTGGAAGAGCACATTCTGGTAATGGAGTTTCTTTGATAAGTACGCCAGCTCACTGTCCGTGCCAGGCTGTTTGCGGGCAAGCTGCAGCGGAGGGTTGGTAGTGAGTACTGAGGCTAAATTGTGTGTGTGTGTGTGTGTGTGTGTGTGTGTGTGTGTGTGTGTGTGTGTGTGTGTGTGTGTGTGTGTGTGTGTGTATGAGTGTGTGTGAGAAAGAGAGCTAGATAATGTCCGGTTGCAGCGTGACTAATTTCATATCATGTAAGATCTAGCAGTTCTGCAGTGTCTGAGTCACCATGCAGTGACAAACAGAGAGAGGGGGGTGGGAGAGGGGCAGATGAACAGCGAATGGACGTAATCAGAGAAATACAGCGACAGTGGTCATACGTTATCATATTATATCAATCCGACTCATTTTGACATTCATCTTGACCCTTTTCTGATTCTGTCCCCCACTCAATAAATTATGCTCTGACACTTTCTTTATCTAGCAAACTCTGTGCTGATTTCTATAGTTCTGCCTTGGTGTCAAGACGCTATATTGTGGGGTTTTCTGTCTTTGTCTATGAGAGAATCAGACTGCACTTGTTTCTTTCTTCCGTAAATGTCAAGGCACTGTCTCTCGTGTGCCTCCCCTTGTATGTGTTCATTTTCTATGGTTTGTTCCCTCTCACTCATCACAAGGTGTCTGCGCTCACACCTTCCGCTCTTAAAGGGACAGTACGCCCCAGCAGTGAACACCATGCTCATTAAAGCAGGACACAGAAAAAGGAAAGCGAGCGAGAGATGAAAGAGAGTTGAAAACTGGGGACAGAGGAAGAGAAACAAACAAAATCGAATATAAATCCAGAAGAAATGAATGAACATAGATCAGGAAGCTCATTGAAGTGAAAATTAGAATGCACCGAAACGCTCACATTAGAAATGCAAGAAAGATGGAATCATGAAGCTGAAAAGACAGAATACAATTCAGATCCTTTGGCAGCACATAGTGTATCTGCCAGGAGGAAAGAGCTAGCCATCCATCTGGTTATCCGAGTGGCTGTAACATTGATGGGGTTTGGATGATAGGCCAATTGATGTGTGTAATCTTACAATGAGTGAAATGACAGGGTTGTTGAATCCCCCATTCACTGTGTTAAACGGTAAATTACAGGGTCAGTGACGTGACGAATGAGCAGTGATCAAAAGAGGACCAACTGCACTTACATAGACATACACACAACATTGGAAATCATCACTCATTCAAGTTTGTGGATACAATATCATACAGTATAATATAACCATTCAGTCCCTAAGTACTACATTGTGCTCCATCTTAACATGGAACAAGATGGGAGACTGTGATACTGTCACTCCTGTGTTGTCCTCTTCCTTCTCTGAGATCCCTCCATCTGATATGTCACCTCAGTGTGACTAATGAAATCCGATAGAGAGGTGTGGTGACAACATGAAATCAATAAAGCATAGAGGGAGAAAGTGGAGGAAGGGACTAGGGTAGGCGGAGGGGACCAGGGACAGGGAGAAGGGCAGTGTTTGTGAGTGTGGGTGGTTGTGTTGGTTGGTTGAGAAATAAAAACATTTGTTTGAAAGGAAGAGAAGATCATTCTATGCGACCTTGTAAAACTGGTTGACTTAAAATGCTGGTGATGTGTAACACAAGTCACAGACAGTCTTGTTTTGTGTTTGTCATGGTAAAATACGGCAGTTTGTAAAATGTCTGTAACATTGTGATGCTTTCTTCATTTCATAACAAATGTCCTTAAAGTAGCTGAGGTTATTGAAGACCTTTTGTGGATAGAGTGAGTTACGGTGGGGGCAGATGTTTGTGATTGAATCCAATATGCAAGCTTTCCCCATGTATTGTTATTAGAAAGCCTCCTAAAGCCTCCTTCAGCCACTCCTCTCACTTTTTAATGAGATTTGCAGTGTGCCTGCCTGTGTTACCCCACTGCGCTGCCATCGGTGACAGCCAAGAGGACAAAGGGAGGCCTAATGCTTGGGGTTCAGGAGAGCCCCCCTACCCTCGCGACCCTCCACCCTTCCCTACCTCCCATCTGGTGAAGAGCTACTGAGAGGCTGAGAGGCATGCAGGCTGAATGAAAAACTCTTGGCAGTATACCCCCCCCTCCCCCCCCCCATACACATGTGCCTAAGCTCCATTAATTGAAACCCCCTTTCCCGTGTCTCACACTTTCTACTCTGTCTACTTCTCCCGTCATTCTCCATCCCCTTCACACATCTGTTCTTTCCCTTCCATTCCTCAGTTGGCATTTTTTGTCAGGTTGGTGGCAGTGGAGCTGTCCAGTGCTGAAACAGATCCTTATGCTATCTCCATCACTCAGAGACTTTGGTGCTTTTCTGACATGCATTGGTTGTACATGCAGGTTTTTGTCTTCCATCCCGTCTTCTGTAACATGCTACCACATGGTCATTTCCTTGGCATGAATAATACAAGGATGTAGGAAGCATTTGCCTTTTATAGATTTTGAATGCTTTTTAGATGTTATCGTAGAAAACCCTTTTCATTTTCTAATTGTCTATTGCATCCTCTCCTTTTTATTTTCTGGTGCATTTTTATGTGATTTTATTTATAAATCAGGATCATCTCTCACACTGAAAAACATCCCCAAATGCATATTCCCAAATCCGCTGTGTCTCATTCTGAAAAATGAATGCTTCTAACGCCGAACCGATGTCCTTGAATCCTCTTATGAGAATATAGTGCGAAATATTCATATTCATTCTCACTTTTACCTTTCCTCTTGATAAACATTTCCCTTCTATGTTCTCTTCTATCCTGTAAACATCTCCTTTGATGCTACTCAGATGCAGGGCTGCACTACAAACACTGACATATCCTTTGAAGACTGCATTCACTGACATTCTGAAAACAGTACGAGAGACAGTATTGTGTACAACAATATTACTAATGGAAAACTAAGTACAGGGGTCAGTTCTTTGAGCAGAGAGAGGAGAGCACCTGTCCATTTGCCTGCGTGCGTGTGTGTGTGTGTGTTTGTTTGTATGCTTGTGTTTGTGCTTGTGTAGGCAGGTCTTGTAGAGTTTGATCTGAGAGGAAGCCAGATGAAGTGGAGTGCGTGTGTCTTCAGCCCTCTAACCATTATCGTGCCACACCCCAGAGACTTTCCCTCGGTTTCATACCTGTGACACACATCTCATATCTCACACAGACGAGGGGGGCCAACACCTACCAGCTGGGGTGATGCAATTCAGCAACACGTGCCAATCCCCTCCACTCTCTATCACGTTGCCAGAGCCAGAGGCGGGTTCTCAACCAGCCAATCCATGCCTCTCCCCTGCCAAATACGCATCCTGCCTTACTATAATCATTCATGTAACACTGTGAAAAAGTCCCGTGGCTTTTCATGACTGAAGATGGCTGGGGAGAGGACATGCGATATGAGAGTGGAATCATATTTCTCGTCCAGGGATGCGAGAGGAAACCGGGACATTGCACTAATAAGATTCTACATTCTATTGTTCCAGTCTGGAATCCAAACGACAGAGTTCATTCAATAAAAAGTCAGTCGCTAGCTTCGTGTGTTATTGCACCAATGTAATGAAACCTCCAAATTATAGATGAAATCTGTAGCAGTGGTCTATTGGAGAGGGGGTTGGGCTGTGTGGGTTGTACTGTTCATTGCGCTTTACAACTGACAGTTCATTCATTCATTCAGTGTTTTATGCACAGAGATGCTGAAATGCACGATAGGTGTGCTTTACATTATCGTCTCTGATTTCAGTAGCTCCTCCGTGTATCATGGAGGCTGTATGTGGAGAATAGGGTATTATTTATAAAGCCCAGAGGGTCTCATGGGCCCCAGTGCTGCCCCAGTCATCAAAGAGTGATTTTGGCATGACATAGCCTCCCCTCATGGTCCCTATATCACCTGCCCCCCACCCACAGATGAGCAGTCATCTTTAAACCACTGAGCATATGGACATACACTCTCTTATGTAGCTACACCCTCTGATATGCACTAACACCACACACACACTTGCATAATGCATACATATAAATACACACACCACGTACACACACACACACTCACTCACATAGACACTTCCATTTTGCTCTCTTGCCTTAATAATCATATAGGACAGAGTAGGGATAGACAGTTTAGTTATAATAGATGGGTTGATGGTCACACAGAGGGTTATGGGTCAGTTCCCCTGTTTGCTATGAGATGAGAACCGTGACCGCTCTGGCTGGTTGGCTGGGAGAAAATATCATTTAAGGGGCTGGTGACACATTTATCGAGCCTGTCAAATTAATGAAAGCAATGGGCTGAGCCAGGACATGGCTCATGGTGTAATTGCAGGGTGTCTGTGTCTACACGCTCCCTCCCCCTTGATTGTTTATCCTCTGCTGATCCAGGTGCCATCAATCAGCAAAGGAGCTCCGCCCCCATGACTTCTGCAAACATCCTGCTGTTTAGCAGAGAAATGAGGAAATACGACGTCACTAGTGTAGAAAAAACTCTCTAGTCCTGTCCCTGTGTACTGGTACCTTTCATCGGGTGTTAAATGCTATTGAGCAGCAGCTGAAGATATATTTGATTTAAAGGTGGCAGTTTGGTGGCAGTTTGGTGGTAGCTTGAAAATGTGACAGAACCAGTATTGACAGCTGCCGAACTGTAGGGCAATTTATTTAGTTTATTATAAGAATTATCGCCTTTTTCTCCCCAATTTTGAGCTTGTCTCATCGCTGCAACTCCCCAACGGGCTCGGGAGGTGAAAGTTGAGTCATGCGTCTTCCGAAACATGACCCACCAAGCCGTGCTTCTTAACACCTGCCTGTTTAACCCAGAAGACAGCTGCACCAATGTGTCAGAGGAAACACCGTTCAACTGATGACCGAGGTCCGCCTGCAGGCATCTGGCCTGCCACAAGGAGTCACAAGAGCGTGACGAGCCAAGTAAAGCACCCCGGCCAAACCCTCCCCTAACCTGGACAACGCTGGGCCAATTGAGCGCCGCCCTATGGGACTCCCTATCACAGCTGATTGTGATACAGCCCGGGATTGAACCCGGGTCTGTAGTGACGCCTCTGGCATTGCGATGCAGGGCCTTATACCGTTGCTCCATTCGGGAGGCCCAGGCCTATTCTATTTGGAATTAGTTTATCTACTAAATAGAAACAAAGCCAGGACAATAGCAGAATGCTAACACATAGTTTTACCTTTGTAGTGTTTAAGGGAAGGGACATGTAATGAAATAATCACAGTTAATAAAGTTGAATTGGGAGTTAGTCATCTCTTCAGTTGTAAATTAGTTGGCAAGTAGAAGGTAGCTAATTCAATTGGCATGACAGGGTGACAGGATTCTCTGTTAATGCACAGACACATGCTGAGACACAGGGCAGTCTATCAGAGACTGTAACCTTTCAGTTTCTGCCAATATTTATTTGAATTGAAGGTCATCTTTTTACTGACTGTTGGTAACAATTAGCAGTGAATGCAAGAGGAGAAGCTCTCAACAATTAATCTGTTCTAAGCAACCATTCTTAGCAATCATACTGGTCTTCACAGCAACCTTTTAACAATCACTCAATCTATCGATTTAACAATCTGTAAAAAATATATAAACTCGGTGTACCAGTTTGGTGCTGAATGTTGCGAACATGAGGAAATATTTCCTGGGTCTGTTTCATAAAGAGTGTTGTGGGTCTCCCACCATGGGGGGGCTTCAGTCCCAAGGGTCACTCTGAATCGAGCAGTTCTTCCAAATAGCCCTATAAGTGCTGCTCCTCCCTCCCATCTCCATTAAGAGGTTAGAACAGTCAATAGGTTCGGCTGAGCACGAGGGACTGGTCCATTGATTTCACTACAAGTCAAAGAAGGAGAATAGGGAGGGAGGAAGGGTCCTTTGGTCGAGAGGGGTCACCATGTCCTGTAAGCTTAGTGCAAGATGGACTCTGCTCGTGCACAGACATCATGCAAGGTATACCATAAAGCAAATTCTCTGGGAGAGAGGGTGCTCTGGAGCAAGCTTGTAACTCTGAAGGACCATTGTACCAATGTTAGTAGTCAGACACATTTGCCACTTTTTCCTTTGGAATCCTAAATACAGCAATTGGACTTAAAGCCAGGCTTCTTCATCTGCCTATACAGACTTCACTGATTGAGCTGTATGATTGTGGATGTGTTCACACAAATAGAGACACAAGTTATGTTTTGTTCATTCCTTTTTTTATAAAATGGATATATAGAGCATTTCATTTTGACATCAACAAATCTCTCCATTGACACAGCAAAATAAGCCATAGAATCACACTGTAACTTCACTCAGAGGCACAAAACAGGAAGAAAGTACTGTTACTTCATGTTATACATCTACCATTTCTGTAAATGTTAGATCACCTTTACAGACAATCTTCACGTCATTGAATATTGCAACAGTGGAAGGGGTATAGGTAGTTAGAGACAGATGGTTGAGGGGGCAATAGGGGTCCAGCCACTGGCAGAACACACATCAATCAAACCAACAGGGTTTAGAGAGAGAGAGAGAGAAAACGGAACAATAGCACAACCCTCCAAAACGACCACTGGAAACTGTACAGAACAACAACGGATGTGCAGACACCAACAGGAGTGGAACCATAGAGATATGGAGAAGGACATCATCCATGTCACAGGAATGGCCCATGTTATCATTCTCTTCTGGTGAGCAGTCCCCTCACAAACTCCTTGCATTATCAGCATGTCAAAGAGCTGTGTGGAGGACTCTAACTACATAGGTTTTATATTTACAAGTACTTGTGTTTGTTCTTTTCTATATTTGATATCACAAAAAACACGACTTGAAACGTAAAAGTAACGCTCTAGTTACATATGCTAGTGTTTTACATTTTTCAATGGTTGACAACAACTGTTACCATGGATTTATTGCTTTGTACACTGAGTATGGTTAGCGCCACCTGGAGAGGCCTACAGAGGCCTTCACTACAATGTCCAGCAATTTCCTTAGTATATAGCCCTCCTGTTCAAACCCAGCTTGACACGTTACCTTTGGTTAATTGTGCAAAGAAATTGACACATTAGTAACAGTTTGAGAGACAAAATACATTTTGTGAAAGAAATATAAAGTAAGAACACTCAGACTACGGCTTTGTTCCATGCATAAATACATTTCCATAAATACATTGTGAAGTGCTGACTTTAGGTCTCCACAGACAGACAGTGAAAAGCAGGTTTAGGTCCCTGACACGCTACTGAAACCAATGATGTATATAAACCCTGGATTGCTGATGCTATCTACTGGCCAATGAGAGGCTTTGAAGCCACCGGTCAGCCATATTGGCACTTCCCAGTAGGAGCAGTCCTCCATTGGAATGAATGGAATTCTATAGTATTACAATTAAATGTTTATAGGCCAAAATTACATGTATTTAATTTTTTTTTGTAATGGGGACAGTAACTTATACTTTTAAGGAAAATATTTGACATGTATTTTTTGGAATGTTTAGCTCACATAATATAATTTAAAAGTATGCATTCAAGTTTCTGTAATAGAATAAACGTGGCAAAAACAAATGTAGGCATTAATAAATGTATTTTTATAGCTTCCAAAATATTTATTTACAATGTGGGGGAGTGTCAAGATGGAGGCGCAGAGGCTTCCTAAACAAGGCCCCTGTCAGTCATCTAGTGTATATATAAATCATTGACTGGAATCCAGTATCTCTACACTGGTCATTCCCACTCTATACACACTGGCTAAATCATGTCTTGCTGCTCTTTTGATTGTCTACCTACTCTTTGAGCAATGGTAAACGTTCAATGTGACATATATTACATAGGCAGTAACAGCTATACTGTCATGTTTCTTTATTCAGTAATGCTATAATGTTTTTACAAGTAGATGTAATATGAATCTCAAACACCAACTTGGCTAATTGTCCTCCTGGACTGGTAAGGTATAGTTTTCTTTAACAACATTGTCTATCTGGGTCACTATCCCAGTCTAAAAATGTTCCCTTTTCATTAGCAAAACATATCTCCTGCTGACGGACTGTCTGTACAGTAGATATACTGATTGGCTACTTCTGGGTCGGCTGGCTGGTCTTTCTCTACATTGCACAGGCCCTTGATAGTGCCGGGCAGCATTTCTTTATATTGTCCATGTGCTCTTATACATCATAGTTATTTTTCTTTAGTCATCTCAAACAAACATTTACCTTTAAACAACAACAAAGCTCATTGAAATGCCTTAAAATGACTTGAATTGACCAGACAATAAGACTGACATAATGATCATAAGAATTACATAACTGAGTTATGAATGTTTGTAACCTCCAAACGTACACTTTTAACAACAGATGTAACATTGTTATAGGCATGAAATCGAGAGCTTGGGACTAGAAGGTTCTATCTGCAAGAAGATGATTCTGAAATAATTGGCTTCAAAGTTCCGAACCCTAATTGGTTTGAATGTTGTCAGCTATTTTTATGTTGTATTCTTTTGAACTGAACAACTTGAATTGGGGGTATATAGGTAGAGAACATTGAACAGAACAAGGCTATGTTACTAAGTACATTTTGGGAAAAATGCAGATAGAACCATATAGTTCCAAGCTCTCAAAATGGCACTGTAAACATGTGAGCAACGCTTCATCATTTTTTTCTTTCATGCATCTTAAGACTTTTACATCAGCTGGCGAAAGTGATATGTCGTTCTTCAAAACATTATTGTATTTTTATGCCTTTTTGTGTTAAAGACACAGTTTTACAAACCAATAATAATAAAAAAAGATAATTATATTATGCATTAAAAGGACACTACTTTCAGTGCATTCAGAAGAGATACTGTACAACCTAAGACATACAGTCTCATTCCTGGTTAAGTCCCCTTTTTACAGTGACATGTTTCTTTTACACGGCAATGGCTGGCTCATGAGGAGTTGTAATAAGAACCAGTTAGGCATGATGATCCAGGAAGCCAGTTAAATCTTGTCTGATCGTACATAACAGGCTTCTCCAGAATGAAGAAGCTCAGATTGATGAGGTGGAAATGGTTCACACTTACACACAATTGCACTCCAAATAAATATATCTATAATTTATATGCATATTACGTTTACAAATAGATCTGCCAATTTGATATGTGTTACATCTCTATAGTAATTTTTTTTATTTGCACAATAAAATCATCTTTTTAACTAATTTATATTTTGAAATAATTATTTGAATTTGTGCAAACATACAACAATGAATTGTTATCTTTTTTATTTGGTTTTTGACTTGTTTCGTCTAAACTGGTAAACACTACAAAATAAGTCTACCGTTTGATGGTCATTGTGTCTGCTGTCTCTAGGAGTAGTCCTGGTCCTGCCTGTAGCCATACGGCCCTCCCTCTGCCTCTTCCTGGACAAACTCCTCCTTCTTATCCCAGCTGTCAGCCCAGCCCCCGTTCTGCGTAGTGGCACCATACGTTTTGGCCGGACCGCCGCCCAGGGCACCGTAACTCTGGGTGATGTCGCCCGTCTCCTCTGCCAGCTCATCCTCATCGATGAAGCCACACTTCTCATCGCTGGTCAGCTCTGGGTCGGCCCACGGCTGCTTCTCTCCAGAGGCAAAGATGCCATAGAAGATGACTCCTCCGTAGTGAACCAGAGCAGCGATGAGGAACACCCACTGCCACTCTTCTCGAGTCTTCATGTGGACAGATGGAATATAAAGTGTCTTATGCAAAGTCACAGAGAATTGTAGTTCTATCCGATAATGAATCTACGTTTACAATAATGTTTTATGGACTTTCCAAGGGTAACAGAATGTCTTACCTTGTTTTTTGTCATGGCACCTACGATCAATGGGCATACCATGCCAGACAGGGTGCCCACACCGTTGGATATGCCCATAAGGATACTAGCATAGCGTGGAGCAATGTCTAAGTGATTGACGTTGAATCCTGATGGAAAGAACGCTCAGAATGAAATACAAGGTTTTCAGTGTGAAGTTACTCTCTACATGACAGATCTCTAAGACAACAATTGATTAGCATTTGATTAAATAAAATCAAGTGGTTATAGTTCTTGTGGTTTAACTGATTTCACTATAACCTAGACCTCGTTTCAATCAAATCGAGTGTAAACCCGCGATGGCCGACATCTGCATAACAACTGTTGCTGGAGGTGTAACTGCGTTATGAACTGACAAATAAGTGAGTGGCTGCTGTTGTGTCACAAATCACTCCCTTCCTTAGTATCCCCACTGCGTTAGAAGTTCAAAACGCCAATAGAATGTGTAGGCTAATGCATTATTTAATGTTAATTTGGATGGGGGGATTCATAGCCTATCAGACAATAAAACATCACGCATTCGAGTGTTTTAACTTGTAACGCGGCTGCATGAACTTCTAATTATAAAGTTAGATTATGAAGTCGGTTGGTTTTGTACTTGCATCCAATGGGAGTGTCCGCAATAAGCTGACGCAAGGAGCCGCTTGTGGATTTGACAGCTCCAACACAGTTCCACCTCAGACACCGTCAAAACAACAGATATGTGGGTGTCGGCTAGCGCAGATCTGATAGGCTCTAGCCCTTACGGTCTCTAGAGCTTTCGTTCATTCTTGGTAGGTAATAAAAAACACAATTAGTAATTACCTTTTTTTCTCCCTTAATGGAGTACTAGTATGTGGATGTATCAAAACTACTGAAATTTCCCAAACATAATATAAATGTAATGGAAATTAAATTGCTATGAAAACAAAGCCCCATGCAACCATCTTGTTGCAAAGGGAGTAGCTAGCCAGCGAATCTCCTCCCCCACACTGAGTGTCCTCTGTAGCTGCACACAGCCAGCCTGTATGGCAGCTCCTCTGGGACTTGTGCTGAATTATTAAATACTCCAGGAGAAAGCCCAAGAAAAATGAGTAGTAGACAACCAAGGTCTGCCTTGCGGCCACAAGCTTCAGCTGGAATAGATGTTTGAGAAATGTGAGAAATCGACCCTGTTCCCTTTGTAGCTGGATAATGCTGATTGCACGTCCTTTTTAGACCACATCGGTGGCTGTGGAACAATAAATAGGCAAGTTAGTTTTTCATCATTAATCTTGTTCTGGAGGCAGCTCTGCAGAGTGGTCACTAGCTGGCAAGGCCACAAAGTCATAAAATCTGATTTTAAACCTAACCCTAGTCACACTGCTAACCCTAATGCCTAACCTTAAATTAAGACCAAAAGGCTACGTTTTGTTTTCTTGAATTTTGACGATATAGCCAATTTAGATTTTTCAGCTGGCCCATCTAGAGGAAATCACTCAGTGCTGCTTCCATGGCAAGATTCATGACAATAAACATCAACCTGCAATAAATAGTGGCCATTCTAGACAGAATATACGGTGTAGTTGGTAGATTTGTTCTCTGTCTACAAATAGTGAAGGAGGAGTCTCCTACAGGCAGCTGTGATCTATACTGGCAGACTCTCTGATACCACGTGTTTAACAGACACTGACCTGATATGGCAAATCCACTGAAGCCCACAGCAAGGACCAGGAAGGAAATAGCCACCCCTTTGGTGTGGGAAAATCCCACCACCAGCAGCAGTGTAGCCTCCATGCCAAACCCTGCAGAGACAGACAGTCACACACATGCTACAGTAACCCAGGGGCTATGGGCCATCACAGTCGCAATTTAATTACAGTCACAAACAGAATTGCTTTGCTACAGTCATTGTATCACTATCATACAGATTATGTAAAAGCAGTACACATTTGATATAATTGTGCATGGTGTGCCGAAGGGGTTCTCTCACCTCCACAGTTCATGATCTTCCTGACTGTAGTGGTAGACAGGATGTTCCTGCTGCGTAGGTAGTCAGCCAACTGCCCTCCGATGGGCACAATGATTGTCATCACCAAGTGGGGCAGGGCAGACACCATGCCAACCTAAGGACAGGAACAGTTGCAATCAACATCCACATAGAGGTATTAAAAGGTATTAATGTCAGTTAGAGCCTAGCACAACATTTTCACACATCCCTCACCTAGGCCTCGAGTACCATACCCCAGCAACACTGTTTGGCTAGGCTGGTGCCCTATCCTGGGAACGCTCCACTGGTCTCACCTTGCTTATCTCAAACCCAAACACCTCCTCAAAGTAGGCCGGCTGACTGATAAGCAGTAAGTAGAAGGTCCAGCTTCTGCAGAAGTTGGCCACGATGATTGCATAGACAGGCATGGAGGTGAAGAACTTTTTCCAAGGGGTCTTAAATTTCTACAATGGAGCAAAAGGGAGGAAAATACATGAGTTACCGGTGAAAGGGTAGCAGCGATGAGAAAGCGAGAAACACATACATGCATGCTGCCTATAGAGAGTGCCTGTCTGCACATTCTGCAAGATTTATTGTATATTTGAAACAATTTAAAAGTAGGCTAAATGCTACAGCCCACACTTCTATGCAAAATATGAATTGTTGTTCAATATTTAGTTTATCATTAGATTATTGGGTTTCTATGTCCTGCCTTCCTATAGGCTCTGAGATTAAATAGGCTATGATGTTACGCTCCTATCACACAGCAATACTGTAGCTACCCATACTGTCAAATATTTTACATAAGCTACTGGTCTATTTACTGTGTTGGCAGAATCTTTTAATCTTTTGCAGTAATGTATGCTGTAGCTGGCAAAAGAACTGTCAGTTTCTGAAAGAGAAAACAATGGCAAATTGTTGTTAACCTGTCAGTAGAAAGTTTGAATTCAACAATGTTTTGCATCGACTTTTCCACAATCCTATTTATGATGGTCTACCCGCGAATTCTGAAACATTGTCTAAAAAATCTATTACAGTACATCAGCCTGGCCTCAGAGCCATACGGAATATACTTCACGTATTTCTGAGCACCTCCAAGACGTACTGTATCATACCTACTAATGGTCTAGTTACTTCGGACATAAGCGAAAGTAGGGAGGTTGGTCGGGGAGGAATGATGGGCCAAAACAGTTCGGAACAGTTTGTGCATACAGTTGAAGTCAAAAGTTTACTTACACTGAGGTTGGAGTCATTAAAACTTGTTTTTCAACCACTCCACAAATTTCTTGTTCACAAACTATAGTTTTGGCAAGTCGGTTAGGACATCAACTTTGTGCATGACACAAGTAATTTTCACAACCATTGTTTACAGACAGATTATTTCACTTATAATGCACTGTAACACAATTACAGTGGATCAGAAGATTACATACACTAAGTTGACTGTGCCTTTAAACTGCTTGGAAAAATCCAGAAAATGATGTCATGGCTTTAGAAGCTTCTGATAGGCTAATTAACATCATTTGAGTCAATTGGAGGTGTACCTGTGGATGTATTTCAAGGACTACCTTCAAACTCAGTGCCTCTTTGCTTGACATCATTGGAAAATCAAAAGAAATCAGCCAAGACCTCAGAAAAAAATTGTAGACCTCCACAAGTCTGGTTCATCCTTGGAAGCAATTTCCAAACGCCTGACGGTACCACATTCATCTGTACAAACAATAATACGCAAGTATACACACCATGGGACCACGCAGCCGTCATACCGCTCAGGAAGGAGAAGCGTTCTGTCTCCTAGAGATTAACTTATTTTGGTGGGAAAAGTGCAAATCAATCCCAGAACAACAGCAAAGGACCTTGTGAAGATGCTGGAGGAAACAGGTACAAAAGTATCTATATCCACAGTAAAACGAGTCCTATATCGACATAACCTGAAAGGCCGCTCAGCAAGGAAGAAGCCACTGCTCCAAAACCGCCATAAAAAAAAGCCAGACTACGGTTTGCAACTGCACATGGGGACAAAGATCACACTTTTTGGAGCAATGTCCTCTGGTCTGATGAAACAAAAATAGAACTGTTTGGCCATAATGACCATTGTTATGATTGGAGGAAAAAGGGGGATGCTTGAAAGGCGAAGAACACCATCCCAACCGTGAAGCACGGGGGTGGCAGCATCGTGTTGGGAAGTGCTTTGCTGCAGGAGGGACTGGTGCACTTCACAAAATAGATGGCATCATGAGGAACAAAATTATGTGGATATGTGTCACGACTTCTGCCGAAGTTGTTGCCTCTCCTTGTTCGGGCGGTGTTCGGCGGTCGACGTCACCGGTCTTCTAGCTATCATTGATCCATTTTTCATTTTCCATTGGTTTTGTCTTGTCTTCCTACACACCTGGTTTCAATCCCATTCATTACCTGTTGTGTATTTAACCCTCTGTTTCCCCTTATGTCTTTGTCGGGGATTGTTTTTATGTCAGTGTTGTATATTTCTGTACAGGTGTGCGACGGGTCCTCGTACCCACTTTTGTTTTGATGTACATTTAGTGTTTGGAGTATGTTTAGTGGACTTCTATTAAAAAGACTCCATTTCACTCCATTTGACTCTCCTGCGCCTGACTTCCCTGCCACCTATACACACGACTCTGACAATATGTTGAAGCAACATCTCAAGACATCGGTCAGGAAGTTAAAGCTTGGTCGCAAATGGGTCTTCCAAATGGACAATGACCCCAAGCATACTTCCAAAGTTGTGGCAAAATGGCTTAAGGACAACAAAGTCAAGGTATTGGAGTGGCCATCACAAAGCCCAATCCTATAGAAAATTTGTGGGCAGAACTGAAAAAGCATGTGTGAGCAAGGAGGCCTACAAACCTGACTCAGTTACACCAGCTCTGTCAGGAGGAATGGGCCAAAATTCACCCAACTTATTGTGGGAAGCTTGTGGAAGGCTACCCAAAACATTTGACCCAAGTTCAACAATTTAAAAGCAATGCTACCAAATACTAATTGAGTGTATGTAAACTTCTGACCCACTGGGAATGTGATGAAATAAATAAATGATGAAATAAATTATTCTCTCTACTATTATTGACATTTCACATTCTTAAAATAAAGTGGTGATCCTAACTGTCATAAGACAAGGATTTTTTACTAGGATTAAATGTCAGGAATTGTGAAATACTGAGTTTAATGTATTTGGCTAAGGTGTATGTAAACTTCCGTCTTCAACTGTATAATATGATGACATTTTGCGACTTTTTTCTTTGTTGTGGACTGGCAAGGGTTTTTTCGGCTATTCAGGCACACAAAACATTTTCTCCAGGCAAGCGAAAGTTGGAAGCCGAAGTGCCTGTTGTCATTCAACGAGAGACAACTCGTCCTCATGCAAAAAAAATACTACACCAAACATCCTAGTCAGACGCAAAATTGCACAGCTATGAAAATAAATGACAGATTTTTTGAGTTATTTTAGATTAATTCTGATTATTTTGAGGATGCGTATACTGGCTATGGCATCTCCAAATGGACAAATATTACTATTGATGCTTTTTCTCGTTTTTCAAACGAAGGACTATTAAAGGAGTATGTAAGCACACTCGTTCGGTTAGCCTAGCCGAGTTTGGAAGCATGCTGATGCCTTAATCCGCGACAGACTAGCAATCCAAAAATTGCATGTTCAAGTCGCGTCAGGGACAACTCTTGTATTTTAGCTAACCCTTCTCCTAACCCTTATTCTAAACTTAACCCAATCCACCTAACCTGCTACATAAATTCACGTAAACTTTGTCATTTTAGTTCTCCTAACTTTTTGACGTTAGTTCCCCTAACTGCCAACATAAATTCTCTCTATAATTCTCCTTTGTTGTTATGGTGCAACAAGCAACCTTGTCTCAGATCAAGACGTACAATACTATGCGTCATCCAAGATATATGATAAGTTACATCATCCAATTCGTATGCTATTGTACGACTGGGTAAAATGTATGATACTATACATCCTCTAATTCATAGAATATTGCACGACCGCTATTCCATTCATAATGTAACCTAAACTCCTGAGACCCAGCAATTAATTGTTGTACTTTTTAGTGGACATCAGTTCTTGGTCCGTATCTCTAAGGCCATACAAGCCACTGTATTAAGTCCTGTTGTCCCTTTGAGAGGACATGATGGGCTTTTCAATGATATCACATGTGGGGGTGTGAGCTTGACAACTTTCTCTTCCTGGTTCTTTCAAAAAATGGCTGCTGTCCAAAATGTGCACAGTTTATGGTAATTTGAAAAGAAGTGTGTGTAATTATTAATGATCATTTTTAATTATCAAATTGTTTCTAGTATGTGGATTTCGCAGGAATAGTTAAGTGAGTTGTCAGGACTTGTAATATTTTTTTCACATTAAATAAGAGCTAAATAAGAGTTTATAATAAATGTGCTCTGTAGTGGACACCCACATGCCGCATCTATGTTTTCATCTACTGTACCATTGACTGTAATGTCAATTTTGTAATATTTACATCCTAATGACTGATACAGAGGACAATTTTGCACATACAATAAAATATAAATAACCATATTTTTGGACCCCAATTTTTTTTTTCCGGGTCGCAGGAGGCTGACGTAACGTAACATACCATACTAAATTGAGTGTCAGAGTGTCAGAGATTGCCCTGAGACTACGTTTTGTACTTACAGTAACCAACATAGGCCTACTTCAATGTAAAAGATTGACTGTTTACCTGTTAAATTCGACTATATATTATAGACCGTGCTGCTTATGGGATTGCAAAACTTGAAATATATATAGCCTATCTATTTACTAAGTTACAAGGTCCACTTAAATGAGAGAAACGCATTGTAAGAATATGAACCCGTCATGGCTAGAAATGGTGAGGAATTTATTCTGCAATGGTTATGAAAATAAAATAAACAGGAAAAGAGTCCTATGTTAGATTAAAAAAATTAAACACAGATTTTCCATCCACTAACAGAGATGTGCATCCTCATGGTCTAAAGTTTACAGATAGGTTAGCATATTGTCACAAGTTATATTTTTTATAAATGTCAACTTTTTTGGGCGCTTGCACATTTTGTGGTATAGTTTGGATGTACTCGCAGTTTATGCATGAGGCCTCAGGGGAGCAGAGATCAAAACAAGCCTGAATAGGAAGTGGGGCATAGCATCATCTCCCAATTTAATATCATAGGAATCGATTTAAGGAGAAGCGGACTTTGAAGACTTTGAGAACTCTGGCAAAATATCACTCAGAAAATGTAATGGCCTACTGAAAAACTTTGTCAAACTTTCACACAGATTTGGATTATTTCACTGAAACAGAGAAGCAGGGCATGAGGTTAGTTGAGTGAAAGTTGTTTGAAACCCTTCAAACAACTTTTATTCAACCAACCTCAAGCCCTGTCCCTCACCTCAGCAGGGCCCATGAGCTTGGCACTCTCCCCGATGCTCTCCTCTATGTAGACTCGTTCCTCCTGGGTGATGGTAGGGTGCACAGCAGGACTTTCATACGACACAAGGATCCAGAACGCATACCAGAAGATCCCAAAGCACCCTGCACAATGATATTGGGATTGTTACACAGGATAAATATAATATGGGTGGTGGATTATGTATATCTTCTAGTCATTAGGGAACCCTATTGTAAATGTGTTTTAATTGTATCATTGTTGTATGTGAACATGTGAAAAGCTTAGATTGGCCTATTCGATAACATCAAATTCATAAAAGGCAGTCGTCTGATCTTTCAGAAATCCCCCATAGACTAAACCCCGGACAGAAAGGCCAAATTCATCTAGTCCAGGGTGAGATGGAAAATTATTGGAGAACAGTCCCACAAAAACAATGGGAAGAAATCAATGGTCTGGATGTCTGAAAACATCAGCAACCAGCTTTAAAATGTTCTGAAGATGATGTACTATGCGTAACATATTTTCAAATAGGTTGTTGGTTAGAATGTGAATAAATTATAAAAAAAACTATTTGATAGCTATATAAAAATAATAAAAGTTGAAAACTCTATATATGCTCCCAACAATTGAGTGGGTAAACTTAACCAACGTTTTGGCACACAGTGCCTTCTTCAGGACGGGTGTGCATCAGGAAGCTATAACATCGCATGGGACTCTATCTTACCATAGAGATAGAACACAGAGGACCAGCCTGAGTACTGCACCAGGATCCCTGCTAGAGGCATGGCTATGACAGCACCAGCATAGGAACCTGTAAGAGGAAATGGTAAAGAGGAGGAAGAGAAGAAAAAAGAAATCTAAATAGACAAAGGAAGTACAACTACTGTACCTCTTGCTTCACTACCATAGTGTGACAGATAAGATATTATTGAAAATAATATTTACCACAGAAGGAGGTGGTGGCCAGGCGACTCCTCTCCAGAGGAGGAGCCCACTTACTCCAGATCCCATGGCAGGCTGGGTAGGTCACTCCCTGGGTAGGTCACACACACCACAGAACCATGAGCAACTAAGAGTAGGTAACTGGTTTAAAGTAAATCATACTGCTGCTATTATCATTAAATTATAATGAATAAGATGGTCAGACAATTCTGATCATCCTGCTCCTTATGGCATTTGCAATGGATTCTAGCAACACTGCTTAACATTTAGTATTTAACATTTTATTAGGATGCCCATTAGCTACTGCTAAAGCAGCAGCTACTCTTCCTGGAGTCCACACAAAACATAAAACATGACATAATACATGTACGTCACAAGACAGAAGTACATACACTGTAAATAAGTCTCCATGCTTTCATACATTTATGCCTTCATAATCATGCAATTCATAGACTACTGAATGCAGGTTAAACACACGACAATGCAAATACAATAACAAGGAGGTGCGTTGCAAATAGGCTGACACTTTTCACTAAATTCCCCTGATGTGAATAAAGCTACCTTGTTTCTATAGTTACCGCCCTTAATAATTTATATCCAGTGTGCAAAGCTGACATCAAGGCAAAGAGTGGCTACTTTGAAGAATCTAAAATATATTTTGATTTGTTGAACACTTTTTTTGTTACTACATTATTCTATATGTGTTATTTCATAATTTTCATGTCTTCACTATTATTCTGCAGTGTAGAAAATTGTACAAATAAAGAAAAACCCTTGAATGAGTAGGTGTGTCTTTTGACTGGTACTGTATGTCTTTTTTTGTCACATATACCTGATAGGTGCAGTTTTACAGGGTCATCCAGTAGTACGGCGTGCCTGGAGCAAATTAGGGTTAAGTGCCTGACTCAAGGGCACACTGACACCTTGTCGGCTCGGGTATTTGAACCAGCGACCAATCAGTTACTGGCCCAAAGCTCTAACCGATAGGCTACCTTTCCTGGGCTAACATGTAATCTCTTAAACTTGTAGGCATTTTGTTACAATTACCACCCCTATGGGTTTCATTAGGTAAAATTAAAAATGTATGAACATGAAATAACCACTCACTGGGCACAGACGTCAATTCAACGTTGATTCAACCAGTGTGTGCCCAGTGGACAGGCCTTGAATCTTGAGCCTTGTTACAGTCTATCGCCCTTAATGGGTTAGCTAAAATATAGCGTACAGTGTTACAGTACCACCCACTATTGGATTAATTTGGTAAAATGCAACATTCATTTGTCATCTTAACCTTGTCTTCTAATCTTTCTTCACATGTCCTTCAAATACTTCACCCATTTTGGCCCAACTGATTAATATATATAATTTTTTTTAATTAAAAACATGAGATTGCACGCAATCATTTTAAAGACTAAATGTATGAAACTGTGTTATTCAAATAGATGGTTTCACAGAATAATGGGAGAAATTGTAAACATAAGACATACTGATAATAGATGTGCCTGCACTGAGCTGACAATCACAAGAGATGATACTACTAGATATGAGCTGCCATGGTTGTAAATCAAATATGATCACAAACAAAAACCAACATACTCTCTTCATTGCCTTTTTGATTAACATTAATAAGAGACGCAGTGCTCTGAGCAAACTGATGAGCCTCTTATAACACTGACAATGCTGCTGCCATTAAATGTTCATTAGCTGCTAATTGGAACAGAGTGTGCTATTTGCAAATGCAATCTGCATGGACATGCTAGGAGGAGATTTACCCTAGCTATCCACTGGACTGATCTAAGATCACTATATATGAATCACTTTTAGGTCCTCCTGTAAGCTCATGGAATGTATGCCACGTCCAACTTAATTAATGTCGCTCTTTTTACTGAATATACTCAAAACACTGAAGCCTTTCCCTACAGAGACAAAAACAAGACATAACCAGATTAGCCTTTGTCACATGATGGCTCATTCAAATCAAGGACCCATTGGGCACAGACGTCAATTCAATGTCTATTCTACGTTGGTTCAACGTCATTTCATTGAAATGACGTGGAAACAACATTGATTCAACCAGTGTGTGCCCAGATGGGAGCTACTGGCCCAGTCTCACCTCAGCCATCAATGCCAAACACGTAGATGTGCTGTTGTTATTGAATTACACCATTCATTATCACAAGACATTAATTTGAACCCTATGTCTATCACTCACAGCCAACGCAGCCTATAGACAATTATTTTAATAGAATTATTACACTGAAAGTAGTTAGTCAGGTCTGTGAGAATAAATATACATTTCCATTCTCTGCAAGATAATGAACAATAAAGTATTATTCCAAAATTCCATCAATGGTGTTCAAAATGATTCTCAATGGTTGTCTCTGCTGCCAGGATTGTGTATCTGTTTCAGTGGTGTAAAGTACATAAGTAAAAATACTTTAAAGTACTACTTAAGTAATTTTTTGGGGTATCTGTACTTTACTATTTATATTTTTGACAACTTTTACTTTTACTTATCTACTTTCAGTTTTACTTGAGTTGTTTTTTATATTAAGGTATCTTTACTTTTTACTCAAGTATGACATTTGAGTACTTTTTCCACATCTGATTCGTTTAGCTGGATGTGTTTTATTATGACACTGTGAATGTAGCCTGCCCTTCAGTATCAACATGGCATCATGTTTTACTGTACAAGGCAGCCTCTGCCAACATCTCATGTTTCAATATGCCTACTGGACAGTGGATTCATGAGCTGCTGATGTTTCAGCACATTGTCTTTGGGAATATGATTCTGGCTAGACCAGCATTTTCCTAACTGTGGTGTTACTGCCAGAGAGCAGAGCAGATATGTTTCAGCAGGTTTATTGGTTTATTCGGATCCCTATTAGCTTTTGCCAAAGCAGCAGCTATTCTTCCTGGGGCCCACACAAAAACATAAAACATGTCAAGTAACAACCCACTGGGCACACACTGGTTGAATCAACGTTGTTTCCACATCATTATTTCAATGAAATTACACTGAACCAATGTAGAATCGATGTTAATTTGCCGTCTGTGCCCAGTGGGAAAACACTGATACACTGATAGACAAGAACAGTTACACAAATGTAAAATACAAAGATATACAAACAATACAACTAAAGAATAATGTGTGTGTGTGTGTGTGTGTGTGTGTGTGTGTGTGTGTGTGTGTGTGTGTGTGTGTGTGTGTGTGTGTGTGTGTGTGTGTGTGTGTGTGTGTGTCATGAGATGTTATTTTATCAATTTTTTTAAGGTAACTTTGTTGTTTGCTTGAGTAATTGGAGATGGAAGGGAGTTCCATGCGATCATGGCTCTGTATAATACTGTGCTTTGCCGGCATTTCGTTTGGACTTGGGGACTGTGAAGAGACCCCTGGTGGCATGTCTTGTGGGGTATGTATTGTGTCTGAGCTGTATGTTATTTGATTATGCAGACAATCTGGAATTTTCATCACAGTAATATTTTCCATAAAAACTAGAAGACAAGCAGTTAATCTCTCATCAACCGTCAACCAGGAAAGACTGACGTGCAGTTAAGGGCAAGGCGTGCAGCTCTGTTTTGAGCAAGCTGCAGCTTTTCTAGGTCTTTCTTTGCTGCACCTGACCATATTACCGGACAGTAATCAAGATGGGACAAAACCAGAACAACTACAGTTAACTTTTGTGTAAAAAACGCAGAACATATTTTTAGAACAGACAGGGGAGAGGACTCTCCCACAACAAATACCCAGCTGCAGATCAATACAACAGTCTCACATTTCCCCAGGGTGAATTCTGTCTGTTGTACTGCCTCTATTCCATTGCCTTTGATATACTGTAGCCTAATCATAATTGAAATGCCACAAAAGAAAACTGGCTATTTTTAAAAACTGTGCTATTGACAGGATAGGCCTATGCAATCTCAATTAAAATGTGCATATAAAAAAATTGCTCTCCAGAAATGTGACTTTTTAATTTAAAAAAGTCCTTACCTCCACCAGCCCTTGCAATACTCTCACAAAGATGACCAGTCCATAATGCGTCCGTGCCGCGGAGGGGATTAACATATTGAGCGTCGAGGTAAGGAAAATGGCTAGACCGAAAACCCTAAATGAAACAGAAATATATACATTTGCACATATCGTATGACGTTTATCATTTTGATAAACAATGTATCCAGTAGGCCTAGTGATTTATTTAAGCTGTATTTATGTATTGGCCAATTTATTCTTCAAAGGCCTCTCATCGACTTGATGTTTAATTTATTAATCTCTGATTTTTTTATGGTCATCCGGGCTAAATTCAGCAGGGACCCATCGAACATATCACATTACACACTCATTTACTGGCTTACTATCGAAATGGAGTTAGTGCTATAAAAAAAAAAAATAATGCTATTCAAATAGGCTATTCAATGTAATTTCTCTATCCCATTTTCTAATGGTTACATAAGGCCTATATTCGGCCTGCTGTTCTTATTCTAATCAAATGGCCAATCTTACGTTCAATATATATATATATATATATATATATATATAATTTTCTTGCATAATTAAAATATTTAAGACTTGGATTTTTTCATGCCAAGCATTGGCTAGTGCACCATTAACTTTTCAATTTACGTTTGATAGCAATAATTAAATTGGAGAAAGAAATTAAAGCGTGATGACAGGGAGTGCCGACAGCAGACTACATTGGTTTCAGCGCAGCTGAGCCAGTGGAGGCAATCGCTAATGAATAACACGAAACATGGTATTTTTAAAATTTTTGTCACGTCTTGTAAACACCCGGAGACCCCGCCTCCCACCCGCACGCGGGGGGCAACTCTAATCCGATTGAGGCAACTCTCTGGCACAAAACAGGTTGATTCGATTACATCTCAATGTCAATCAAGAAAGCATATAGACAATAAACATGTTATACATTAAACTAGATTATACAAATGTAATACATCGTATATATTTAAATAGCCCGCTCAACAAATAGTAATATTGTATATACTCAACCAAATTGATAGTTTTTCTTCATGTATATTCAGGGTATAAATTGCGATCACCAAATTATTATGGGCACTACTATGATGAACTGTGGTCCAAAGATCCACTAAATATAAAGTAATTAAACCTAGATTTCATATTATAATATCCTATATTTAATGCTGCTCAGGCCTCGTGTAGGCTAGGCCTAAACCTTATTTATAAGCCATGTTTAGTGTGCACAGTGCATATGAGCGTGAGTAAGCCTTCGGCGACGAGGACCGGGCTGGTCGCCATGCCCCCAGAATGCAGCAAATTAGACACGGCTCCCCCCGGAGACCTCATTAACAGGTGGCAGAAAGCCCTGTGGACCGGGGCGACACCGTCAAATCTCAATAGCACTGCCAGCGTCGGCGGCTGAGTCGCTCCCTCCCAAATTAATTCCCCATTAATGGCCTTCTCCATTGCAGTCACAGTGTCACACTGGTTACTATGCCTACTGTCTGCTAAACCTTGTGTCACAATACAGGCCTGCAAATCCTCCCTCTCATTTACAATAAAGGCCAAATTGTCGTAAAGATTTGAAACATCCAAGTTAACCCTTGTGGGATGCCATTGTGTCTGCAACATTTTCAGACCATTAAAATGTTGATTCTTTTAGAAAATTGTTTATGCCAAAATGTATTCTGACGGGAAAAGGTGTGATAATAATACGTTGAAAACCGATAGTATATCCAGGCTTCAGTAGCCAACATCCACGTCATCATCACAGTTGCTCGGGTACATCTCTTCATGACTAAAATAAATCAGACCTATTTTCATTTTTTTCTTGAGGGTCGTTCATTTCATAGTGATGGATTTTAGTAACCAATTGAATAATAAGGAATAAATCCCATTTGAGACTGTGAGAAGGAATGAGAACTTTTGTAAAAACTAAATCAAAAAAATAATGTAGGCCTACCTGTTAGCTGCCAGTCTCGAGCATATGTACCCACCCGGGATCTGCGTCACTATATAGCCCCAGAAAAACGAACCATGGATCATACCGACTGTCTCTGGGTCCCAGTTGAACTTCGCTTTCTTTCCAGTGAAATAAAAACAAAGACAACAATACAAACCATAAAAAATCGATGAAACATAATAAATCCTCTTCACATGTATAATTTCATTATAATTCAATACAATAATTCACAAAACGTATAATACCGTATAATAACCGTAATAACCAAAGCATAAGGCTCTCATATCATAACAGTAAATAAGGATATAGTGAGTAGCAGAAATGTGAGCTATAATCACTACTATCATATACGGTACCCAATTCCGATGTGTAGGACACACAGGCTAAATGCTGTGTTATTATGGGATACAATAGTTTATGGTTGTGCCATACCTATTATGGCTGCACTGAAAAAGAATGAAATAATCTCGCTAGAAAACCAATACATTAAGGGAAATGTTCTGTATCTGCCTTTGCCTATTTTTTATTTTCAATATAAGGTCAGGTCAAGTGTGAGAAGATTAGGAGACCTCCAACATCTGGACTATTTTTAGGGTCGACAAATTAGGGATGGCGGTGACACGATGTTGACGTCAGTAAAGTGTGCACCACACACACCTCTGTGATGATGATCTTCCCATCTTTGTGAATAGTGCTGTTGTTGACCATTCCCACGATGGCCACGCCCAGATTACATCGGATGCCGAAGGAGATACAGAAGCCTAGACCGCTCATGATGGCGATGATGTATCGGCGGGGCAGCCCAAAACATGTGCAGTCGCACAGAGGTGCTTTCTTCTCCTGGGCCTCAGAGGGCCTGCCGTCCTCTGTTAGTTCGATAACTTCACCAGTTCCCTGTCGCTTCTCCATCACCCTTCAAACAGCCAGATAAAAAGTCATCAAATTTCCTCGGTTAATCAGCCTCAAATTAATAGATTAGCCTACGTTTGATATTTGAATGTTATGAAAAATAAAGGCATTTTAGTGTAGCAAAAATTCAGGCCTGCAATTAAGTTAAATGATAGACCTACATGCCTATATATTATAGCCTGCAGCCTTCAAAATATGGCCTGCATCATGTCCAATAATAGTCTTTAAAATGTACAAGTTTTTGAAAATAAGGAAGAAGACTGATTTCTATTTTAAAACCATCTTCTTTGGATAGCGTACTGAAACATCATTTTATTAGGTCATCTAGGTCTGCATTACATATCTATGCCTATTCAATCCGTTGTTTTATGAGGATAGTGTATTCGCCCCAACGACTGGGGGCGCTATTTGATTAATGATAACCAACGTGATTCAGAACATGATAACTAACATGATCCAGAAAATGTTTTAGTTTTTTCATTAAACGAAAAGTCTACTTTAGCAAGGTAATTGAGCAACTATTAATAGAAAATAGCGCTGTATGTTAGCGGCACCAGGTTCAATCTCATCGAATGCCAAAAAAAGCATCGTAGATTGGAGCAAGAAGCGAATGAAGATGCCTCCACCGCATTGCAGCAACCGCTCACCTTCACCCTCATTTGCATTCACGGTTTGGGCAGTTGCTCATCTCTCCAGGCAAACATTCACGCTGCGGTTTCAAATGCATTTATGACCATATGCACAATTCATTCGTTTGCCAAATAAAGCTTAGCCTACAGTTACAGTATTAGGCCTATACCTAAAAAAATGATGTGAAATCGGCATAAGGAAAAAATGATTAGAACTCTATCTTATTCACAACGGCACTGTAACAATGACAAATGCTAATTATGCACTCCTGTTTAGAAAATACATTTGGAATATCAAAACAACTGCACATAATGTGTAATTTACATGAACTACATTAAGGTGATCATTTCGTTATGCCGAACTAAAAATACATATTTTTAACGCAACAACATGTAACTGTTATTTCATACAGCCTAAGTTTAAAATGGGATTTAGAATCCAAATAGGCCTATCGAAGAAAGCAACAATGAATCGAAAAAAAATTCTAACCAAAACGAAATATATTCATTTAGAGCTTCAACAATACATTTATTGACAGTATGCTGCAACTACAAGCATCAGAATATATGTCTGAATGAAGGCCTTGCCACTTAGCAAGACAAATCAGTTAGACGTTTAGACTAGTAATAAATCGATACCCATCCCGTAAATAATGAAATAGATACCCTCCCACAACTACAGGAAGTTTTCAGTCAAATATTTAAAATATTACAGGGACGCAGTCACAAGACAGTTGCAAACGAAGATAACACTCCGTGGATTTTTTTATCTAATCGCATACATACTAGGCTAGTTCACGGCAAATGCTTTTCATAGCTATCTGTTTAATGCGTGAATGTATTAGTGACTTTTTCCACATGCATCAAGGTCCTTCCTGTGCTTTCACGAGGTTATACAGAATTGCATAATTTTCCCACTACGTCTATTAGAGGCGTGACCATGACTGCAAGCTGTTTGAGATATAAGTAAAACACTTCTCGGCATAGGATAGGAACGTACAGTAGTCTACTACCATTACACCACCATATTACACCACCATATTGTAGGCCTATCACTTGAAAATACAGAAATCAGAACCAGCCCTATGTTTAAACATGGGCTAGCCTGCATATAAAACAGAATTTCAACACCTACTTGTACATCTGTCCCAGGGTCTTCGCCCCAAATTCCTTTATCCCCTCTTTGGCTCTCATCTTGACGGACTCCATATCCAAATGTAATGTTTTTCTCAAAAATGTCTATTGTTTAAGCTTCATGTTACGGTACAATGTGACCGAACAAACCGGTGAAGCAAGCGATGTATATGATTATTTGATAAGAAAAACAGACAAGATCTGTAGCCTATCACGCGTCGATCGCTGTAAAACGCCTACATATGAGAGAAATCAGATGAGCTCTGATTCCCCATTCACCATTATAAACTAATCGTTCGCCTCACGTACAAGTGCATGCAATGCCATCGTAATGAAAATCTACAGATAATTCATAAAGCGAACGAAAGAGAAAAACGTTAGAAGCGTCTACGGTGATAACCATATCATTTTAAACAAAAAAAACTATCAGTAAAAGCGGGAACTAGCGGTGTGTGGAGTTGCTTCTATAAACCACAGAGCTGGGCTTGCGCGTCTGATGTGGAGACCGCCAGCTTTTCTGACGTCGCGAGAACCTCTGGCTGTTCAGCACCAAGGTCAGCGACAGCCTCGTGCACACTATCTGCGCGTGGTGCACGCCGCATCCCCATTACTGATCACCAGAGCGATATTCAATATAGTCTACTGTCCTGAAAGCTATTGTTGTTATACTGTAATCGACTGATTTAGGGAGTGGTTCAGGCTGGAATAAGAAAGGATGGTTTGATTGCATTTGGAAATGATAACCTTACAAAGTGTGAGGGCAATGCATGGTGACATACAAACGCAAGTCATTTCCAGTTTTACAACCTTTCCCAATGTTTGTTTTTATACCAGACATGTAGCCAACATAAAATACTGTCTTAGCCTCCGGAGGGCGGTGCTATGGAAACCAGACGAGGGCTTGATTCCCTTCGTATGAGCTCTCGTGAAAACAGGAATCCATCAATAATTTAGGCATCCCCCACACATACACTTTCACCCACCTCTCTCTCGCGCTTGCTCACACACACACACACACACACACACACACACACACACACACACACACACACACACACACACACACACACACACACACACACACACACACACACCACTGTAACTATAACATCAAAGGGTATAATATGGAGGCTACTCCATGCATATTCATTGAAACAATGTTGCAAATAATAAAATCATTGATCCATGTTTTTGACTACTTTGAGAGAATTGCGGTTCCACCACAATTCATTCTGAAGTTGGGTCATTGTGAAATATTAAAATGTGAGAGCCAAACACCTTTGAGAGACACATGGGGATTCTGAAATAAACTGGCACCTACCTAATGCTAATACAATATAAATGGATTGAGGCACTGACGCCATCTGGCGGGCACTTACTATAATTCCTATCAGGTTTTTGCATTAGGCCAATGAGACATCCTCGACGTACATTGGCTGGGTGTGAAATCGTGACGATCAACTTTATTTAAAAAACATGATATTGACTGTTATTTGTCAAATATTTGAAGTATTTCTCATATGAATAGGCTACTATTGTCATGCCTGTATTATTCTATTCTATACATGTTTGTTTGACAATATTTTTGAACAACTGTAAATACATGTGAATTTGAGATTTCTTAGTTATACAGTAAATTGTAGAGTGCACACATTTAAAATCCAGAAATATTTTATTTAAAGCAATTACATTATCAAAATGTTGTTAATAAGTTCAATAGCCTTTCAAGGAAAACAAGCAAGACACGACATATTTAGACAACACAGACTATGATATAAAAAAATATGAGTTGTGAAACATCATAGGAATAGAACAATAGAAAGTTATTGTTTTTGAAGAACATCCCAAAAAGTAAACATAGACATTTAAGGCATTGATCTACTGGTCATGTACTATGGCTTCCACCCTGCATGCAAGAAGGACATGAGGAGTCAAGAGTCTCCCAATGGATTTTGTCTGTATGGCTGAGAGTGGTGTTAGTCAAGCACTGGGATATTGACAAGCCTGAGATAGTGATGTACCATGTGACTTTGAGGTTGAAGTTATACCAAGTAAAATCATTCAAGGGTATAGTGTCCACCTTCAGCATGAGAGGCTATTAACATTTACAAAACAGATTAGTTCAAAACAGATGAACCTAGAAAAAGCCTACAGAATCAAATCTGATCAATAAACTACAGAAATACCTAATCTTACATTGAGTAAACTATCCTTTACAAATGTAATCTGTATAACAATCTAAATAATAAGTGGGTTTTTTACTGAAATTAATGTGGCAACTACTGTACATATCCCAACATTCTTCATGTGTATACTGGCTGTGATAAAATAGTGTGAATTTATTGCTGTAAAGTGGACAGTTCACTCGTTGTTAAAATATGCATGTCTCCTTACATTGAATGTCTATGGGACACGAGATTGTGATGCATACTCTGAGTCTGTATACTGTATAGCTAACACCTCTGTTTGCACAAATCACACTACAGTAACTTGAAATCGATTCAATAAGCTACAGTCCCTTTTGAAGTTGAATTTCATAACAATTGTTTTGAGACATGTAATCTAAAGTCAACTTTCCTTTTAATATGAGACCATCCAGACATGTTGGCATGATTGACATTAAACAGTAATAATGTAGTGGAGTTCTGTCTGAAAGACTCATTGGCTAAATAAAATGAGTCCCACATAAGTGCTCTGTGCTAAAACAAAATTAAAAAGAGAAGGCCTCCCATTGAGCTACGGAGTACAGACACAGAGTATGACAGAAAAAGCAGACAGGAATGATCAACTTAACTTAAGTGAGTAATGACTAACAGGGCTGAGGAATTTGATTTTCCTGCTTACAATGAGTTTGATAAGTGTCAAAATAAAGAGCAGATAGATACATGTGCGAGTAACACAGGCAAAAACACATTTGCCTCCCACACCAGAAGAAATCATATGTACAAGTTGCATATCTCGCCATAAATCTAAACAAGAAAGAGGAATGCAACCCCAAAAACATGGCTAATATTTTGTCTGGTATGACTTAATATGCCACTCAAAACATTTCAAATGGAGTGTAGATTATATCCACTGGAAAGGGCTCTATCAGACCAAACATACACTACCGTTCAACAGTTTGGGGTCACTTAGAAATGTCCTTGTTTTTGAAAGAAAAGCAATTTTTTTGTCCATTAAAATAACATCAAATTGATCAGAAATACAGTGTGGACATTGTTAATGTTGCAAATTACTATTGTAGCTGGAAAAGGCAGATTTTTTATGGAATATCTACATAGGCGTACAGAGGCCATTATCAGCAACCATCACTCCTGTGTTCCAATGGCTCGTTGTGTTAGCTAATCCAGCATCCCGGAGTCGCCTCTTCATTGTTGACGTTGAGGATGGTGTTTTGCGGGTACTATTTAATGAAGCTGCCAGTTGAGCACTTGTGAGGCATCTGTTTCTCAAACTAGACACTTTAAAGTACTTGTCTTCTTGCACAGTTGTGCACTGGGGCCTCCCACTCCTCTTTGTATTCTGGTTAGAGCTAGTTTGCGCTGTTTTGTGAAGAGAGTAGTACACAGCGTTGTACGAGATCTTCAGTTTCTTGGCAATTTCTCACATGGAATAGTCTTCATCTCTCAGAACAAGAATAGACTGACAAGTTTCAGAAGAAAGGTCTTTGTTTCTGGCCATTTTGAGCTTGTAATTGAACCCACAAGTGCTGATGCTCCAGATACTCAACTAGTCTAAAGAAGGCCAGTTTTATTGCTTCTTTAATCAGGACAACATTTTTCAGCTGTGTTAACATAATTGCAAAAGGGTTTTCTAATGATCAATTAGCCTTTTAAAATGATAAACTTGGATTAGCTAACACAACGTGTCATTAGAACACAGGAGTGATGTTTGCTGAGAATGGGCCTATGTACACCTATGTATATATTCCATAAAAAATCTGCCGTTTCCAGCTACAGTAGTCTTTTACAACATTAACAATGTCTACACTGTATTTCTGATCAATTTGATGTTATTTTAATGGACAAAAAAATTGATTTTCTTTAAAAAACAAGGACATTTCTAAGTGACCCCAAACTTTTGAATGGTAGTGTATATACAGTAGACGTTGGGGTGTATTACCCTCTTGGACCATTACAGTAGCTCTATCTATCTAGCATTACCCAGCTGAGAGAAACCGTTTTTAAAAGGGCCACTGCAGTCAAAATACTGTTTTTCCTGTGTTTTATATCGCAATTGTACAACAGCTGATGAAAAAAACACTCTAAAAGTGTGAAAAAATGTGATCAGTTATTTCCTGATATTTGCTGGTTGAACATACAATATACACAGGACCTCCTAATCATCAGGTTTGCATGGATGGGAGTTTCAGCTTTCCATGGTGACATCACCATGTAGTAAATTGGTTGATAGACCAGATACAAAGAAAGTTCCAAACCTCTCTGCCAATAACAGCTAGTTTTGAGTTTCCCCCTCCCCACTCAGACTACTCCCAGACAGTCCTAGCAAAAGTCTTGCTTGAAAGAATAGTTTAGTTATAAAGCAATTTTTGCCCATTTTTACGGTAATTGTTACCCAGAAATGATTTGATATTGATTTACAAATGACTGCATTGGGCCTTTAATTTACAGTTTTTACATTGACTCCCATGAAAATATCTCAAATACATGACAGTAACGCAAGGAAAACACATCACATTTAATGTAGCCCAGCTACAGCCAAATTGAAGCAGATAACATGCCAACATTTGAAGGCAAATAAATTAGATTTTTATATGTTACATTCTATCAAACATGCATATTTCTTTAAAGGTAATTTATTAGATAGCTGCTGATAAAAGCCATGGGATATCTTTGGCAGTCTTTGCTGGACATTTGTTAGTAACATATTATGACATTGTAGATAAGGTGAGCATTAGATTACATTTTTTTCAAGAAGCTGTATATTGTCTGGTACAATATCATGAATCCCAATAGCATTTAACTGAACACTTAACAAGTTGGCACATACTTTTGTAGGATTCCATAATATCCTATCACGATCAATACTGGCACTGAGTGACTGAATCACTTGCAAGAAACATCATTGCACTGAAGATATGAAGCAGCATTGGACGCTGAGAAAAGGTGACGAGATGTGGTCATCGATCAAATTAATCCATCCCTGCCTCCAATGACAGTCCTAATATAGGCGAAAAGGTTGAAATCTGCTAGCTGCTCATTTGAAAATTAACAAACAACAAAACAAAGAGAAACAATTGATAGGATTGCCCCACTGACAGAAGCCCTTTACTGTACTTCTGTTTTCTATCAGTGGAGGAGACTTCACAGCAACACCCTCCCAGTTAGGTTAGCCAGGTGGGTGAGAGTTACTGATTGGGGGGCCTACTCAGATAACACATCATGCTTGTCGGTGGCAGTGCAGACCTCAGGTTTGGGTTCAATGATAAAACTCTGACTCAGCTGGATCTTGAGCTTCTCAACCTCGTAGTTGTGCAGGTATTCCTGGATGAGGTAACGTTCCCGTTTAAGCCGAGCCTTCACCTCGGATGGCACATCCGGGATCAGCCAGGCCACAAAGAACTTCACCACAAACACCACGTGCTGATGGGAAAGGAAGACATTTTTTTACAGAGCATACCATTATCACACACTCACCTTATGAC